>NW_020173113.1:785760-819032 GCF_003031525.2 Neophocaena asiaeorientalis asiaeorientalis | reverse complement strand
TTTTTTATTGTTGGATTCAATTTGATAATTTTTTTTATTTTTTTTATTTTTTTTTTTTTTTTTTTTTTTGCGATACGCGGGCCTCTCACTGTTGTGGCCTCTCCCGTTGCGGAGCACAGGCTCCGGACACGCAGGCTCAGCGGCCATGGCTCACGGGCCCAGCCGCTCCATGGCATGTGTGATCTTCCCAGACTGGGGCACGAACCCGTGTCCCCTGCATCAGCAGGCGGACTCTCAACCACTGCGCCACCAGGGAAGCCCTGATAATATTTTTGTTGAAGTTTTTGCCTCTAATTTCATGATAGATATTGGTGTGTAGTTTTGTTTTTTCCTATTGTCTTATTCCAAACTTGGTGTAAGTAATACTAGGCTCATAAAATGAGTTGAGAAGTGTTCTCTACTCTGAGACTTCCTGGAAAAGATCGTGTAAAATTGGTGTTAATTCTTCTCTAAATGTTTGTTAGTATCTCCAGTAGAGTCATCTGGGCCTAAAGATATCTTCTTTGTTAGCTTTTTAATTACAAATTCAATTTCTTTAATGTTTGTAGGGCTATTCAGATTATGTATTTCATCTTTCTTGAGTTTTGATTGTTTGTTGTTTCTAAGAAATTGGCCCATTTCTTCTAGGTTGTCAAATTTATGAATGTAAAGTTAGTTGTAGTATCCCCTTATTTTCCTTTTAATGACTACAGGATCTGTTTTAATGAAACAGGATCCCTGTTTCATTCCTGATATTGGTGATTTGTGTCTTCTCTTTTAATTTTCTTGAGGTTTATCAATGTTACTGATTTTTTTCTGAAGAACCAAATTTTTGTTATATTGATTTTATTATTTTCTTGTTTTCAATTTCATTGATTTATCCTCTTGCTATTTCCTTCTTTATGCCTGCTTTGGGTTTAGTTTTTGTTTCTTTTCCTAGTTTCTTGAGGTAAAACTTAGATTATTGATCTAAGAACTTTCTTCTTTTATAATGTATGTATTTAGTGCTATAAATTTTCTTCTCTGCTTTAGCTATATCTCAAATATTTTGATATGTTGTATTTTTATTTTCAATTTCCTTTGATCCTTCTTCTATGGTCAAAGGAATATTGAGGATTGTGTTGTTAATTTCCTAGTGTTTGGATATTTTTCTGTTATTTATCTCTAGTTTGATTTCATTATGGTCAGAGAACATATTCTGTATGGTTTCAATTCTTTTAAACTTGTTGAAATTTCCTTTAAGGCCCATGCTATGATCTATCTTGGTGATAGTTCCATCGGCACTAGGAAAAAATGTATATTCTGATGTTGTTGCATGGAGAGTTCTATACATGTTGGTTATATTCTGTTGCTTGGTGATAGTGCTCAGTTCTCCTGCATCCTTGCTTATTTGATGTCTATCATTTCTATCAATTGCTGAGAGGGAGATATGGAATTCCTCAAGTATAATTGCGGATTTGTTCATTTCTCCTTTCAGCTCTATCAGATTTTGCTTCATTATAGTGAAGCTCAGTTGTTTGGTGCATACACATTTAGGATTGTTATGTCTTCCTTGTGAATGTATTCTTCTGTCATTATATAATGTAACTCTTTGGGTTCATAATTTTCTTTGTCCTGAAATCACTATACCAGTTATTATTATAGCTACTTCTGCTTTTTTCCCATTTTTATTTTATTATTTTTAATTGGTTACTTTCTCCAGCTTCACTGAGGTATAATTCACAAAAAATTGTATATATTTGTGGTGTACAACTTATTGTTTAGTATACATATACATTGTGAAATAGCTACCACAATCAACGTAATTAACATATCCACGTCTACCACCTCACATAGTTGTTTTTTTGTGTGGTGTGTGTGGTGAGAATATTGAAGATCTACTCTCTTAGCAATTTTCAAGTATATAATACAGTATTATTAACAATAGTCACCATGCTGTACATCTCCAGAACTTATTCATCCTATATAACTGAAACTTTGTACCCTTTGACTAACATCTCCCCATTTCCCCCTCCTCCAGCCCCTGGCTCCCACCATTCTATTCTTTGCTTCTATGAGTTTAACTCTTTTAGATTTCACATATAAGTGATGTCATGCAATATTTGTCCTTCTGTGCCTGGCTTATTTCTCTTAGCATAATATCCTCCAGTCTCATCTAAGTTGTCTCAAATGACAGGATTTCTTTCTTTGTTAAGTCTGAATAATATCCCACTGTGTATATACCATATCTTCTTTACTCATTCATCCATTGATGGATGCTTAAGTTGATTCCATATCTTGGCCATTATGAATAATGCTGCAGTGAATATAGGAGTGCAGATATCTCTTCAAACTGTTGATTTCAGTGGGATTGCTGGATCTTATGGTAGTTGTACTGTTAATTTTTTGAGGAACCTCCATAGTGTTTTCAATAATAAAATTTACATTCCCACCAACAGTGCCCAGGTTTCTCTTTTCTCTACATCCTCACCGATACTATTTTTAAAAAACATCTTTATTGGAGTATAATTGCTTTACAGTGGTGTGCAAGTTTCTGCTTTATAACAAAGTGAATCAGCTATACATATACATATATTTCCATATCTCCTCCCTCTTGCGTCTCCCTCCCACCCTCCCTATCCCACTTCTCTAGGTGGTCACAAAGCACCAAGCTGATCTCCCTGTGCTATGCAGCTGCTTCTCACTAGCTATCTATTTTACATTTGGTAGTATATATAAGTCCATGCCACTCTCTCACTTCGTCCCAGATTACACTTCCCCCTCCCCGTGTCCTCAAGTCCATTCTCTATGTGTGCGTCTTTATTCCTGTCCTGCCCCAGGTTCTTCAGAACCTTTTGTTTTAATTTTAGATTCCATATACACGTGTTAGCATACAGTATTTGTTTTTCTCTTTCTGACTTACTTCACTCTGTTTGACAGTCTCTACATCCATCCAGCTCACTACAAATAACTCAATTTCACTTCTTTTTGTGGCTGAGTAATACTCCTTTGTATATATGGGCCACATCTTCTTTATTCGTTCATCTGTCGACAGACACGTACATTGCTTCCATGTCCTGGCTATTGTAAATAGAGTTGCAATGAACACTGTGGTACATGACTCTTTTTGAATTATGGTTTTCTCAGGATATATGCCCAGCAGTGGGATTGCTGGGTCATATGGTAGTTCTATTTGTAGTTTTTTAAGGAACCTCCAAACTGTTCTCCATAGTGGCTGTATCAATTTACATTCCCACCAACAGTGCAAGAGGGTTCCCTTTTCTCCACACCATCTCCAGTATTTATTGTTGGTAGATTTTTTATGATGGCCATTCTGACTGGTGTGAGGTGATACCTCATTGTAGTTTTGATTTGCATTTCTCTAATGATTAGTGATGTTGAGCATCCTTTCATGTGTTTCTTGGCAATCTGTATATCTTCTTTGGAGAAATGTCTATTAAGTCATCTGCCCATTTTTGGATTGGGTTGTTTGGTTTGTGCTATAGAGCTGCATGAGCTGCTTGTAAATTTTGAAGATTAACCGTTTGTCAGTTGCTTCATTTGCAAATATTTTCTCCCATTCTGAGGGTTGTCTTTTCGTCCTGTTTATGGTTTCCTTTGCTGTGCAAAAGCTTTGAAGTTTCATTAGGTCCCATTTGTTTGTTTTTCTTCCATTTCTTCAGGAGGTGGGCCAAAAAGGATCTTGCTGTGATTTATGTCATAGAGTGTTCTGCCTATGTTTTTCTCTAAGAGTTTGATGGTGTCTGGCCTTACATTTAGGTCTTTAATCCATTTTGAGTTTATTTTTGTGTATTGTCTTAGGGAGTGTTCTAATTTCATTCTTTTAATATAGCTGTCCATTCTTTTACATGTAGCTGTCCAGTTTTCCCAGCACCACTTATTGAAGAGGCTGTGTTATCTCCATTGTATATTCTTTCCTCCTTTATCAAAACTAAGGTGATCATATGTGCATGGGTTTATCTCTGGGCTTTCTATCCTGTTCCGTTGATCTATATTTCTGTTTTGGTGCCAGTACCGTACTGTCCTGATTACTGTAGCTTTGTAGTATAGTCTGAAGTCTGGGAGCCTGATCCCTCCAGCTCCGTTTTTCATTCTCAAGATTGCTTTGGGTGTCTTCCCTGGTGGCGCAGTGGTTGAGAATCTGCCTGCTAATACAGGGGACATGGGTTCGAGCCCTGGTCTGGGAAGATCCCACATGCCATGGAGCAACTAGGCCTGTGAGCCACAACTACTGAGCCTGTGTGTCTGGAGCCTGTGCTCCACAACAAGAGAGGCCGTGATAGTGAGAGGACCGCGTACCACGATGAAGGGTGGCCCCCGCTTGCCGCAACTAGCGAAAGCCCTCACACAGAAACGAAGACCCAACACAGCAAAAATAAATAAATTAATTAATAAATTCCTACCCCAAACATCTTCTAAAAAAAAAAAAAAGATTGCTTTGGCTACTCAGGGTCTTTTGTGTTTCCATACAAATTGTGAAATTTTTGTTCTAGTTCTGTGAAAAATGCCATTGGTAACTTGACAGGGATTGCATTGAATCTGTAGATTGCTTTGGATACTATAGTCTTTTTCACAATATTGATTCTTCCAATTCAAGAACATAGTATATCTCTCCATCTGTTTGTGTCCTCTTTACCTCCCCAACATTTTTATCTTTTGTTTTTGTGATAGTACACATTCTAACTGGTGTAAGGTAATATCTCATTGTGATTTTGATTTGCAATTCCATGATTAGTGATGTTGAGCATTTTGTCGTATACCTATTGGCCGTTTATATGTCTTCTTTTGAGAAATGTGTATTCCTTTGCCCATTTAAAAAAAATATATTTATTTATTTTATTTATTTTTGGCTGCGTTGAGTCTTCATTGCTGCACGCGGGCTTTCTCTGGTTGTGGTGAGAGGGGGCTACTCTTCGTTGCAGTGTGCGGGCTTCTCATTGTGGTGCCTTCTCTTGTTGCCGAGCATGGGCTCTAGGCATGCAGGCTTCAGTAGTTGTGGCATGTGGGCTCTAGAGTGCAGGCTCAGTAGTTGCGGCGCACGGGCTTAGTTGCTCTGCTGCATGTGGGATCATCCAGGCCCAGGGCTCAAACCCGTATCCCCTGCATTGGCAGGTGGATTCTTAACCACTGCACCACCAGGGAAGCCCCTTTGTCCCTTTTTAAATTGGGTTATTTGTTTTCTTGCTATTGAGTTGTCTGAGTTCCTTATATGCTTTAGATATTAACCCCTTTTTGGATGTATGGTTTGCAAATATGTTCTCCCATTCTATAGGTTTTCTTTTTGCTTTGCTGATTGTTTCCTTTGCTGTGAAGAAACTTTCTATTTTGATGCAATCCTATTTGCCTATTTTTGCTTTTGTTGCCTGTCCTTTTAGGGTCATATCCAAAAAATCATTGCCCAGACCAATGTTAAGAAACTTTTCCCTTTGTTTTCTTCTAGTTTTTGTAGTTACAGGTCTATGTTAATTCATTTTGAGGTGATTTTTGTATATGGTGTGAGATAAGGGTCCAATTTCATTCTTCTGCATGTAGATATTCAGTTATCCCAGCACCATTTATGGAAGAGCCTCTCCTTTTCCCACTAGGTGTTCTTGGCACCTTTATCGAATATCATAGAACATAAATGTGTGAATTTATTTCTGGGCTCTCTATTCTGTTCCATTTTCTGTATTTCTGCTTTTATGTCAGTACCATGCTGTTTTGATTACTATAGACTTGTAATATAGCTTGAAATGAGGAAGTGTGATGCTTCCAGCTTTGCTCTTTTTGCTCAAGATTGCTTTAGCTATTCAGGGTCCTTTGTAGGTCCATATAAATTTTAGAATTTTTTTCTACTTCTATGAAAAATGTCATTGGATTTTTGGTAGGGATTGCATTGAATTTGTAGATCTTGAGTAGAATGGACATTTAAACAATATAAATTTTTCCAAACCATGAATGTGAGATATCTTTCCATTAATTTGTGCCTTCATCAATTTCTTTCATCAATGTTTTATAGATTTCAGAGTACAGATTTTTTAACTCCTTAGATAAATTTATTCCTAAGTATTTTTTAATATTATTATAAATGGGATTGATTTCTACATTTCTTTTTCAGATGGCTTTTTTTGTTAGTATATAGGAATACAGCTAATTTTTGTATGTTGATTTTGTATCCTTCAATTTTATTGAATTCATTTATTAGTTTTAACTGCTTTATTTTTTAGTGGAGTCTTCAGGGTTTTCTATATATACAATCATGTCATATGAAAACAGATAATTTTACTTCTTCCTTTCCAACTTGGATGCCTTAAAAAAATTTTTTTTCTTGCTGAGTTGCTCTGGCTAGGACTTCCAATGCTATGTTGAATAGATGTGGTGAAAGTGGACATCATTGTCTTGTTCCTGATCTTAGAGGAAATGCTTGGTCAAGTCTGCTGTTGAAGCTCTCTACTGAATTCTTCAGTTCAGTCATTGCGTTCTTCAGCTTCAGAATTCTGTTTGGTTCTTCTTTATGGTTTCTATCTCTTTGTCGAACTTCTCATTTTGTTCATATATTATTTTATCAATTTCATTTAGTTGTCTGTGTTCTCTTTTTGTTCACTGAGCTTCTTTAAGACAAATTTTAAAAATTCTTTGTTGAGCAGTTTGTAGATTCCATTTGTTTAGGGTTGTTTATTCGCGCTTTATTTTGTTCCTTTGGTAGTGTCATGTTTTGCTGATTATTCTTGATCCTTGTAGTGTTGTGTTGGTGTCTGCACATTTGAAGCAGTAAGCACCTCTTCCTGTCCTTATGGATGGACTTTAGCTAAGAAAGTCCTTCACCAGTCAGCCTGTCAAGAGAGTCTGGGTGGATCATCTAGCAGGGGTCCGTGGGTAGGCTCAGGAAGGCTTGGTGGTCTTGGTGCCTGGGTCTGTATGGGTGGGCCTGGAGTCTGAGTCCAGGGTGGAAAGCTTAGAGCTTATGCTCACATGGGCTGTCCTGAAGCCTGTGTCTATGGGGGATGACCTGGCACTGGGGCAGACCTGATGCCTGGGTTCAGGGTGATGGTTCTGGTCCTAAGTCCATGGGGCCTGTCTTGGCACCAGGGTCCATAGAGTGGATCAGGCATATGAGTCTACTGGGGGAGGTTTAGCACCTGGGGCCACAGGGGTGTCGCTGTCACCCAGGATTGCAGTGTTGGATCTGGAGCCTGGATCCATGTTGTTGGGCCTGGGGCCTGGGTCTGCAGGGGTGGTCCTGGAGCCTGGGTCATGAGGGCTGGCCTGGCACTGGGCTCTACTGCACAGTCCTGTACTCTGAATCCACTGGAGCTGACCTGGACCCTGAGCCTGCTGGAGTCATGTCCACAGGGGCTGTCTTTGAGGCTGGGGCCAGGGGATCTGGCTTGGAGACTGGGGTCACAGGTGTGGGCCTGGAGTTTGGTCTCTGGGGTCCAGCCTAGAGCCTGGGGCTGCAGGAGCCAGCCTGGCACTGGGGCATGCTTGGAGGCTTGGGTCAGTGGGTACTAGCTTGGAGCCTGTGTCCGTGGAGACTAACCTGGACCTTGGGGTCCATGGTAAAGCCACATGCTCACTCCACTCACCTTCTCCACTGTGAAGTTTACCTCTTTCTGATCTGCACTGCCAAGACTTGGGGGAAGGATGACATGAGTAATGTGGAACTGTCCTTCTTGCTCTCTTCAATGTATCTTATTTCTGTGCTCCACCCAGGTTCTATAACCTCTCACCTGGAATCCTTAGCTCTTGTGAAAGTATTTTTATGCATGGATACTTGTTCAAATTGATGTTTCTCTGAGGTGATAAGCACTGGAAACTTCTATTCTACCATATTGCTACTGTCACCTCCCCCCACTTATTCTTTTTTAAAATTAATGTTTGCATGGTGCTATGGACTGAATGTTTGTGCCCCCTCCCAAATTCATCATATGTTGAAGCCCTAATCACTAAGGTGATGGTATTTGGAGGTGGGCCTTTGAGAAGTAGATAGGTTTAGGTGAGGTCATGAGGGTGGGGCCCTTATGATGGGATTAATGACCTTATAAGAAGAAGAGACCAGTGCTCACTCTTTCTCCACTATATAGGGATACATTTGCAAGCCAGGAAGAGCCCCCACTAAGAACCAATTTTGTCAGCACCTTAATCTTAGACTTCTTAGCCTCTAGAACAAGGAGAAATAAATGTCTGTCATTTAAGCCACACAGTCTATGGTATTTGTTATAGCAGGTGAAGATGACTAAGGCACATAATACATCTTTTATCATCATTTTACTTGTAATCTGTTATTAATTTTCCAGGGTTACTATAATAAAGTACCACAAATTGGGTGACTTAAAACAACAGAAATTTAATCTCTCGCAGTTCTGGAGGTATACAAAATTAAGGTTTTGACTAGGCCATGCTCTCTCCAAATCCTCGAGGGGGTATCCTTCTTTGTCTCTTCCAGCTTCTGGTATCTCCAGACTTTCCTTGGCTGTGGTAGCATAACTCTAATCGCTGCCTTTGTCTTTACATCATGTTCTCCCTGTATATGTGTCTTCACATGACCATATTCATATCAGAGCACTAGTCTATTGGATTAGGGGCCCACTCTACTCCAGTATGACATCATCTTAACCTATTTCTGCAATTATCTTATTTCCAAATAAGGTCACATTCTGAGGTACTGGGGGTTATGACTTCAACATAACTTTTTTGAAGGGATAAAATTCAACCCCATAACACCTACTTCTGTCATTGTCTTTGAAGTAAGTTTTTTTATAAAGAGAATATAGCTGGATCATTTTTTTAAAAAATCAACTCTACCAATCTCTTTTAATTGTTGTATTTAGATCAGTTACACATAAGCTAACTATTGATATACTAGGGCTTAAGTCTCCATTTTATTATTTGTTTTCTGTGTGTTTTCTCTGTTTCTCTTTTTGCCTTCCTCCAGGTTACTTGAACATTATATTGCTTTGTATGATTTTCTCAGTGGTTTTGCTATGGATTACAAAATACATATGTAACTTATCATAGTTTACTGGTATCTACCTTTTACCATTCTGAGTTACATGTAGAAAACTTACTCCCACTTGGGTTCCTTTACTCTCTCCACTTTTTAAATATAACTTTTAAGCATTTCCTGTACATACATTGAATACTATATCCAATAATGTTACAATTTTTGCTCCAACCCTCAAAGGTGATTTAAGAATCCCATGAAGATAGTCCATTATATTTCCCCCTTATTTTTTTACCCATTCCAATGTTATTCTTTTCTCACTGACATCCTGATCCTTCTGTTATCATTTTCTTTCTGTTTAGAAAAATGTCTTTTAGCCATTATTCAAGGGTATATTTATTAATGACAAATTTTCTTAGTTTTGCTTTGCCTGAGAATGTATTTTCCCTTCATTCTTGAAAGGAAATTTTTTCCAGATATAGAATTCATAGTTGAGAGTCCTTTTCTCTCAGCACTTGAAAAATATTGTTTCATGCCATTTTGTACTCTATGGTTTCAGATCTGCTGCCATTCTAATTGGTGTTTGCCTATGAGTAATGTACCATTTCCCTCTCGTTGTTTTGATTTTTTCTTTGCCTAATTTTTAGAAGGTTAATTACGATATGTCTTGGCATGAGTTTGGGGAGGTTTATCTTATATGGGGTTGACTCAGCTTCTTGAATCTGTAGGTCTATGTCTTTCACCAAATATGGAGAGTTTTCAGCCATTATTTTCTCAAATTCTCTTTTAATCTCACTCTGTTCTCCTCCCCTTCTAGGATTCTAACAGTACAAATATTAGCTTTTTGGTTATTCTCCCTGAGATTCTGTTCATTTTGTTTCAGTCTATTTCCTCTCTGTTGTTCCGAATGGGTAAATGTTATTGATTTGCCCTTAAGTTCAGTGATTTCTACCCTTTGTCATCTCAACTCTACTACTGATCCCATTCACCGAGTTTTTATTTTGGTTATTGTATTTTTCGTTCTATAATCCCCATTTGGCTCTTTTTTATAACTTCTGTTTCTTTACTGAGATTTTCTAGTTTTTCAAGAGAATTCATAATTGATTGTTGAAGCATTTTTAGGACGGCTGTTTTAAAATCCTTGTCAGATAACTCCAACATCTGATTCCTCTTTGTATAAAGGTCTGTTAATTGTTTTTTTTCACTTATTTTGTGGTTTTCCTGGTTCTTTGTATAAAACATCCTTTATATTTAGGATGTTATAAAATTCTGGATCCTATTTAATCTTTTTTTAAAAACTGGCAGTTGACATGCAGCAGGAAGACCAGGTGGGTGTGTATGTTCAGCCTGCCCCTGGTTTCCACTGGGTTCTACTTATACCACCCCAGCAAAGATGAAGTGCTGACTCACAGTGCCTTATTGAAGATGAATGAAGTGGAAGTTCAGCACCCCTCTTGGCCCTGCAGACATCTTCCCAGTGAAAGTAGAACACTGACTCACACTGCCTCATTGTCTCCAAGTGGGGGTGTCAGCTCAGTTCCTTGCTGGGCCCCATTAACATCAGGAGAGGGGAAGATGAGAAGGGAAGTGCCAACTGAAATCTCCCACTGCCCCATTCCTTCTTGTTGAAACTGAGTGGGAGCTTACCACTGGGCTCTACTGATACTACCCCACCTGGGAAATCTAAACTTTCCCTGGTTCCACCAAGCAGGGGATAGAATATTAGCTGCCTGCTTAGTCCTGCTGACACTCTCCCAGCAGGAAACTTGGATCACTGCTACCTGCTTCTTCTGGGTAAGACATGGAAGATAAGCTCTTTCCTTGGCTAATCAACACCATCCAGCACTGGAATCAAGGTGTGCTTTCTGCTTCTACCAGGTTGGGAAGTGGGGTGAGGTGGAACATCATCCTCCTGAGTAGGATAGGTATTTCCTAGTAGGTTTTATGTTGTTATATCACTCTTTTACAAGTACTTTGGCTAGAGAAAAACAGGCTTTTTCTTGGAACTTATTTGTCTGAGCCTGTTGGCAGTTCTGGGTTGGAGACTTCTGCAATGCCATGTCCAGGATATTTGGAAGGCAATGAGGAAACCCAGGAAACTCACCTCAGTGTTGTGTCTCAAATTCTGAGATCTCTAGGAAGGTTGCCAACTTCTTTCCACTTTTCAGAGTCTATCTGTGCTTGCTGGTTTTGTTATATCCAGGGGGTTTTAGTGGTCAGTATATTGAAATTGAATCTCAAATGTTTCAAATACCAATTTATATGATCTGGAAAGAACATGTTAATAGGTTGTACCTCAGTCCCCTTTCCTTCTTAAGAAATTTTAGAGGATATTCCCCATCAAAGAGCTTTAAATGTTTTTTTTTATTGAAGTGCTATATGAATGCAGAGAAGTACACAAATCATCAATGAATTTTCACAAACTGAACACATCCATGTAATTAGCACCTAGCTCAAAAATAGAATATGACCAGCATCCTCAAGGCCCCCATTCTTACCTGCTTCCAGCTATTACCCTCCCTTGGATAACCATTAAACTCTCTTCTAATAGTATAAACTAGTTTTGCCTACTCTCTTTTCTGTCTGGATATTTGACATTTTTGTTCAACACTATGTTATAAGATCCATCTGTTCTATTGTGGGTCGTTGTAAAATGTTCATTCTTCTTGCTGTACAGTAATCTGTTTTGTAAAAATATCACAATTAAGTAATCCATTCTACTGTTGATGGGCATTTGGGTGATATATTTCAGAGTTTTCCACAGAAACAGACCCAATAGGATATATATATAGAGAGAGACAGAGACAGAGAGACAGAGCAAGACAGGGAGAGATTATAAGGAATTGGTTCACATGATTATGGTTCCAAGGTGCACAGAGTAAGTCAACAAGCTGGAGACCCAGGAGAGCCAATGGAGGAGTTCTAGTCCAAAGTCTGGCAACCTCAAGTCCCAGGAAAAGCCAATGTTTCTATTCAAATTTAAAAGCCAGGAAAAAAACAATGTCCCGGTCTAAAGGCTTCCCGATAGGAAGAATTCTCTATTACTTGGAGGAGGGCCAGCTTTTTGTTCTATTCAAGGCTTCAACTGATTGGATGAGGCCCACCCACATTGGGGGGGTGCAATATGCTCTACTCATTCTACTGATTTAAATGTCAATCTCACCCAAAAATACCCTCACAGAAATGCCCATAATAATGTTTGACAAAATATCTGGGCACCCTGTGGCCAAGTCAAGTTGACACATAAAATTAGCCATTGTTTTCTAGTTTGGGCTATTATGAGTATGCTACTATGAACAATCTTGACTATGTCTTTGGGTGAATATATGTGCCCATTTTTGTTGAGTATATACCTATCACTGTGTCATAGTATAAGTATATTCATCGTTAGTAGATAGAGCCGAAGAGTTTTCCAAAGTGGCTGTGTAAATTTACACACCCATCAAAAGTATATGAGAGTTCTGGTTGCTCCACATACTTGTGATGCCATAACACTTGACATTTTTTGTATTTTTCATTTTAGTCATTCTGATGAGTGTGTATAAACATTGCATTGTAGCATCAATTTGCATTTCTCCTTTTGATGCTTATTGGCCCTTTCATTTCCCTCTTTTGCAAAATGTCTGTTCAAGTCTTTCACCCATTTTCTATTGTGTTGTCTGTCTCTTTCTTAGAAATGTATAAGAATTCTTTATATAATCTAAATGTGAGTCTTCTGTTGGATATATGTATTGTAAAAATCACCTCCCAGGCTGTGGCTTGCCTTTCACTTTCTTAATGATGGTATTTGATGTGCAGAAGTTCTTAATTTTTGTATAGCTCAGTTATCATTTTACCCCTATAGTTAGTGCTTTTTGTGTCTTGCTTAAGAAGTTTGGGGGCTGTTCTTTTTTTAAATTTATTTTTTATTGAAGTATAGTTGAATTACAATGTTGTGTTAATTACTGCTGTACAACAAAGTGACTCAGATATATATATATATTTTTTTTTTTCATATTTTCCATTCTGGTTTATCATAGGATACTGAATATAGTTCCTTGTGCTATACAGTAGGACCTTGTTGTTTATCCATCCTATATACAATAGTTTATATCTGCTAATCCCAAACTCCCAGTCTTTCCTGCCCCTACCCACCTCCCCCTTGGCAACCATCAGTTTATTCTCTATGTCCCTGATTTTGTTTCTATTTCAGCGATAGGTTCATTTGTGTCATATTTTAGATTCCACATATAAGTGATATCATATGGTATTTGTCTTTGTCTTTCTGACTTTCTTCACTTACTATGATAATCTCTAGGTGCATCCATGTTGCTGCAAATGGCATTATTTCATTCTTTTTTATGGCTGAGTAGTAGTCTATTGTATATATGTACCACATCTTTATCCATTCATCTGTTGATGGACATTTAGGTTGTTTCCATGTCTTGGCTATTGTAAATAGTGTTGCAATGAACATCATGGTGCATGTATCTTTTTGAATTATAGTTTTGTCTGGGTATATGCCCAGGAGTGGGATTCCTGGATCATGCGGTAATTCTATTTTTAGTTTTCTGAAGAACCTCCATACTGTTTTCCACAGTGGCTGCACCAACTTAACATCCCTACCAACAGTGTAGGAGGGTTCCCTTTTCTCCACACCCTCTCCAGCATTTGTTATTTGTAGACTTTTTAATGATGGCCATTCTGACTGCTGTGAGGTGGTACCTCATTGTAGTTTTGATTTGCATTTCTCTAATAATTTCAGGGGCCCTTCTTTTAATATATCTTTCTCTTTCCCAGAACAAGAAGGAGTAAGGTGGCCAAAGAGGATGGAGTGGGAAACTGGGTCAGGTGGTATTCATGCTCATCCTTGCATTATTCCTGAAGCCATTACCACTTCTAGCCCTGGAAACTTTGTGCTAAATCAAGGTTACCTAGCTCAACTTTGTCCCCACCCATGGTGATTTCTCTTTCTAATGGCAGTGCTTCTATTCCTCATGAATTCTATTAAACTCTTCCATCCACATTTCATCAGACATGTCTGTACATATCTAAACCTCCAATTCTGTATATAGCTCCAGAGTTCTTTTCCACTGAATTCCTGAGATGCAGGCCAATCATGAAATGGTATATTGTTTAACTCTTCTTGAGAATGCCCTTGAAGTTAGGGAAACTTTATCCAATTTAGGTCATTGAGGACTTTGGATGTGCTTTCTAATTGCACAAGCTACCATATTTAAGCATCAGTTCCAGGCCAATCAAGATACCCCCATACACATATTTCTGTTAGGCTGCTTTTCAAATTATCTTTTTATTGTTTAAATACGAGCATAAAGAGTTCTCTTAAGCTAACACTTTGTATATGTCAGTAGTAGGAATGTGAACTGATGTATCAGTTTAGAGAATAAGATGGAAAAGCATTATGGTGACAATAGTTCAGTAATTATGATTAAATATTAGGAGCTCCCAACCTGCCAGTGATCCTTAGCAAAGAGCTAAGTGATCGGAATATGGTGGGAATGAAAGAACAAATTCACACAAAAGGGAAAGAGAGAAGAAAAAGAAAGGTCCCAAAGGAATAATATCAAAGCTAAATTGTATTCCAAAAGAGCATTTAAAAATATTTGGAAATTGAAATGTAATTTTCCCTGGAAGAAAAAAGTTAGACAAAGTAGTTCAGTGTATAGGGTAGCCTAAAAAATTTACTTAACCCACAATGTAGCAGCAATAGTACTACACTTGCCCTTAGTTCCAAGTTCCCCCAAGGTGTTTACGTCTTAGTCCTTGAGCCTAAACTCATCTAAATTCAGCAACAGAACTTGAGCTTCAGGGAGACCTGAACCCAGAGAGTAGTCACCTATGAAAGAGGAGGAGGTGGGAAATGTAGCTCCATGGCAGCAGGGGGCTATATACTTCTGTAGCTAGGAGATGGGAAGAAAGGTGACTTGAGCCTGAGGTGTCCCCAGATCTGCTATGAGTAGTGGGAGGGTGTGTCATAGGTCCCTCAGAAACATAGGTGAGGGCTGCAGTAAACCAGCCATCACTACTTGGCCCAGACAGCTATGGTGGGAGCATGGATGTCAGCAGATACCTACAGGCTATTTGGAAAGTGTCGCTATTTGGTACTTCTCTGTAGTCTTGATCTAGTTTGAAGGGACTGAGCATCTAAATTAAATCAGAGCTGACAGACATTGTAATGCCTCTAGTTTATTAATTCTATGGTGATTTAAAGCAAATTTACCAAAAGTCTTAATTAGATTCTTGAAATTCCAAGAGCACTAGGCAAAAACTCAGTCTTGGCAAAAACATGTTAGTCCCACCCACATCCCCTTCTGCACACCCAGCTGCCAAATTGCTTAACTCTCTAAATAATCACTTTCTAGATTAAATAAATTAAGCTCATTCATTTGTGCTTAAGTTTCAAGACTTACCTGCACATCCTTCCTCCCAAAGTTTGTTATGAGCAAAATAGTGGTACAGTTTGTTTGATGTTACACACACACAAACACACACACACACACACACACAACTAGTAAAATGGATTTTTAAAATGATATTATCTGGATGTCAGAAAGAACCAAATCAGTAAATATTTAAAAGGTCTCTTATGAACTTAAAGCTACTTTTACCATCTAGGGCAGAATGAAGGGGAAAGAGAATTATTTAGCCATGTAGACATGCTTGTAATCAATAGAATTACACACACTACAGGCTATGGTAGTAAGATGAATCACTTACAAAGAAGAACGCCTACAGAAGATGAAAGAGAAGATGAGAGAGGAAAATGTATGCCATTCACCTCAGTAGGAATAGGTGAATAATGCAGCTAACATTCCTAAAAATTACCCACCCAAATCCAGTGGTACATTTGGGAACTAGCTTTCCTGAAGTCCTGTGCTGCACCATCATCAGGTGAGAGGCAAGAGGAAAGCCCCCTCCAGAATGAGGCTGCCTCTCCCCATCATCCAATCTAGCTTTGAGTGTGGTCCCTGGACCAGCAGCAGCAGCATCTGGGAACTTGTTAGAAATGTAAATTCTTGGATCCCTCCCTAGATGTTCTCTCAGGAATCTGTGTTTTTATAAGTTCTTCGGGTGATCCTGAGGCATGCTAAAATTTAAGAACCATTCATCTTGCAGCCTTTAAATTAGTGAAGCTTCAATGAAATGGCTTTAAAAATTGATAGTTTACAGATTCACCAGAAAATTTTACAGGGCATCTGAGGAGTAGTTGAATCACATGGGCCTGGGTTCAAATTGTGACTCAACCAACTGAAGCAGGATCACTCTGGGCAAGTGATTGTTAAACAGTGCACTGTTTCCTTCATCTGTAAATACAATCTCTCATGGTGGGAGAGGGTCCAGAGAAAACGTAGGCCTAGGTTCAATACATTCATTGGAGTTGCCAGAAATCAATTAAGAAGCAAGCTGTGGCTTTGGGAAATGTTTCTTTCTCACTCTTCCCTATGATCTGGAAAGGCAAAAATAATGTGGATCTGGAAAATACCACATTAAATGAGATATATGTCCAGTAAATAGATGAACAGAATATGGACACAGACCCTGGTCTTTCTAGGAAGAATGAACTAAGACTCACCAAGCATTGCCAATTTTTAAAAATATTATTTTGTATTACATAGGCAATATAACCAAATAATACAAACTTCAAAAATGTCAGAGTGAAAAGCAAGCCTCCTTCTCAATACCTTCCCTTAGACACCCAATCCAGAGTTTCTTGTGTACCCTTTCAGTGCTATCCTATGCATACATGGGCATATAAATATGTGTATATGTTTTTTTAACATCTTTATTGGAGTATAATTGCTTTACAATGTTGTGTTAGTTTCTGCTGTATAACAAAGTGACTCAGCTATACGTATACATGGCCCCATGATTTACTCAACGTATTCCTTTCTTTTCGACTTAAAAGTCTATCTTTGAAAAGGTGCTTGACATCACTAATCATCAGAGAAACGCAAATTAAAATCACAATGAGATATCACCACACACTTGTTAAAATGGCTATCATCAAAAGACAAAAGATAACAAATGTTGGTGAAGATGTGGAGAAAATGGAACACTTGTGTACTGTTGGTGGAAATGTAAATGGTGCAGTTACTATGGAAAACAGTATGGAGGTTGCTCAAAAAATCAAAAATAAAACTACCATATGACCCAGCAATTCCACTTCTGGGTATATATCCAAAGGAAATGAAAACAGGATCTCAAAGAGATATCAGCACTCCCGTGTTCACTGAAGCATTATTCACAATAGCCAAGATATGTAAACCAACCTAGGCATCCATCAACAAATGAGTGAGTAAAGAAGATGTGGAGTACACATATAATGGAACATCATACAGCCACGAGAAAGAAGGAAATTCTATCGCTTGCAACAACTTGGATGAACCATGAGGGCATTGTGCAAAGTTCAGTAAGTCAGAGAAAGAAATACTGTATGATCTCACTTATATGTAGAATCTAAAAAAGCTGAACTCAGAGAAACAGAGAGTAGAGTGGTGGTTACCAGGTGAGGGGGGTGGGGGAAACTGGGAGATATTGGTCAAAGGATAGAAACGTTCAGTTATAAGATGAACAAGTTCTGGGATATAATGTGCAGCATGGTGATTACTGTTAATAATACTGTATTATATACTTGAAAGTTGCTAAGAGAGTAGATCTTAAATGTTCTCACCACAAAAAAGAAATGGTAATTATGTGACAGGATGGAAGTGGTAGCTAATGCTATGATGATAATCATTTTGCAATTTATAAATGTATCAAATCAACACATTGCACACCTTAAACTTACACAATGTCAATTATATCTCAATAAAGCAAAAGGGGAGTATATCTTTAAAATATTTCCATGCCCATACAGATACAGATCTTCCTCATTTTTCTAACAGTGGCATAACATTCTACTGTATGGATGTATCATACTTTTTGGGGGGACCAATTCCTTACTGATGGATATTTAAATTGTTTGCAAGCTTTTGCTAATACAAGTAAAGCTATGATGAATATCTTTAAATATACATCGTTTTGCCCATCTGTGTGCATGTCACATAAATTCTTAGAAGGTAATTGTTAATTATGCATTGGATGGTTTTACTAGATACTCTCAAATTTCCAACATAGTGGTTTTACTAGTTATCTTCCCATTAGCAATGTATAAGAGAGACTATGAGTTTACCTGATCTCATCTTCAGCAATGTTGTTAAGCTTTGACAAACTAATGGGTTGAAAATAGTACTTAATTTTAATTTAATTTATTTTTCTCTTACTATGATATATTTTTATCTGTAGTCTGACTATATGCCAGAGTTCCATGTAGAACTTGCCACTAAAATGCTTATATAGGGACTGAATCTTTAACAAAACCCTATTTCAGCAATATTTTATGAGCAGAAGCCATTGGAGACAAGGGAACATGGACAAGAGAATTCAGATTATTTCTCAACTATACTCAACTGATGTCCCATCAAGAGCATCAGCAACACAGATGAAGGACTGCATCATTACCACTAAGAATACATGTAAGGGCTTCCCTGGTGGCGTGAAAAAAAAAAAAAAAAAAAAAAAAAAGAATACATGTAAAGTGTTAACTAATTTAATCTATGCTTCACTTAAGAGTGGTGTTTATGAGGAAAAATGGATGAGATGAGCAGATTCTGTTCTATTTGGTTTATAATCATTTAATCTAGTTCCTTTTCTGCGCTCTTATATGCTAGTAGTACCACCACTACCAACAACAAAGCAAAAAATACCCATGTTAAAATATGAGCCATTTTAAGTAGATGTTAGAAATTTAAGTGTAGCTTCATAATTCAAAAAAATTTTACCATGTTTCTATTTTCTTCTCTTCTGGAATTATATTAAAATATTAAGTCCATTAATAATGCAATGCATGGATATTTTGTACTAATTTAACAGGTTTTATAAAGGAGATATTTTTTTGCATGTAGCCTATACCTGGGCAGTACTTTTACTTATGTGATAAATATGACACAGCTTTAAATGAATTCAGGTCTGAAAAAAGACTTGAAATGACACTTGTATGTGCACTATAATATTTGTTCAATTTAGACTGATATATAGAGAAGTCAAAACTGAATATTGCTAATTATTGTATTTAATTTATTTTTAGAAGACACCAATTAAGAAGAAATGAGGTAATTAGAAGAAATTTCAACTGAAATAAATATAATAATCCCAGACAATCCTTTAAACCACAGAGGACCTGGGCCCTCCTTTATCATTAGTTGATGCTAATCTCTCTGTAGAGTCATTAATTATTGAGAAAATCTGTCAATATTTAAAGTCTATCAGAAAATGAAAGCTACAAAAAGAGGAAAAAATCTCAGGTCTTCCCTGGTTGTGCAGTGGTTAAGAATCCACCTGCCAATGCAGGGAGCACGGGTTTGAGCCCTGATCTGGGAAGATCTCACATGCCGCAGAGCAACTAAGCCCATGTGCCACAACTACTGAGCCTGCGCTCTAGAACCTGTGGGCCACAACTACTGAGCCTTCGAGCCACAACTTAATAATCCCAGACAATCCTTTAAACCACAGAGGACCTGGGCCCTCCTTTATCATTAGTTGATGCTAATCTCTCTGTAGAGTCATTAATTATTGAGAAAATCTGTCAATATTTAAAGTCTATCAGAAAATGAAAGCTACAAAAAGAGGAAAAAATCTCAGGTCTTCCCTGGTTGTGCAGTGGTTAAGAATCCACCTGCCAATGCAGGGAGCACGGGTTTGAGCCCTGATCTGGGAAGATCTCACATGCCGCAGAGCAACTAAGCCCATGTGCCACAACTACTGAGCCTGCGCTCTAGAACCTGTGGGCCACAACTACTGAGCCTTCGAGCCACAACTACTGAAGCCCATGTGCCTAGAGCCCATGCTCCGCAAAAAGATAAGCCACCATAATGAGAAGCCCGAACACCGCAACTTAGAGTAGATCCTCTAGCCGCTCGACGCCAACTAGAGAAAGGCCACGCACAGTAACGAAGACCCAACGCAGCCATAAGTAAATAAATAAATATTTTAAAAAAATCTTAGTACAGTTACCCCATGACAAAGATATATATGTATGTGTGCACATCTCTCTCTCTCACACACACACACATAAATAAAGCTAGTAATAACCATGTACTTTTGATAGGCTTGACACTTATATTTCCTGAAAATAATCATTCCACAGCTTAGATGGAAGTAATATAGTACATTGCCATTATAGGTGACATTTACTCTAAATCAGCAGTCCCCAAATTCTTTGGCACCAAGGACCGGTTTCGTGGAAGACACTTTTTCCACAGACGGTGGGGTGGGCACGAGTTCAGGCAGTAATGTGAGCGAAGGGGAGCGGCAGATGAAGCTTCTCTCACTCGCCTGCCACTCACCTCCTGCTGTGTAGCCTGGTTCCTAACAGGCCATGGACCAGTACTGGTCCACGGACTGGGGGTTGGGGAACCCCTGCTCTAAAGTACAGATTAGACTGTGGGTACTCAAATTTTACTATAATTAATCTAAACTGTTAAATTCAGTGAAATAGTTTTTGAATGTTTTGAGGCACTATCAGTACTTTCATGGCTTCTCTCTAATGGTTAGTACTTTGGAGAGAGGGTACAGTTAAGTTCTTCATGAAACTTATTTATCATTTCAGTGATATTGCTTCCAGGGATAAAAGTCAGTTGAGAATTATAAAATGCAACTAGGCAGAAGATGAAAAGGCTAATCATGCCTTGTTAGGAATCCACTTAAAATGATTCAATGGTGTTTTTCAATATTCTAAGGCTAAGGGTAGTTTACATTTTAAGTTGTAACCATTTTTTGAAACTTCCAATGTATTAGGTAGCAGATTGGACAACCATCAGAAATGAGAATAATAAAGTTTATTTAATGATATTAGGTCCAATTAATGATAAACGGTCCATTAGGTCCGTTACCCATTTCATTTCATGCTTATAAAATAACTCTGTCATTAAAGATGAGAACATGGTACATCTGAGCAGCTTATTAGATTAATTTGGAATCTAGAGATCGTGACTTTCATGTTTAGCAGGTAAAATATGAGGTGAAATGAATGAATATTTATAGTGATTCCACAATATGCAAAAAATAACTGTTTGTATTGTGATCCCACAGTATGCAAAAAAAAAATCTGTTTATTTCCCGAAAAAGACTTATAATTTAGTTTGGAAGGGTCCCAAGGGAAAAAGAATCAGTTCATTGAAGTAGTAATTAAGAAAACTTGAGAGTCAGCTACCATCATCACTGAAGTATCAAAAATCTTAGGCCAAAATGATTAAAATTCCATTTACTTATAGACCTTCAACACCTAGTGAAAATCTCACAGGGTGAGAAGCTTTCACTGGTGCATGGGAACTAGCTCATATTGGCCATGAGAGCCAGTTTTTAAATTTTCAGGAATTTTTTGAGATCGCTGTGAAAGACACATTATTAAAACTTAAATTATATAAACTTACATTTAAAGAAATTATATTATAAAGCAAAGGTAACAAATACTTGTAACTCATCACTTCCTAATTATTTCACTATTTTTTCTATTATCTATTTTCTTGAAGTTGTTAACACCTACTCTATCTGTGTGGTGGAAACACCATGTAATGGTGGCTACCGTGTACCTCTTCCCAACTCTGCATTCAATCATGTCGTGTTGGTAGCTTGAAATCAGCCATGGTGGGAGTATTAATAACATGGAAATTGGCAAATGCTGCAAATCATTGCTTTTTGTTTGAGAGAGCCAGTGGCTAAACGTTTATCAGCACAGTACTGCTCATTAAAACATTATGCTGGAATTCTAGGTCTGAGGAAGATTTGAGAATTAGATTCAAAATACCTCATCAAGCAGATGAGTAGGGTGTCTCTGAAAGTGTTTTGTGAAAGAAAATTGGGCAAGATAGGTAATATTCCAGATGAGTTAGGCCTCATGATTACTTGGTATCCCAATGATCAGGCACTCCATCTCTATCAGAGCACATCAGGAGTTTTTTTTAGAAGGTGTGTATGATATGGCTTTCCTCCAGAAGCCCAGGGGTCTGTATTGTGAGGCTCTGATTGGAGATTATTATAAAATCCACACAATTTTCCCCACTACTGATACCTCTAATACCGTACAGTCTGCTGGGTCATATGATTCAAACAATAGGGATGCTTGCATCATAGCCTGGATCTGTTGCAGAACTTTTCCTGCTCTGAGCCTCACTTAAAGCTGGCAGACTTTAGTGTCACCCCAATGTGTGGTCATAGCACTATTCAAAGATGTAAGCACTTTTCCAGATACCCCTAGAGCCCAATGAGACCTGTGAAGTGATGTGCTTCTTTGTGATGAGAGGGGCAAGATGCAAAAATATTTCCTTTATTGTTAAGGGGATGTCTGGCATACCCTAGACCATTGAAGTCGTAAAACTGTTGTTATTTGTGGCAGTCCCTTAAATTTTCATAGGGTTTATCTCCTGCTTTCTGGAGTACGAGTCTTTTATTTATTTATTTGTTTGTTTGTTTATTTATTTATTTATTTTTGGCTGTGTGGGTCTTTGCTGCTGCGCACAGGCTTTCTCTAGTTGCGGCGAGCAGGGGATACTCTTCGTTGCGGTGCACGGGCTTCTCATTGCGGTGGCTTCTCTTATTGTGGAGCATGGGCTCTAGGCACGTGGGCTTCAGTAGTTGTGGCACACAGGCTCAGTAGTTGTGGCTCACGGGCTCTAGAGCGCAGGCTCAGTAGTTGTGGCGCACGAGCTTAGTTGTTCCGCGGCATGTGGGATCTTCCCAGACCAGGGCTTGAACCAGTGTTCCCTGCATTGGCAGGCAGACTCTTAACCACTGCGCCACCAGGGAAGTCCCAGTACGTGAGTCTTGACATTGGAAATATTCTAGGTTTTTTTTTTTTGCTTAACAATTCAGATTGGCAAGATGTCATCGATGGAGAGGACCATTATGTTGTTCTGTGGGATGTGTAGCTGATCTAGGTCTCTTTGGACTATTTTAAGACAGAGGACAGGGCAAGTCCTGGGGCAAGACTGTAAAAGTATTCTGTGGTATGTTCCCAATGAACAAAATTTCTGATAAGAATAAAAATAGATGCATTCTTCAGATCAACAGCCACATACCATGTACCTGAGATCATGTTAATTTGATCTGGAAAGGTACTATGCCTGGCACAAGCAGCTGAAACTGGGGCTATTACTTGGTTTGTAGTAGTCCACTTTTATCTTCCAATATATGTCCAGGTTTTACAAGGACCAGACTGGTTACTCAAATGGAGATATGAAGAAGACTACCACCACTGCATCCTTTAGGGTGGCATTAATTTCTGCCATTTCCCCTAAGATTGGATTTTATTTTTTGTTTACTATCATCTTTGGTATTTCTTGGAGGGGGTGCAATTTTAGAGGCTGCCACTTGGCTTTCCCTACTATGATAGCTCTCATCCTGGTAGTTGTGCCAACCACTAAGGATGTCCATTTCAATTACATGTTTAGGGTCAAGGAAATTACCACTGGGTGGGTCTATAGACTCAGTAGAACCACTGTGATCCAAACCATGAGTCCACTTATTACCTGGCACTCACTTCCCCCCACTCCAATAGAGGGTCCATCATGATGCTTTGGGTATACAGATTTCAATGTCAAATTGGGTCTAGTGCCCAAAAGTTCTTAAAATATTTGGCTACTACCTCTTCTTCAGTGTACAGTTACCTAGGTAAATAACTATGGGTCCCTCTCAGGATAGACTGGGGTAATAATTACTCGTGTGCTCACCACCGTGTTGCAGGGTCCTTTCTCCTAGCTACTTACTCCTCTTTCAGTTAATAGGTTCCTGTTCCAAAAACTGACTCAAGTCCAGAACTGGGCAAGAAATAGGAACTTTTACTGGAGTAATTGTGCTTAGCTACCTGATCATCTATCCTTGATTTCATTTGATTTTATGGACTGAGTAGCTGCCTTCTGTTTTTCTCCTAGTGATGCCATGTTCTCTCTATTTTTTAATATCTTTATTGGAGTATAATTACTTTACAATGTTGTGTTAGATTCTGCTGTATAACAAAGTGAATCAGCTATACGTATACATATATCCCCATATCCCCTCCCTCTTACGTCTCCCTGCCCCCGCCCCTGCATCCCACCGCTCTAGTTGGACACAAAACACAGAGCTGATCTCCCTGTGCTATGTGGCTGCTTCCCACTAGCTATCTGTTTTACATTTAATAGTGTATATATGTCCATGTCACTCTCTCACTTCGTCCCAGCTTACCCTTCCCCCTCCCCATGTCCTCAAGTCCATTCTCAAGTCTGTTCTGTTAAACATCTCCATTACTCTTTGAAGGTCAGGGTCCCCTGGCTCTTGCTCTAAACTTGTTGCTCATTACTGTAATTATATTCACCTGGCTTCTAATGGTTATAGCACTTCCACCTGGCTTCTAGCATCCCCTTTTCTATCAGTGAGGCCATTTTCATAGCAGCACCACCACTGGCCAACAGAAGACTACCACCATAAAATATTTTGGTGATGTTGGTCCCCTCTCACCATCACATCTGGCAAATGTGATGATAAGTGCTGTATCCTCTTAGTCTTCCCAATAAATACAGCCCTCCAGTGGGTTCTCTGGACTTACATAGTATGTCCACTTTCGCATTCCCACTTTTGCCATATAGTCTTCCACTACCTGCCATGGCAACTCTGGTGTTTCTATCTAAACTAACATTAACCATTGCTTTGTCCATGTTTGGAAAGGAACCATCCTTGGAGTACTTGCCAAGGAGTCAAATCCTGTTTCCTGGAAGAGTGCTCCCAAATCAATAAACTCTCCCTTTTCCAACTTTATGTTATGTCTCCCTCTCCTGCTTAGTCAAGTGCCCTCAGAATCCAGTCCCACCTATATTCCTCCAACTCATACCAGTATGTATTGACTGGGAAGTGCAGATCTTTTGAGGTCGAGTTCCTTTCCTACCTTATGAGACCATCATTTCCCTGGAGAAGCCATGATATATCTTAACCCTGGTTATTGGGCTAGTGACCAGAATGGTGATGGGGCATATCCTGGGGTGTGGGGTTGGATGGGGAACACAGGTGGTCTTATGTGGTAGACATCTCTGCATCATCTTCAAACAACTGGAGAGAGCTAGCTTTTTATAGAGAAGAGGGGCCAGAGGGTTCAGGGGAACCTGGGTATTTAAACTATTGAGACTATTAACCCAACTGTCTCTATCCTTTGTGTCGGGGTCGTATTCTTTCCCAGCGCAGATCAGGAACTTGGCATAACAGAACTTGGTTTTTTTTTTTGGAGGGGGGAAAGTTTATCTTCTTTGGAGCTCTTTTCCTCTTAAAATTAAGTCCCAGCCTTGGTCTTCAGTTTCCACTCAGTTCCACTGTCCTTATAGTTACTCTTTCCCTCATGTTTCTTAAATGCCAGAATCATATCATCAGCTAGTGCATTCCTTTCCACCAGTATACCATTCCATTTTACTAGCACTGAAAGTTTTAACAATGGCACTGCTGTCTTGTGCCAAAAGCTCCTTCTGTTCCACCTATCACCAGTGGCAGAATTCTCATTGCCAGTTGGGTGGCAAGTGATCCAGTTCCTAATTCTATTCTCAGTATTTGCTTTGTCAGATCTGGCACCAACTGTGGTAGGTCAGGTAACTGGGAAACAGTCTCAGAGACAGAGCTTACAGTGCAGTAGGGTTATTAGGGAGTGCATTGGGTTCAAAGCCTATGGAAGAGTTGTGAGAAAACAAAATTGGGAGGAGAGAGAAGTTAAGTTGTGTTTTAGAGTCAGTGGAGGTCTCAGCTGACCCTACAGTCAGCTTAGGATTTATTATGAGTTGAAGTGAGATGATCAGACCTTTCTATCCCTTCTTGAATCAGTCATTATGTGTGGGCTGCCCTGGGAAGGGAGCATGACCTTGGGCCAGGCAGCGCTGAGGCAATCTCTTAAGAGGCTCAAGAGCTGAGGGCTACCTGTCAGCAGTATTCCCAGGCTGGCCAGAGTGGGTGGGGAGAAATTGTTTCCCCCTGCAGGAGAATCTAGGTGGCACATCACAGCATTCGTCAACTATAACAGCAAAATATCTGATAATTTCTAGATTTCCAACTTCCAAAGAGTGCGGAACTGCCTAGAGATGGAAGTGGTAAACAAATACAAGTGTTATTTAATGATCTATTAGGTTGAAGAATATGACCTTGACATTTCTGTAGGTCAAAATGATTGAATACCAGCAATTTCGTACTGTCCAACTTAATTGTAGAATAAACAAGGAAGGAACCTACATTGGGCATGTGGTCATATTTAAATGTTTATGCATTCTAAAGTAATCTATCAAATAGCTTCACCTCCCACGCAAGTCCAACACCCTCGCCATCCTCCCCATTTTGGTTATACTCATTAAAAACCCTGCTTTTAAAGCATTTGATGTCACCCAAAACCAATGGTAAAATAATGCCTCATGAATGCAATGGAAACTTATCTACTTCTATACAACACTTTCATTCCACCTCTGAGTCTTGACCCTTGTTCCTCTCCTCACTTGGAATACTTCTCTCTGCATTGCCCCAACCAAACAACAACAAGAACACTACCCTTTTCCAAACCGACCTCCTCCTTATAGCCGCTTTTGATGATAGCAGGTTCATCATAGCTTCCCTGAGTTTCTTTAGCACTTAAAGGCCTGTTCAACACAATCTAGGATTTAATAATGGTGTGGTCTGTCTTATGGAAGGATTTTTTTCAATGTGGGTTACCTTTGTTTCACCAGATAGGTGTGAGTACCTTGAAGACAGAAGTTGTAACATTTACGTCCTCTGTTTTGCCCACATCCCTAGCACCCAAATGGAAACTCATGACAGAGAATTATGTGGACTATAAAGACCTTTGAATTTGTATATTTCCTATTTATCTACTTTAACTGTCTTTTCAAAGTTGTATATACATAAAAAATTAAATCATTCATAAGCACTCAAAAAGTCAAGGAATGAAGTTTAGATTCTTTCAAAGTATTCTTGGAGGGTGTGAAAAAGATGAGGTGAGAAGAAAAACTGTAGCCAACCAAAGAGCAGAAGCTATGTTTGGCTTCTTAATTCTTCCTCTCACAGAACTCTGCACTTTCTTTAATAACACCTCTCATCATTTCTAACTATATGTTTATGTCATTATTTAATTAGTTTCTGTTTCACTCCAACTAACTGATAAGCCCCAAGAGGGCAAGGACCATATTTGTTTTATTCATTATATTTCTAGTGAGTAGCATATAATACATGCTCAATAAATGTTTATTGAAATAATTATTGAAGGCAATAACTAAATGACTATCATTTGATGGAAGGACTTATGCTTTCAGCTCCAGGGACTTCTAATCACCAACCCTTGTCCCTGGCCAATGCTCCAAGGTGGCTTCTTTCACCCTGCCATATTTCTCATTTGAGAATATCCCTAATGTGTAAATATAATGTATAAATATTCTTAGTCTTTTATCCCTACTACAAGAACCCATCTTTTCCTCTTCCGGGCATATTTTTAGAGTAGGCCCAGAGGTTCTTACTGCCATCATTCCAGAGGTTCTCTGTCCTATGACTGAGTCTTCTACTTGAACCAACAACATCTACCCATAAGATCATGAACTTCAGCAAAACAAGTTCATCTCCTGGCAGTGGCACCTGCAAATTGGCACCACAAACTCTTGAAATCCCCCTAAGAAACATTTCCCCCAATTTTTCCCTTAAGATCACCCTCTGGACACACCATCCCTAAACTGCCTCTCATGTTTGACTCAAATATTGGAAGTGATTTCTTGCATTTACTACTCAGTACAAGTTTATCAGACTCATGAATTCATTCTCTCCCTTCCTCTCCCTCTAGTTTTCACAACACTTATCTCTCCTCTACACTATTATGGGGGTGTGTGTGTGTGTGGTGAATTGTGGAGTGTGAATGCGTTTGCAGCATGGCAGAGTGAAGAAAGAGTTGTCAAGGGAAAGAAGATAAAGTCATTTCAATATCTTTTTATTCTGCATTTACGAGTTCTCTATTGCTGCATAACAGATCACTCTAAGACTTAATGGTTTGAAACAATACCAACAATTTTGCTCACAAATCTGAAATTTAGGCAGGCCTTGGCAGGGGCATTTGTATCTGCCCTACATGGCATCAGCTAGGGCAGCTCAACTAAGGGCTGAAGGATCCATTTCCAAGATGGCTCATTCACACATGACAAGTCAGTGCTGGCTGCCAGCTGAGAGTTCAGCCAGGGCTGAGGGTGGCAGGGAGGTGGGGCTGTTGGATTCAGTGTGGTGGCTGAGTTCCAAGAGTGAACATCCCAAACCTAAATGGATTATGTTTGGATATTATCAAAGAATTTAGCTGAGAATCCCAAGTATTGCCTGATCATTTCTCCATCTGTTTTTCATTTATAACCAGCTTATTTCAAAATGGATTTGAGGCAGAAGCTCCTTTTATTTAAGGTAGACACTGTAACCTTTAAAAGCAATTCTTATACTCTGGATTCTAAGAGATGGTCTACATTTTTGAGAGAGAAAAAACAGTATGTGCACGGTGTGGGGGAGATGTGCTTGTGAATTTGCATGCTGTGTGGACACATGTGAACATGCCTGTGTGTTTTACGTGTGTGTACATTATATATGTGTCTACTCGTGTGTGCATGTGAGAGTGTGTGTATATATGTGTGTCTGCCTATGCTGGTGAAACTGTCTCTGTATTAGCATTTGTATGCATGTGTGTGTGGTGTGTAGTTTCCATAAGGATATCAATCTTTATTGGTAGTTCTACAGTGAGTGACTTGGAGAATTGCTCCAGGACTGACTAAACGATAGCATGATATTTTTTTAAAAGAAAATTCAGTTCTATGTGCAAATTCAACAGACTGTAATATAATTATTTTAAACTGCATATATATTAGCCCAAACCATAGCATTTTCTTAAGTGATGCCTTCGTTTACAAAACCGACTAAGAGGGCTTATTTGAGCCATCATCTTTTAAATGTTATAGTACCAAAAGTCCTGTAGATTGTCCTGATAAAATACAAGGGATGCTGTAGAAGAATCTGTTGAATTTTCCATGACAATTATGATTCATGACATACTACTTATACTTAGAACTATCCGAGAAATGCTTCTGAAATTATCCATTTGTTCCTGGTTCAAGTTAACAAAGAATGCAGCACGTTTTTACCATTGTTTTTAAAGCAAAGACTTTGGTTTCCAAAGAATGCACTACACGACCACCCTAACCTTGGTTTCTGATAATGCTAAACCTTATTTCTGTGGTGCATGAGGCATTTACAGCAGTTACCTTTTGCTTAATTTTGTTATTTATATACAGTAATATACACCATTTTACAGTTCTATGAGTTTTGACAAAATGCACAGAGTTGTAAAATTTCCATCAAAATCAGGATACAGAATAGCTCCCTTACCCCAAAATATTAGCTCATCATACCTCTTTAGAGTCAAACCTTCCTTCTCCCCTAACCCTTGGTAACCACTTATCCATTCTCCCTCCCTATAGTTTTGTCTTTTCCAGAATGTCACAGAGATGAGATTACACCACACATAACCTTTGGAGTCTGGCTTCCTTCACTGAGAAAAGTGCATTTGAGATACACCCATATCATTGCATGTATGTACACTTAGCTTGTTTTTATTGCTGAGTAGGATTTCATTTTAAGGATATACACTATTTGTTCATCCACTCACCAACTGAAGGACATTTGGGTTATTTCTAGTTTGGTGCTATTGCGAATAAAGCTGCTATAAACATCCATGTACAGTTTTAGTGTGGGAACATAAGTTTTAATTTCTCTAGAGTAAACAGTACCTACTTAGCAAGTGGGATTACTGGGTCAGACAGTAAGTTTATTTTTAACTTTATAAGAAAATGTACTTTGAGTTTCCATCAGCAATGTATGAAAGTTCCAGTTGTCCCATATCTACTTCAATATTTTGTATCGTCAATATTTTTTATTTTAGCCCTCTTAATAGGTGTATAGTAGTATCTCATTGTGGTTTTCACTTCCATTTCCCTAGTAACTAATGATGACAATCATACCTTTATGTGTTCATTTTCCTTCCACATAGTTTCTTTGAGAAGTGTCTGTTGAAACCTTTGCCTATGTTTGAGGGTTGTATGCTTTCTTATTGTTGAATTTTGTTTGTGAGTTCACTACATATTCTAGATATAAGTACTTCGTCAGATATAATTTGCAAATATTTTCTCCAGTCTGTGGCTTATCTTTTCATTCTTTTAACAGTATTTTAAAGAGCAAAAGCTTTAATTTTCACAAAGTCTGACTTATAAATTTTTATTTTATAAATCCTGCTTTTGGTTCACATCTAAGAACTCATTCCCTAATACAAGGTCACAGAGATTTTCTATATTTCATCTAAAAGTTTTATATTCATATTAAATCTAGGAATCATTTTTAGTTAACTTTTATATCAAGTGTGAAGGATAGGATACGGTTCATTTTAATGCCTATGATGTTCAATTGTTCTAGCACCATTTGTTGGAAAGACTATCCTTTTTACATTGAATTACTTTTGCATCCATTGACCATATTAGAGTGGGTCTATTTCTGGAACATCTACTCAGTTGCATTGATCTATGTGTCTATCTTTTCACCAATATCACACTAACTTAATTACTGTAGCTTTATAGTATGTATTGAAATCAGGTAGTGTGAGTCCCTCAATTTTTTTTCTCTTTTTCAAAATTCCTTCACTTATTCCGGTTTCTTTATCTTACAACACAGATCTTAGAAGCACTTTTAGATATCTACAGAAAATCTGGTGAAAATTTTGGTTGTGATTGTGCTAAATCTATAGATCAGTTTGGGGAGAATAGACATCTTAACAATAGTGGGTCTTCTGACCCACGACCATGGCATATTTTTCCATTAATTTCGGTATTATTTGATTAAAAAAATTTTTATTGGAGTATAGTTGATTTACAATGTTGTGTTAGTTTCAGGTGCACAGCAAAGTGAATCAGTTATACATATACATATATCCACACTTTTTTAGATTCTTTTCCCATATAGGCCTCTAAAGAGTACTGAGTAGAGTTCCCGGTGCTATACAGCAGGTCCTTATTAGTTATCTATTTTATACATAGTAGTGTGTATATATCAATCCCAATCTCCCAATTCGTCCCGTCCCTCTCTTCCCCCCTTGGTAACCATAAGTTTGTTCTCTACATCTGTGACTCTATTTCTGCTTTGCAAATAAGTTCATCTGTACCATTTTCCTAGATTCCGCATACAAGCGATATTATATGACATTTGTCTTTCTGTGTCAGTCTTACTTCACTTAGTATGACAATCTCTAGGTCCATCCATGTTGCTGCAAACGGCGTTATTTTGTTATTTTCTATAACTGAGTAATATGTCATTGTATATATATACCACATCTTCTTTATCCAATTTCTCACTTGAAATTGGGGGACTTCTAGAATGCTGGGTTTATTTATTTCATAAGTTCTAGAAATTAATAGCCATTATAGCTTTATTCTCTCTCTACTGCCCTTTTGGGATTCTAATTAAATTACTGTTAAACCCTTTCCCTGTATCCCTCATGTCTCTTAATCTCTCTTTTGTAGTTTCCATCCTTTATTCTTTCTGTGGTGCATTCTGGATAATTTTTTCTGACTTATCTTCAAATTCTCAATTATCTTTTTACCCATGAATAATTTTTAAATTCTATGCATTGATCCATAATGTATCCACATATGTGTGTGTGTATATATACATGTATATATATGCATGTATATATACATATATACATACATATATATCTATACAGATATATATCCATCCATGAATATACCTATATTGATCTATTTATCTATATAAATATATTCATTTCTAGAAATTCTAACTGGTTCTTTTCCAGATCTGATTTTACTTTATAAGGTTTCCTGTTTGCAAGGATATTTTCAGTTTATCTTTTATTTATTTAAACATTGAAAGCATAGTTGTTTTACAAGCCTTAACTAATAATTCCATATCCAGAGTCTTTGTGGATCTCTTTCTGTTGTCTGTTCTTTCTGCTTGTTCTCATGCACAGTGCTTTTTTTCTTGTGTGAATGGCACTGTTTGCTGCTAAATATCTTTGAAAATGTATTTATAGGAATAAGTTGAGCTCTGTTATAAAAGGTGCAAAAATACACAAAAGAAAATACACATTTGCTTAAACCAAATATCTAGGGACACTCTCTGTTCAGTATCACTTCAAACTAAATTCAGCTAGAGGGTTTCATTTTTATGTTGTTGTTTCTGGGTTTGCTTTTTTTTTTTGGCCATCCATAAGATGTCAATTTCAGCTAAAAATACATTCAAAGGCCAATTTACTTCTGCTTCACACTGACCCTAAGTGTATAGCCCTTTCGGATTTCTACTTATAATGCAAAGCATCTCCTCTTAACTTCCCACCTTGGACAGACCATGTCAGCCTGGCTGTTAACACTAAAGTTCTAATTTTTCCTGGTTGACAAAGGCCTTCAGAGGTCTCTGGGCTCCCTTTACCTGTCTGGGTTCCTGCTTTCCCTTCAAGTTTGCCCTGGAAATTCCTATCTTGTCAGCTCTTCAATGCTTTTTCTTAAAAAAATTCTTTTTTTTGCATTTTATCCATAATTTGCAGTTGTTTTTCTGAAAAAAGTTGGTCCTAATAACCTAACTTGCTATTACTAGAAACAGAAATGAATTAATAATGTATACAAGAAAAGTCTCACTGCAGATTGGAATTGTATGGGCCCTGATGTGACATGGCTGTAATATTTTTATTTATTTTCATTTTATTTTTGTGGGGAGGGGTTGCCCATTCTAGTTTCTGCACACAACTATTTTATTTTAGGGATAAAAAAATGAAATATTCAGTAGGAGTCTTTGTCTTTTGGCGTCAGCAATGAACAGATTCTCCTCCCCATCTGTTAGTGGGGGGGAGGGTCAAAAACATTTTCGTTTTCTCTGTAATTTTCTCTTTTCAGACATACTTATATAATTTTACAATTACCTTTATGTTACAGAATATTTGTTAGCACTTCTCAAATTGACCTTTCTTATTTTGTGCTCACAAGTCTTTGTTATTATTTTTTCCTTCCTTTCTCTTGTTTGTATGAGAATGAGGATCAGGGTTTGTAAGTTTCATTTTCTGGGTTTGTTTTTTTTTGGTAGGAGTGTGTGGGTGAGGGAAAACTATCTTTTTTTTTTTTTTTGTCTTACCTGAACTCTCATGATTCTATTTTCCTTATTTAAATTTGTTTTATAGAAATAGAACCACAGACATAGAAAACAAACTTATGGTTACCAAAGGGGAAAGGGGGGGAGGGATAAATTAGCAGTTTGGAATTAACATACA
>NW_020173113.1:769555-785409 GCF_003031525.2 Neophocaena asiaeorientalis asiaeorientalis | reverse complement strand
GTGGAATCTAATTTTTAAAAAATGATACAAATGAACTTATTTATAAAACAGACCCACAGATTTCAAAAACAAACATATGGTTACCAAAGGGGAAAGGCGGTGGGGAGGGATAGATTAGGAGCTCGGAATTAACATTCACACACCACTATATATAAAATAGATAAACAACAAGGACCTACTGTATAGCACACGGAACTATACTCAATATTTTACAATAACCTATAAGGGAAAGGAATCTGAAAAAGAATATATATATATATATATAACTGAATTACTGTGCTGAACCAACACAACATTGTAAATAAACTATACTTCAATAATATGTATACACACACACACACATATATATATATAAAGAAAAGAAAAAAATTTTTGATTTAATCCACTTTATTTTTCTTGGCTACCTATGAAGTGCTGATAAAGACATTTCTCTAAGTTTTATGGTGATGGGATTGGATTCAGAAAATTTTTCTAAATAAATAAGAGAGGATTATAAGAAATTTCAAAGAAACTACAAGTCAGACTTTTGGTAACAACTGGATTATCTCATCTATTAATAAATCCAACTTCATCAAGCAATAACTTGCTACTCTCTCATTATAATCAATGCTTAAAGTGTTTATAGTCTTGTCATTCATGAGTCACCAACTATTGGAAGCTGTACCTACCTAGGGGTTTTGTGAAGAAGGGAGACTCCACCCTTACACACCCACACTGAGTAAACCAAGAGTTGATGCTTGAAAAGAAGACATAAAAGATAAGTAACAAGCCAATAAAATAACAGAGGCTGATAAAAATTAAAAGATAGCATGCAGAAAAGAATTAGATATATAAAAATTAATAATTATTTGGGATTATTGCAAACTTAAAGACCATACTATCACTTTATTACAAAATGTGTAAGCTAGGACCTCCAGTTTTCCAGATGAGACATTATAGCTTCACTGTGGACACTCCTGATTTCCCCTAAATTCAGTGATCCTTTGTTCCGATGGTGCCTTAGAGGGTCCATTCTCACAGTGTGTTTTCATCAAAGAGTCATTCAGAAAGCTGGTAAGAGGTATCATCAGAAACAAACAAACAATCCTCTGGTCAAATAAGATTGGGAAACACCAAATCAAATAAAAATCAGCCGGTTTTCTCTACTGTCTAATTCCTGGGTCTTCAACATGCCAATTGGTATAATGAATCTCTGAAAGGGAAGTTAGGGTGTAGTGGTCCCTCTTTTTGTGAACATGTCTTAGAACATTTGTTCTGTGGAACACACAAGAAATGTGTCTTCAGATAGAGAGTGAGAACTTTAAAAAGGAGGAGGAGAGAGGAAAATCTAATTCTTCATCCTGTTGAAAGTTGCAGTACCAGTAAAGCCCCCAAGAGTCTTTATCTCATTTCCTAATATTGTGTGAAATATGTATTATCCTTAGAAAACTGAGATACTAAGAGGTTAAGTAACTTGTCCAAGATCACACATTTGTAAGTGTCAGAACTAGGATTTGAGTCCAGAAGTTCTTCACTCATACCCTTGACAGTATCTCTTCTTTCATACAAGAAAAAAAAAATCTTCCTGATGTATCCACGAATTTTCCAGTAAGAAAAATTCTTTTAAGAAAATGTGCATAAACACATAAATCCACACAGGTCACTGACATTCTGATAGATGGGCATTTGTGCAGGCAGGAATGGATTGAATTTTAAAAAATATGTTTGGGTGTTTGTCCTGTACCTACACTTTGATTAATTGACCTAGCACACAGGTACAATTTAGAAGAGCCTAACCTTCCACCCTGCCCATCAGGAATGAGAAAAATGCCTGTGGCATTCACTAAGTACACTAGCCTGCATGGTTTCCCTTATCACCGGGAAGGAGGGGAGTCCAGTTTCACCAGCAGCATCTCCTGCCTGCTCCTCATACATTCACTCTCCTTCATATCCCTTCCTGATTCTATTCCAAGTTTCTGTTTTAGAAGTGATTATCAAGGAAAAAACTTACTGGTGGAATTCTTATGTGGTTCATGTTGGACGTGAGGTTCACAGAGAATTTGACATGTACCAAGTCTCATTCCTTTTGAATGATACACTAAACATGCCCAGAGATGTTTCAGATTGTTCCGGGGCATGCATACCAGGATTCGTTAGGGCATGATGTGTATCTCTGCATCCAAGTTAAAATGGTGTGTGCCTTCTCAAATCTGATGTCTTCCCCAGGAAGATGGCGCTACTCAGATGCTGTGCATGGTGACACACACATGATTCCTTCCAAGTCTTCAGCAATTCATTACTAAGGAGGCAAGATTTTAAATCAAGTAGATTTTAACTCAAGTACCAAAGAAAAAACAAACCCCACAAGTACAATAATAGAGTATCCATTAAACGAAATATGCCCCAATTGACAAAAGATCAAAGAGTCTTTAAAATGTTCATGACTTTTTAATGATATGGAGAAACATTCATGGTATAACTTATTTAGCACATACTACTTGTCAGCTTCCGCTTTAAGGACTATCTTGGGGCTTACATTCTGGTGGAGGGATGGGTGTTAACAGGTGCCAGATTCGTGACAGATGTGTCTCATCCACTGAGGTTTCTATGAAGGCTGGAGTGTCTCCCGCACTCCAGTTTCACTAACGCCAATCACAACTGGCTTCCTCCATTTTCCCCAGCATGCTGTTCAAACAGTATCATTTTCTCAGTGTGCCATGATGGAAAAAAATGTTAGGATGTCTTACCAAAGGAAAATAAACAAACAGGTAATGTGATAGTTGTTGATATGAAGAAATATAAATCAGGGTCAGAAGGAGAATAATAGCAGTGTCATTTTATGTGCCTGGTAAAGAAAGATCTCTTCATGGAGGTAAATTTTAAGCAAAGTGTGGATATTTCCAGGCAGAGGGAACTGCAAGTGCAAAGGCTCTGAGGAATGAGCATATTTGGCATGCTAGAGGAATAGTAAGGAGGCTAGTATAGCTAAAGTGGAATAAAGGGGAAGAGTGAAAAAAAGATAGAGATGTAGGCAGGATACATTAGCGAATATCCTTTAGACAGAGGGATCATAAACTAGAACCAGTTTATGCCAAACCCAGCAAGCTAGAGTTGAAAGTTGAAAGCCTTTAGATCGGGCATGAGCTCCCCAGATGAGTATAATATTCACATAATCAGTGTCTTTTTTATGTTATCCACCTGGCCCAATAACCAGCATTCAGCTTTGTACCTCATGCTATGTGATATGAATATGCCAAAATGGTAGCTATTACCAGGTGATTTTTAATTTCTCCTTGAAAGGTTTATTTCCCAAATTTTCTACAAAAAGTATGTGATTTTTTTACAGTGAAAAAAAATGAAGTTGGTTTTGAAACAATTGAGTGGAAGTCTACTCTAAGAGGAAAAGGCAATTCAGGATTCCATGCCAATAAAACTTTCCAGCCAGTAAAACTCTTTATAATAAAGGCGGTTGAAGATGTAGTTCTGTTCAGCCCAAGGCAGCCTGAGAGGATGAAAAGGAGAGGCCAGCAGGGGTGAGGCATTTCTAGGCCCAAGTCCAGTGCAAGCTGGAGGTCTCTCCTTGTGGTCTTAGCATAGGCCCCTCTGAGGCAAGCAACTGCCTTGTCTCAAGGGAAGAGTTACATCTCACAGGACAGTTAACAGGCTCAGAGACCAGGTGGCACAAACAGCAACCAGGGTTATCTTGTCAAAATGCAAATGGATCCTCTTACTCTCTATTCAAAATTCTTCTATGGATTCCCATCTATTGCATCTAGGAGAAAACCCAAACTCTTCCATAGCTTACAAAATCATGCATGACTTGGCCCTTGCTTACCTCTCTAGTGTAATCTCCTTCCATTCTATCTTGCCTACCAGGACCTGTCCACCCTAAGGACATTTATTTTCTCTTTCCACCTGTTGCAGGTTGGGTTCTCCTGGAAATAAAACCTGTGGCAGGGTTTAGCACGCAGAGTGTTGACGTAAGGATCAATACCAGTAAGAGGTAGGGGGCTCAAGCAGCCATGAGCAGAAGGAGAAATCCAGGCTTTTGGGTCAGTGCCAGCCCAAAAAAGACGTTAGGCAACACTGGGGGGCACTCTGAAGTTAGAATGGCCCTTCGGAGCTGTTCCAAGTGGAGACAAGATAGCCAGACCTGCCTCCATCAGTCACCAAGTATGGGCCACCCTGGTCAAGGGCATGGCCTTGAGTGAGATGGTTTTCTGCAGCTGAGGCAGGCCTCGTAGAGGCTGATAGCTTGAAGCTGTTTGCAGGCAGCATTCTCGGCAGCTAAGGCAACACGATCTTCCTTAAAGGGGGTGTTATGGGTTGAATTGCATCCACCAGAAAAGATATGTGGAAGGCCTAGCCCCCAGTACCTCAGAATGTGATCTTATTTGGAAATAGGGTCTTTACAGAGATAATCAAGTTAAAGTGAGGTCATCAGGGCGGGCCCTAATCCAATATGACTTCCATCTTTATAAAAAGGGGAAATTTGTTAGCATACTAAGTGAAGTAAGTCAAACAAAGACAAACATAATATGATATCACTTGTATGTGGAATCTTAAAAAAATGATACAAATGAACTTATCTACAAAGCAGAAACAGACTCACAGACTTCGAAAACAAACTTATGGTTAACAAAGGGGAAAGGTTGGCGGGGGGAGGGATAAACTAGGAGTTTGGGATTGACATATACACACTACTATATATAAAATAGATAATCAACAAGGACCTACTGTATAGCACAGGGAACTCTACTCAATATTCTGTAATAACCTATAAGGGAAAAGAATCTGAAAAAGAATGGGTATATGTATATATGTATAACTGAATCACTTTGCTGTACACCTGAAACTAACACAGCATTGTAAATTAACTATACTCCAATATAAAATAAAAATTAAATTAAAAAAATCAAAAAAATACAAAATAAAAAAGGGAAATTTGGACACAGAGACAGACATGCACAGAGGGAAGACTACGTAAAGAAACATGGTAAGAAACACCCTGTGAAGGTGGAAGATTGGAGTGAGGCATCTACAAGCCAAGGAACTCCAGATTTCCAGTAAACCACTAGAAGCTAAGTAAGAGACATGAAAGAACCAACTCTGCTGACACCTTGTTCTTGGACTTCCAGCCTCCAGAACTATGACATTTCCATTATTTTAAGCTACCCAACTTGTGGTACTTTGTTACTGCAGCCTGAGCAAACTAATACAAGAAGCCTTAGGCAGTGAGTTGCAGTGAAGACCACAACCTGCACAACCCCATGTACTATGTGGAGGCAATATACTGGTGTTTTTTCTTTAACCACTCTCTTCTCTTTCATCTCTCTTTGGTGATAGTGGTGATTGTCTCTTTCTGATAAACTTGTACAGCAGGATCGGTGTTGCCTAAATGTTTGTCAATCACCTGATACTAGAACTCTATGCCACCTGGGTCAGATGCTCCACCTATTTGTGTTCATGCATTACTGTGTCTATAGAGTCTCTCACATAATAGGTGTTCAATGAAACTGTGTTTGTGAACAAATAAATTAGTTCATGAGTATTCAATATTCACATGCCTATGGACATTCAATTATGTCTGAAACTCAGCCAAGGGAATGCTCTGTTGAACTGGGTTGGAATCAGACCTGGAAGAAACACATCAGTTTTATCCTACAGTAGCAATGCCGGGGAATGAGTGGAGGAATCTGGAAATAAGACCACTTAAAACGCAAACAAACAAATAGAAAAAGAGTCAGATCAAAGTGATGACTAAGAGCCTGGTATGAGGAAGACATGAGAGTATGGAAATACATATACCAGGAAGCAAAGCATCAGAAGTCACACCCAAGCAGGGAACAAGAGAATTGTATTTTCCAACCTAAGGAATTTAATCAGAAACCAAGAGGTTAAGGGATTCTGGGTGTCAGGAACACAGTCAGCGAATAGAGGACATGAGCAGTAATGGATACTTTTGTACTCTTGAAACTGAGGCAGTCTTGCTGGAGCCAGAAAATAAAAGACCATGGGCCTTGGAGTCAGACTTTGATCCCTACACTAACTCTGCCATTTACTAGCTGGGAGACCTAGGTAAGAGAAGTCTCGGTTTCTTCTTGGACAATATGCATATAAAAATGAATATCCAGGTGACAGCAGAGTATTTATTAAATGTGATTTGCCTGCCTTTATGTGTTTCCTGCAAGGTTCAGAGTTGTTTGTTGGGGGTCATCTGCGTAGTGGACAAAAACAAGCATTTTAGGGAACCGATGAGATAAAGAAGTTAGTGGTCCTGGGGTTTATCAAGGCAGGGTGACGGCAGTGCTTTCCAAGTGGGGAAGCTACCCCCTCAGGGACTTTCCTGGCTGAGGCAACCCGCCAACCCAGAGTGGTTCCAGCCTAGGCCCCATTCAAAGAGCTGTTCTGAAAGAGACATAACTTTCTAACATACTATGATATATATCTCTTTCTCTTCTCCATCCTGATACCTCCAAAAAGCCCCAGATTCCCTCCCATGTGCTGGTCCCTGATGACCAGGGAGCTTATGTGTATTCTTCCCAGTGTTTAGTGCATTACCCTTGTCCATAAAAGTTGCTCAGTAAATGTTGAATTATGAAATGTTGCTCCTCTTGTATAGGCCCCTATTTTATAAACTTCTGTGACCATAGCAGGTATAATATCAAGCATATTTGAAAAATAATATCTCTACTTTCCCTTCTGGTCAAGTTGAAATAACAGGGAACACCCCAAAAAAACAACTAAAAAACTGGAAAACTATATGAAACAATGGGTTTCAAGATATCAGACCTGAAACAGTGGAGAAGAGTGATTGCCAAGACATGGGAAACAAACGAAGTGAACCTGTGATTACCACAGCTTACTGCTTGGAGAGAGATTCCAGGCTGTAGGGCAGTCACCCTGAGTTGAGAAGCGAGAACAAGGGGTCCAGTGAGGCCCAAAGTTGCTAGATTTCAAGGGCAGAGTAACAGACAGAAGAGAACGGGACACAGAGAGAGCTCCAGAGATTTGCAGAGGGATCCCCTCAAGTATTTAGGTGAATATAGATCAGCACGTGCCAAAGAAGAAAATACCCAAGGTTGGAGAAAGAACTACTTAAAGGATTGGAGGAAACAATCCTCAAAACTCACACAGGACAAAAAAATAGTTCTTATTTCCACAAAACAAAGTAGAAAACCTCATATATGGTGTGGTAGACTAAATAATGGCCCTCCAAAGTTGTCCATGCCCTAATCCCCAGAACCTGCAAATATGTTGTATTACATGGCTAAAGGGACTTTGCAGATGTGATGACATTAAGGGTCTCGTGATGAAGAAGTTATCCTGGATTGTCTACCTGGGTCCAATGTAATCACAAGAGTCCTTATAAGAGGGAGGCAGGAGGGTCAGAATCAGAGAAGGAGAGGTAACAATGGAAGCAAAGGTAAGAGAGGAAGAGAGAGAGAGAGACTGGATGATGCTATGCTGCTGACTCAAAGATGGAGAAAGGGACCTCAAGCCAAGGAATCAGGCAGCCTACAGAAGCTGGAAAAGGCAAGGAAACTGATTCTCCCCCTGAGAGCTTCCAGAAGGAACCAACTCTGCTAACATTTGACTATAGCCCAATTAGTTTGATTTTGAACTTCTGACCTCCAGAAATTTAAGATAAAAAATTTGTGCTGTTTCAGGCCACTAAGTTTGTGGAAATTTGTTACAGCAGCAATAGAAAAATATACACATGAGTATTGAGTAGAGTACTCAGAAAGGTCTTGCCTTAGTAGTATGGCAAAATTATTTTTCGACTAAATGGTACTCTAGTCCTGCTCAACAAAGCTTAAAAAGCAAGACTCAAAAGGATTAAACTGTTTCAGGATAGTTTAAACACATCCCAGAACAAAGCTCAAGAATACTTATAGGAAGACAAAAATATCCAGTACCTAATAAGGTAAAATTCACAATGTTTGTCATCCAATCAAAATTACCAGGTAAGCAATGAGGCAAGAAAATATGACTCATGATGATGATAAAATCAATCAATTGAAACTGGCCAAGAAAAAAACAGATGATGAAGTTAGTAGACAAGGGCACAAAACAATGACTATAACTGCATTTCATATGTTCAAAAACCTAGAATAAAGATTGAACATGTTAAGTAGAAAGAGAAAACACTAAAAAGACTGAAATAGAAGTCCTAGAGATGAAAACTACATTTGAGATGAAAAATACACTGGATGAGATTAATGTCAGATTATACATGGCAAAAGAAAAGATTACTGAACCTACAGCCATAGCAATAGAAACTAGCCAAAATGAAACAGAGACAAAAAGAGTAAGAAAGAAAGAAATTAAAGGAAACTAAAAGAGTATCACTGAGTTATGGGATAACTTCAAACAACCTAATATAATTAGAGACCCTGAAAAGAGAAGGGACAGGAAAAATACTTGAATACACAAAATTTTTCCAAATTGAATATTATAAAGTCACAGATACAATAAGTTCAACAGGCCCCAAACACAAGAAACATGAAGAAAATCACACAAAGAAATCACACATATCATACATTCATATGTGTACATATATATATCATAACCAAATCACTTTAAACCAGTGATAAAGATAAATTAAAAACAGTCAAAGAAAAATACACACTATGTAATAAGCAAAAAGATAAGGATAACAGCAGATTTTGTGTCAGAAACAATGCAAATAAAAATAATATCAGTTATAAATAAACTCTTATACAAAATTAAAGAGGAAGGGATGTTTCCTAACTCACTCTCTGAAGCCAACAAATGAGATAAAGATATTACAAGAAAGGAAAGCTACAAACCAATATCTTTCATGAACAAAATTGATAAAGAAATTCTTAATGAAATTTTAGTGAATTGAATCCAACAATGTATAAGAAGGATAACACATCATGACCAAGGAAAATTTATGCAAGGATTCCACAGCTAGTTTAATATTCAGAAACCAATCCATGTAATTTGCCAAATTAACAGATTAGAGGAAAAAAATATGATCATCGCAATAGACACAGAAAAAGCATTTGACAAATCCAACACCCGTTCTGGATAAAACTCTCAGCAAACTAGGAATAATAGGGAAGCACCCTCAACCTGAAAAAAATGATCTATGAAAAACCTACAGCCAACATCATGTAATAGTGAAAGACTAAGTGTTTCCCCTTCTATTCAGAAACAATGTAAGGATGTCTGCTCTATATTCAGACATCTATTCAACACGTCTGCTCTTCTATTCAACTGTGTACTGGAGACTCTATCAGTGTATCAAAGCAAGAATAATAAAAGCTGTCCAGATTAGAAACTCTATTTGTAGGTAATATGATCAAATATGATCAACCATACAGAATCTCCAAAAATGTGAAAATCAGTGAGATTAGCAAGGTTGTATGATAGAAGATCAATATTTAAAATTTAATTGAATGTCTGTGTTCTAGTAAAGAATTGGAAGTTAAATGTATTATAACATAACTGAACACTAAGCAATGACACATTGCTGAGAGAAATTAAAGAATTCCTCAATACTCCCTGTTTTGACAAGTTCAGCTTTTTTAGATCTCACATATAAGTGATACCATACAGTATTTATCTTTCTCTGTCTGACTTATCTCACTTAGCATAATGCCTTCAACGTGTTTAATATAACATTTTTAATACTGAAAGACAAAAAAGCCAAACAACCAATAGAAAAATGTAAAAAAGTCATGAATAGTCTCTCTCTCTCAACATAAAAATATTCAAACTCACTCATAATTAGAGAAATGCAAATTAAAACAACACTGAGATACCATTTCTCACCTATCAGACAGACAAAACTTTAAAAGTATGGCTACACATTTAGTTCGTGAGGCTATGGGAAAGCAGGCACTCTCATACATTGCTGGTGGGAATGCAAATTAGAATAAACCTTCTGGGGCGAAATTTGACAATATCTGACAAAACTACTTATGCACTTACCTTTTGACTCAGCAATTCCAATACTAGAAATCTACCCTGAAATTATACCTCTAACAATACAAAAATACATATGCACAAGGTTATTAATTGCAGCATTGTTTGTAATTGCAAAATATTGGAAACAATCTAAATGCCCATACATAGCATGGTTGAATAAACTATGGTGTATCCACACAGTGGAGTGCTCTGCAGCTTTTTGAAAAAGAAAAGAATGACTAAGATCTCTATGAACTGATTTAGGGTGAAAATATCAAAGTGCGAAAAAGTATCTATAGTTCTTGTAAGAAAGAGATATAAGAAAATACACGCAGGGAATTCCCTGGTAGTCCAGTGGTTAGGACTCTGTGCTTTCACTGCCGAGAGCTCAGGTTCAATCCCTGGTCAAGGAACTAAGATCCCACAATCCGTGCGGCCAAAAAAAATAAAAGTACATGCATATCTGCTCTTTTGTGCAAAAGAAATATAAGAAGAATAAACCATACACTAAAAGTGTTTCTCTCCTATTAGGAATGGTCAACAAAAGAGGGAAAAGAAAGGTGAAATGGGAATGGGTTAGTAGGGATGAAGAAGGAGCTACACTTCTCTGATTATACTTTTTTGTATAGCTTTGACTCTTAGAAACATAATAATGCTTAACATATCTTCCCCCAAAAATAGCTGAAACAAACCAAGATGTGAGGGCAACCCAAAATGGAATACAAACAATAATAAATGAACAGAAGTGTATTACAAATGAATAGCATAACCACACTGAAAGAAATCAGGAAGAAAATTCCTAATCTAAGTATACTTGGAGAAGAGTATTTTGACTGGATACTGGAGTAAGGCTAAAGACAAAAAAAACTGGACAGAAATACTGTATTATAGTTAGTAAGTCTGGTTCTCACAGGCATATGGGTTAGCAATTCTGAAATTATTTTATATGAAATCTAGAGTTGAACAAATAGGTAAATATATTTTAGATAATGAGAGCCAGGTTTTTCACTCTCAGAATTCCGAATAAGGAAAGTGTTAGAATGAACCCTGTGGTGTGGTATTAGAATTGGAGGTATCAGAAGGAACTCATAGTTATATATATATATATAGTTAGATAGCTACAGAAATAAATACAGACGTGTGTATATATTGGTTAGTACACACAGATATATTTCCTAGCTCTGTTTACTGAGAGAGCCTAGAAGCAGTGATATCCCAGTAGCAATAAGCACCCCTAGTGTCCAGATCTTGGTTTGTAAATCACCATTCTCCAATAAAAGAAACAAGGACTCCTTGGAGAAGTAGTTGATTCCAAGACAGGGACAAGAATACTGCAAGATGAGCCTGGAATATTTTGTGGTGCCAGAAAATAAAGAAGTACTCAGAAAAGGATGAGGGTATGTCAAAAGGACATAGGACCGGGCTTCCCTGGTGGCACAGTGGTTGAGAGTCCGCCTGCCGATGCAGGGGACACGAGTTCGTGCCCCTGTCTGGGAGGATCCCACTTGCCGCAGAGCATAAGGTCCCAATGGCCAAAGATGGAACAATTTGAGAAATGAAATGAATAATGATAGTATTAGATTATAATTCACAGAAAAAAATAAATGTTCATGAGTCTATGTTGATAAAAATAATTAACACATGAATCAGTGAGTGAGAATGGACAGCTCTCCCTTACTGAAGAATTCCAATTTTAAAACGTAGAAAGAATGAGAGAAATGCAAAAATGACGATGGGGCAAACACCACAGTGATCATTGTTGTGGGCAAGATCCACTGATGGATGCTAAAATCAGTGAGTGAAAGTTTGAGGAGAAACAGAGTATTAGCATACCCTAAAAATATCTCTCTCAAGGTATTTATCAATTCCAAAGGAAAAAATAGTAATTTTCAGTAGAGAAACTTGGAAGGCACCACCCTTACCAAGTAATCAAGGTTCATAGTAATAAAACATATTGACATCATGTACCCCCAGTATGATGCACTGAGAAGGACACGACATAACTTCTATATTGGTCTTGTCAAAAATGCATAACCTCAAGCTAATCATGAGAAAACACCAGAAAAACTCAAATTAAGGGTTCTACAAAATAACTGACCTGTACTCTTCAAAAGTTTCACAGTCACAAAAGACAAGGAAAGACTGAGGAACGGTCACAGATTGGAGGAGACAAAGGAGACACAGTGACATGCAACACAGGATCCTAGAACAGAAAAAGTTAATTTTGGGGGAAAAACTGGTAAAATTCAAATGTGCTCTGTAGCTTAGTTAATCATATTGTACCAATGTTAATTTCCTAGTCTGGATAATTGTACTGTGCTTATATAAGATATTAACATTAGAGGAAGTTGTGTGAAACATATACCTGAAATTTTTCTACTATTTTTGCAACTATCCTGCAAATCTAAAATTATTTCAAAAGGCAAAGTTAAAAATAATCTGTGTGTGTGTGTCTGTAGGCAGCGGAGAGAGAGACAGAAAGAGAGAGAGAGAGAGAGAATGAGCGAGAGAGAGAAATGTCACGAGAGTCACCAGAGATGTATGGCAGTAATCAAATATGACATGAGTCCCACTAAAAACCAACATGTTAAATAGCATAAAGGTGAATGCCCACCTACTGGAGATATGAGAAAGGCAAAGTAGGGGCATCAAGCCTCCTTAAATTACAGAAATACCATTTTATTTCTGATATCTAATCCACTGAAAGATAAACCGAAATGAGATTAGTCTAGTTAAACATGACAAGCCTGCACAGGTTTAGTGAAAGCAGACATGGGCAGGCATTACCTCAAGACCAGAACAAACTCAAAAAGACAGGTGAAAGCTCACCTTTACTGAGAAAGAAATGACCATTCTCCCAGAGTCTGAAGGTCCCCAGGATTTCAGAAACTCCTTTTTCTCTGATGTGTGAGGTTACCCACCCATGGAGATAGGTAAAGAGCCGCAACAAAGGGTCTAATGGCTGAGTTTTTGTGCTACTATCTATTCCCTGTGTTCGTTACAATCTTACCAGCTCCCTTTTGTTGATCTTGGACTAATGCCCTCATGCTTAAAAGCCGCTTCAAAAGATAGATTATTTAAATATCTTTGTTCTAACTTTTATTTTTTCATTCTGAAGAATTTTTCTATTATCTTATTGCTACACTGGTTTTCACCTTTAATCCAGATGGAAAATATATGCCTAATGCAATACCCTGCAAATATTTTTAGTCTCTGAACTTTTTTGCCAAGAGTAGCCATTTTAAAGGTGGAGTTTGATAACATCACTTTTGCTGATTAATTGCCTCCATGCTAGATAGATGAGTGTTAAGAGCTTTAAGTTTGGCAAAATGACAAGACAGACAATAATTAAAGACTAGTAGAGAAAAGCCAATTCTTTTCATTCCAGGTTGGACAAGAAAAAGAATAATAATGGTAGTGAACCATGGGTACAATCTTTTGGATTAAAGAAAAATGGCTTTGTGAGTAGTGATTGTAAAAGTAGGGAGAGCAAAGAGGGTTTCTTTTGTGGCAGAAGAGTTCTAGCGTAGAATGATCATGAAATGCTTTTATTAAAAGTCAGTTGATGTCATATCTTATAAGTCACATTTTGTTTTAGCCTGGGTTCCCTAGAATCTGAGGAAGGCTTATATACCAATGTATTGTTTTTTACATCTTTATTGGAGTATAATTGCTTTACAATGGTGTGTTAGTTTCTGCTTTATAACAAAGTGAATCAGTTATACATATACATATGTTCCCATAGCTCTTCCCTCTTGCATCTCCCTCCCTCCCACCCTCCCTATCCCACTCCTCTAGGTGGTCACAAAGCATTCAGCAGATCTGCCTGTGCTATGAGGCTGCTTCCCACTAGCTATCTATTTTACATTTGTATACCAATGTATTATTCAGGAGGATACAATCCTAGGGAAGCAAGAAGGAGGGAAAAAGGAAAGTGGGGCAAGGAAAGAGAGAGAGCATATATAGGTGATGAGCTGGCCACAGCTTCTCAAGAAAATCCAACTAGTTCTCAGTTGTGTGGGAAGTTTTCAGAGAAGCCACACAGAGAAACTCCTTCTATGCCCTTTCTCATTCATCATTGTGGGAGTCGTTTAGCAAACATAGGACTAGAATAACTGACCTCTTCCAGCGGGGGACCAGACACACCACTGGTTTATTATAGGCTTACTAGTTCATCTAGTGGCGTGAGAGGAGAAAATGTAGGGAGTGTTATCATTATTGGCAAACCCACTGCTATTGCTCATCTACACCAGGTTCTCCAACATCAGTACAGCTAATGTTTTAGTCTCCATCAGCCACTCTGCTGCTTATAACCATTGGTATAGAGCTCAGGCATGGGAAAGAAGGGTGTTATGTATTAGCCCCTTCAACCTATAATAGCTATGATTATACTGTGTTATTTGATATTACATATAGGAGTCAGGGTGGGGGGAGAAGGGAGAGAGGCAGAATGTACCTATGGTTCACAATTTTGGACATACCACTAGAAAATTCTCACATTCTCATCCTTGGAACAAAGTTTTGATTTAAGAGACAAAGTTCATCACAGCCAAGTCCAATGGATGTAGTGAATGACTTTGGTGTGGGTAACAGGATTGCTTCTTCTTAGGGTAGTGAAACATAGTGTGAGACAATGAGAGAAAAATGCAGAATAAGAAGGAATTAAAAGGAATTGGATGGCTCTTGTGAATATTTCATATTCTAGTCCTGCCAGTGATTCCAACAGTATAATTCTAAAAATGTTTGAGTCAATGACAGCATCTTTGGAACAAGTATTTATTTGGTCTTTTAAGATGATTCTTTTGAAGCATAACAGTCATTTGGATATTCAAACTCTCTCTGGTATCTGTAAGGTCACCATATAATGTATTGTACCCAAAAGGGGCACTTTTGAGAGTGAAAAGGGTGCTATTAATAATTATGCTGGAATAAACTAACACAACAATGTAAAGCAATTATACTCCAATAAAGATGTTAAGAAAAATGAGTGTGGGTGAGTCTGGGGGTGTTGGGGTGGAGAAAGTATAAAGCCATGTAAGCCATTTAGAAGAGCAATGCTAGAACTTTGCCCACTTAAGAGCATTCATGGGACTCCCCATCCCCAATTTGGAAGCTTTGCTGTAACGTGACCTCTCTAATCTAAATGGAGCGGCAAGAACAACACAGCAAACCTAAAGTCAGGCCCGGTACAGGGATTATGAAAATTCAAAGAACTAAGACCCTCAACATACAAGCACTTCAGGCCTACAGGATTGCTCCCTGAATGAAGGTCCCAGACACAGAGCTCATCTGAGCTTCCCTAGCTGGCAACACCTCACATGGGCAGGGAATTAGGCACATCCACTGGGAGAGGACCCCTGGAATCTTGCTCCTGCTTTCTCTGGACGCTGCATCATGTCTCTTCTTCCTGTGCTGATCCTACTCCACACCTTTTCACTGTAATAAACCATAACTGTTAGTCTAACAAAAAAATAATAATTATGCTGCAACAAAGGCACAACTCAGGACTGTACCAGGCAAATGGGGACATATGGCACCCTAGATATATGTAAAACATACCATTGTCTTTCCATATAGTCACCCTTTTAAATACCATCAGATGTCTCTTTTTGAAGAATTTCCATTGTGAGGTCCTATGGAAGGAGAAACATTTACTGAAATCTCTTATTGAGATGATATCATATTTAGAGAGTAAGGAGGAACTTTATTCTTTTTATACCAGTGAAGGGGACCAGAATATGCTATCCCAAAATATGCCACGTTGGCATAAGAATTATTTTGAGCTAAAGGCAATTGAGAAGCAGCAGACCCAAGAAAAGCTTTTTACCTCCCTCAACTGCCTAAAAATAAGGTATAAATTTCCCCTTTTGTAAGGACATTTACATTTATATAGGAAATTTCCTTCTTTCTTTTTTTTTTTTTTTTTTTTTTTCGGG
>NW_020173113.1:752890-769545 GCF_003031525.2 Neophocaena asiaeorientalis asiaeorientalis | reverse complement strand
TTTTTTTCCGGTACGCGGGCCTCTCACTGTTGTGGCCTCTCCCGTTGCGGATGGAGCACAGGCTCCGGATGCGCAGGCTCAGTGGCTATGGCTCACGGGCCCAGCCACTCTGCGGCATGTGGGATCTTCCCAGACCGGGGCACGAACCCGTGTCCCCTGCATCAGCAGGCAGACTCTCAACCACTGCGCCACCAGGGAAGCCCAGGAAATTTCCTTATTTCTTTTTGTAAAAATGTCTGTACCAGGCAGAGAGCTACTCCTAGAGCCAACTCTTATCACCTACGTGAGAGACTCTTATCTGCATACAAGATAACACTTATTTACCACACATTTCCTCCCCTCCCCTTCCCATAATTTACCTCCCCCGCCCAGAAGTCACAAACCCCTTTTCCTTTGTTTAGCCTAAAATGGTATATAAGCCTCAATCATCTGGCCACCTACTTGAGCCACATTTTTCTTTGTAACTCCCTTGTACATCATTAAAACCGTTATTTCTCTTGTTAATCTATCTTTTATCAATTTGGTTTGCAGGCCCCAGACGTTGAACCTAGAAGAAAGGAAGCAAAAATTTTTTCCTCCCCTACACCAGCTGTGTTGTCAACAAAAAATGCCAGAACAAATGTCAGAAAAGAAAAATTTAGTCAACTGACTGGAATTTAATTACTAGATGTTCTGACTGTATCATTCCAAGTGGCTAGTGGGGATGACATTTCTTCCCCAGGCAGGCTGAATTCCCTGGTTTTATTGGATCTAGATAAATTGCCTTAGTGTTACCCCAAAACTGGGTTTACCTCGTGGTGGGTGTTGAGCCAATAGACACAACCAAGCCAAAGATCAGGAGAAGGAAGGATTTATTATTACTTGCAGCAAGTAAGGAGAACACTGGGGATCTTTCCCAAAGCAGTATCTCCCCAACACCAAGAATGGGGAAGTTTTAAGCTAAGGATATGAAACCAAACAGGACCCTGTGGGACTCCTAGGCATGGTAGCCTTTTCTGTGTCCCCCATTTCTTATTTGCAGGGAATAGGCTTTAGCTTCCATGACCTTCCCTGAGTTCCAAAGGATAGGTTCAAACCGTTGCTGATCAGGTGAGGGAGGGGATGCAGAGACAAGGGAGGATCAGTCAAGAAACAATAGTGCAGGCTTGGGACAGGATCCTGGTTCCACCTCAAGGGATACACATAGCAATATCTTTGAGCTCTTCTGAAGAGCTAAAACCCCCAACAAATGGAAGATGTTAACTACTTGATGGAACATTCTTCATTCCAGGCAGAAGGTCACAGTTTGATAACATTGAGAACCACAGAAGCTCATCAGGAGGCCACCTGAGGACAGATTAAAGGAGTGCAGGCCCTGCACACACCCTGATCCTTAACAGTAACCTCACCCTTGAACCATTGCTATAAAACTCCTCGCCAAATTCCCCCAGATTGGGACTCAGTTTTTTAAGGAACCTCCATACTGTTCTCCATAGTGGCTGTACCAATTCACATTCCCACCAGCAGTGCAACAGTGTTCCCTTTTCTCCACACCCTCTCCAGCATTTATTGTTTCTAGATTTTTTGATGATGGCCATTCTGACTGGGGAACACACAGTTTTTGAGGGCATGAGCCCCGCTGTGTCCCCCTTTGCCTGGCAAAGCAATAAATCTATTCTTTTCTACTTCACCCAAAACTCTATCTCTGAGATTCAATTCAGCACCGGTGCACAGAGGCTGAGTTTTCAGCATCAGGTGCATGCATATTCATGCGGGGACTTGAGCAGAGGAGAATTCAGCATAGAATTGGGGAAAATGTTGACAGAGTCCAAGCTTTACTTGATTGAGATCAGGAGCGCCAACATCATCATTCTTTCTCCAGCTGGGTGGGGGCCTTAGTTCCTGAACTCAAAGATATATTATTATGTATATCCCTTGAGGAACCAGGACCCTGCCCCAAGGCTGCACTAGTGTTTCTTGATCGTTCCTCCTTAGTTTCTGCATTCCCTCCCTTAAGATCATGAATTACTGAGACCTGTTCAAGGGCAAGCAGTGCAGCCAGGCTTAGATCACAAAATAGCTTAGGCCAAAATGGGTTCTCTCATGTCAAGAAAGCTATTCCTGGTTCTCCTTCTCTGGGAACCCCCTAATCTATCTGCTTACATTAGTGTCCCCAGAACTGATTGCACAGAGTTGTGGTAGACACTGTGATGTGCTGCCCAGATCCTCCTTCAGAAATGAAGAACTTGTTCCACAGCTACTGGGAGTGCCGCCTACTAATAGCTCTCAGTTCTCAGCCCCCTTCAGGGCTTGCCTTGGCTGAAAAAAAAATTCCTTCACTCAAAGTGCAACTGGGGAAGCCCACATCCAATGCCTGAACAATGCAGGGGTTATAAAAGCCTGGCCCCCTTGCATCAAGTAGAGAAGCTCTGAAGAGCTATCCCAATTCCATTGCTCCCCAGGACATCAGCTGAAGGCTTCATTGAGACTGGCAGCTCAACTTCTCCCTCAATCCAGTCTTGTTTCCTTCCCCTCCTTTCAGGTATTGATCCCAAGAGCACTTCCTAATAAATACCCTGTATGCTGATCTCCATCCTGGAGTCTGATTCCTGGTGACCCCACACTGTGACAGTCAGCTTTAGTCTAACATTTGATCCATTCTGGTCTCAACTCCTAAGTAAAAGGCTCAGATTTATTCTTGGCTCACAAGTTCTACTTTCCATGAATGCCCAGATGGAGAGATTAAAGGCCTCTCCTCTTAAAGTTGCCATTCTCCTTTGAGGATAGACATTTAAGGAGGAATAATGGAAATATCTGTACAACTTCAACAATCAAAACAAACCCATTATGCATACTACAGCAACAGTCTTTGTAGCTTGGAAACCACTTGACTCATCAGAATTGTGAGGTCCTACTCCCTGTCTCTCTATAAGACAGAAACTGTCTTATTCCAGGTGGATCCCTGGCACCCTGCACATAGTCAAGAACAGAAGAGATACTTGGTAAATGTTTGTGAATGAATGAATATATGCCTGGAGAGAATGATGAACCAACTCATGCAGTCCCCCAGGGCAGTGCCTGAGAGCCGTAGAAATGAAATGTCCAGCTCAGGATGAGGAGATGAGAAGAAAGAGCTGAAGAATTAAGTGAATGGGAGGCAAGTAGGAAGGTCTATAAAAGGGAGACAGAAGACTGAATAAATTCAAGCCAGTCTTTTACTAAAGAAGGAAGCATTCTGCAAGCTTAGTCACTCCTTAGACTTCTCTCCCCTTAGTTACTTTTCACCAGATTCTCACCTCCATTCAACCTACTAAAGTAAAGGAGCATATTACAGGCCCTGCTTTATTGCAGAATTATTTGTGGCATTATGAGAATTTGTCTATAGCACCAGAACAGTGCTGGTTAACTCTGAGTTCTTTTTATAGAAAACATTTTCTACAGCAGTTGGAATTGAAATTGGAAACATGCAGGCATCGAGTGTTAAGCTGGAGATGATGAGCAGGAAGTGGTAAATGAATAACTACCTTATTAGATCATATTCTCATTTTTACAACTCTTTAGAACAAAGACATTTGCAGCCACAAAACTTGTTACCTAGTGGTATAGTTGTGTCCAAGCCAATAATGATTGTACCAGGCTAAAAGCCTGTTCAAATCCATCACTGGTAAGTATAAAGAAACCTCAGACACTTCAGGATTTACTATAATTTTTTCTGGATAAACTATGACTTAGTAATGGAAATTTCTGAAAGTGATTCCAGGCATCAACTAACATAAAATATTTTAAACAATGGTGTAAATGGATTAGTGTTCTCTTGATCACAAATAAAATCTATTCTTTTGTTTCTATTTTAAGAGAAAAGACAACTAAGACAAATGCCTTTAGGGATCCTTTCAAACTCCCAAATGTCTAACTAGGGTTTCAAATAACAATGGATCAGAGAATGAACCAGCCCACCCCACGTCCATAAGTATGGACAACATACTTATTCACATTAACTATTACACGAGGCTGAATGAACTAATCCTGAATGCTCAGCAATATTATTAGTAGGGGCAGCTGTATTTGAAAGCTCTGACTACCTCTAGTAATTATGCTAATTACAGGTGTAAAAATTTTTTTCATAGTGTGTGTCATAAAATTCACTGTGAATGTTAACCATGTTTCATCTTATGTGGAGCATTAGGCATGTGTGTCGATAGGGTAGGATAAAGCATGAAGCACTAATCAGGTGATTATAAAGCATGAAGCAGAAATCAAATAAGAGGGCACTTTCTACTGGCAGCACTTAGAATTGCCCCATGAGATCACTCTGAAGAGTTCAGGTTCTAGTAAAATTATTTATGGTTAAGTGCTATAAGGCTATTCAAAGAATGTATAAACAATAACTAAATCTAATTTTTCATGGATGCCATAATTACTTAGAGTTCTTGTTTTTAGTTAACTTCTAAAAGTACAGGTTTATTTCAGAAATGGATTTTTGGGAATGCTTAAGAATTGCAATCTTAAAAAAATTAATAGTCAAATAATGTACCAACAAATGAATAGTAGTTCAAATTTAGTAAACTATAATTCAAGAAACTCTATTGTTCATAACTGCTCCCAGAATAGCTTAGTTCAACAATGTTCCAAGTTTACCCTATGACCGCACCCTTGCAGAGCTCTGTCAGCTACTTGCATTCCTATACCTGGGGGTGGAAGGAAATCATGTAAAAAGTCAATAATGAAAGGGGTGCAAAGCATTTTCAGAACCTGATTTTCCCCATTCCTTACCCTAGTGCTCAGAGCAAAGGGAGGGCAGAAAGAGAAAGAATACATACATTTCAAAGGAAACTATAAAAGTTTATCCACATTTAGATAACCCAGAAGGCATACGTTTTACACAGGTCATGGAACCACCACTTCCATTCAGGAGGTAGTCACACCTATTTTGTGTCCAAAATAAACCTATACAATTGTAGATATTGTGGAGGAGAAGGAGTCAAATGTTAATACAGAGTGTTCAGAGGAAAAACTCATAAATTATGCTCTTGGGGAAAATACTAGTACAAATGAATATGAATCAGAAAATGCATTCTTCAATAATTGGTGGGAGAGAAATAAATCTCACAGAGTTTATATTTATTCAAAATGTATTTTCTCTTTTTTTCCCCCAGCAAGCCATAAGCATATGCCTCTTAGCACCATCATTGCCCTGTGAGATCTCACCAGAAGTACAGCTAAAAATGAGTTCATATGTACCTTTATGCACCTTTGGCAATAAAGATTTTTTTTAATAACAGCTGAAATTTGCTTGCGTGCTTGTAACACAAAATTTAGCCAGGTTTACTATTACACCTGATGTTGTATATAAAACTGTGTGCTATTTTAAAAGCTCTGACAGAATTACAAAAATAACCATAGCACAGGAACTCTATGCTAACGTGATGAGTGAACATGTGAATTTCAGCTTACATTATTGGAAAACATTTCGCCTCATGTATTCTTGAAGCTTAATCTCCAATTTTATCTTCCCAGGAACAGTGCTGATATTAGAACAGAACCTATGAAGTTCTCCCCCAAGAAAGTACTCCCTTTTAAGTGGAGAGTAAAAAAGACTTCAGCTTTTTTCCTATTCTTTAAAGTAACAGTTTTTAAAAAAGTATAATTTACATACCATAAAATTCACCAGTTTTTAGTATACAAGTTAATGATATTTAGTATAAAGAGTCTTATAACTATCACTACAATCCAACTTAGAATATTTCCATTACCCCAAAAAGATCCCTTACACCCATTTACACTCATTCTCCATTCCTATCCCCAGCCGCAAGCAACCAATAATCTACTTTTAGTCTCTGTAGATTTATCTTTTCTGGACATTTTATATAAGTGGAATCATACAGTATGTGGTCTTTTGTGACTGGTTTCTTCATTATCCCATTGTATGGATATATTACATTTTGTTTAATCATTCAAAAGTTGGTGGACATTTGGAGTTGCTATTATAAATAATGCAGCTATGAACATTTGTGTACAAGTCTTTCTGTGAACATATGTTTTCATTTCTCTTGGGGAGATATCTAGGAGTGAAATTGCTGGGTCCTATGGTAGATTTATTTTAACTTTTTAAGAAACTGCCAAATTGTTTTCCAAACTGGCTCTACCATTTTACATTCCCCTCAGAAATATATGGGGGTTCCAGTTTCTCCACATTCTCATCAACACATTATTATCGTATTTTTGAGTATAGCCAATCTAGTGGATGTGAAATAGGATCTCGTTGTTTTACTTTGCATTTTCCTAATGACTAATGGGATTGAGCATCTTGTTCATGTGTTTACAGGACTTTAGTATATGTATTTGCTGAAATGTCTATCTCAAAACTTTTACCTGTATTTCAATTGGGTTATTTGTATTATTATTGAGTTGAAAGGATATTTCCTATATTCTAAAAACAAGTTCTTTATAATATATTTGATTTATTAATATTTTCTCCCTATCTGTGGCTTGACATTTCATTTGCTTAATTGTGCCTTTGAAGTCCAAAAGATTTTAATTCTGATAAATTCCAATACATCATTTTTTCTTTGGGTGTCATATCTAAGAAATCTTGGCCTAATGTAAGGTCACAAAGATTTTTCTGCTATGTTTTTCTCTAAGAGTTTTTTTTTGTTTCTTTGTTTCAGCTCTTACATTTAGGTTTATGATCTATTTTGAGTTAATTTTTGATTATGGTGTAAGATAAGAGTCGTTTATCTTTTTTTATCTGTATATACAATCGTCCCAGCACCATTAGTTGAAAAGACCATCGTTACCCTATTGGAATACATGGGTGACTTTCTCAAAAATCAATTGACCATAATTGTAAGGGTTTGTCCCTGGACTCTCAATTATGTTCTCTTGATCTATAATATGCCTATCCTTGTTCTTGTTTCTGATTTTAGAGGCAAGCATTCAGTCTTTCACCATTAATTATAATGTTAGTTCCAGGCTTTTCATAGATGCCTTTTATCAAGTTGAGGAAGTTCTCCTAGTTTGTTGAGAGATTTTATCAGGAATGTTGAATTTTGTCAAGTGATTTTTCTGTGTCTTTTGAGATGATCATATGATTTTGTCCTTTATTCTATTAATATAGTGTATTAATTACTTAATTTTTGGATATTAAATCAACTTTGCATTCCTGGGATAAATCCCACTTGCCATGGCATATAATCCTTTTTCTATGTTGCTGGGTTTGGTTTGATAATATTTTCTCAGAAATATTTGTGTATATATCCATGAGGGATATTAGCATAGTTTTCTTGTAATGTATTGTCTGATTTTGCTATTAGGGTACTGGCCCTATAGAATGATTTGGCAGGTGTTTCCTCCTCCTATGTTTTATGGAAAAGTTGTGAAGGACTAATATTATTTCTTGTTCAAGGGTTTGGTAGAATTTACTAGTAAAGTCATCTGTGTCTGGACTTCACTTTGTGGTAAGATTTTTATTTACTAGGTCTGGGACTATACATATTTTCTCTTTGTTCTTCAGTAAATTTGGGTAATTTGTATCTTACTGGGAATGTGTTCATTTCATCTAAACTGTAACGTTTATTGACATAACTTTGTTCACAGTTTTGCCATATAATCCTTTTAATATTTGTAATTTAATAGTGGCATCTCCTCTTTCATTCCGAATTTTTGTAATTGTCTTCTCCTTTTTATTGGTCAGTCTAGCTAAGGTTGGTCAATTTTCTTGATCTTTTCAAAAAACCAACTTCTGGCTTCAATGATTTTCTGCATTTTTTTTCTGTTTTCTGTTCCATTGATTCCTGCTCTAATCTTTATTATTTCCTTACTTCTGCCTGCTTTTGGTTTAATTTGCTCATATATCACTAGTTTCTGAAGGTGAAAAGTGTGGTTATTTATTTGAGATCTTTCTTCTATTCTAAAATAGGTGTTTATAACTATAACTTTCCCTCTAATCACTGCTTTGGCTGCATCCCATACATTTTGATATGGTGCATTTTGTTTTCATTCTGCACAAAGTATTTTCAAATTTCTCATACAATTTCTTCTTTGACCTATGACTTATATAGATGTGTGTTGTCTAATTTTCGAATATTTATGGATTTCCCAAATTTCCTCCTGTCATTTATTTATAATTTGATTCCATTTTGGTTGTAGGTCACACATTAATTTATGGCTGGATGCCATTCTGCTGCTTGTCCCAACCAGTAATGTAACCTCAGTCTAGCTGTGATGTTGTTCTTCCCTGATTGTTTGCCACTGAAATTGGTATTGTTTTTGACAGTCCCCCAGGTATAGAATGCTGCAAACAAGTCATCATTCTTGCACAGCTGCAGAGCACAACATGACCACCTAGGTAGGATTATGGAGCTAAGGGGAAGGAATTGGAGTTGTATAAGGCTAAAACACCAGAGACTCTTACTGTTTTTATAGATGTTCATTAAATTTTCATGAATAAACACTCTTTGATTTGTTCCATGTCTTTAGTCAATTTTCAGAGTCTTTAAAAGGTAATTTTTGACAATTGTGCCCAGTTTAGCATTGCCTTTTGGAGAGAGGCTTATACAGCCTTTCTAGATGCCCTGCAGAATTTCAGCTTTTTAGATAAGTAAGACAGTCTAAAGGCCAGACGGCTTTGGGACATTTTAGTTATTTTGGTGCAGTTAGTACTTAAATTTTACTAATTTCTTTAAGACGTTTTTTTAGAGTGAGTAAATTGGCCATAGAATTATTTTTAGAATTCAACCATTATTGTCACTTACTAAGGATTTGCTATGTGCCAGGTACTTGGCATAACTTATATTCAGTAGTAAAAATCTTCCTTTAATATATTATTATTTCACTTTATAGATAAAGAAACTGAGACTTTAAGTTCTTGCCTAAGAACTCACAATGAATAGGTCCTGGATCTGGGATTTGAATTCACAAATACCTGACTTCAAAGCCATTCCTTTCCATACACCATGCTACAGAACTAAGCACTACCAGATATATTTCTCCCCAAGACATAATTGCAGGTTACTAGATGAATCTTGGATAAGAAGTAAATTTAGATCATTAATAGAATTGGCATTTATCTACTTGGTGAGACATTAGAGGATAAAAAAATGCCACGTAAATTAAAATAACCTCTAGTGCCTGCAATTAATTCTATTAATTTATTAGTCAGTTTTTTATGAATGATTTATGCTCTGCCTACTTCAGAAGACTAGAAGTGACTTAGGAGAGTCTTTAGATGCAATGATTTTAAACATTTGGGGGTTCATACATCATTGAAGATCAGATAAAGTCTCTCCCAGAAAAATGGAAAAATATATACCCAATTGTGAATAATATTTCTAGGAGTACATGGGCTCCAAAAGTCATAAACTCCAGTTTGAGAACTCTTGCTTCAATAATGGGGATGAAACCTAGAGCAACTGCTTGCCCATACAACACCTTTGTCAAGTATTAGAAGAAGGCAGCCATCACAATCAAATGCCCCTGTACAATAGAAAACCTGCACGGCTGTACATGATGATCCTGAAAAAGACTGTGGACTTCCTAATGAAGGTGTCTATGCTTCCTTTGTTTTGTATCCCTAGTTCCCAGCACAATACCTGGTATACAATTATGTTTGATTCATGAATAAATGATTACTAAAACACTTTATTCCAAAATAAGATATGACTTAAAATGCCAATGACCTGAGAAAGGTAACAGTGAGTCTAAAATTTAGAGTAAGGGTTAAATCCCTTGTCTGTTCCTTTGAGATGGACTAGGAAGGTCACAATGTAGAATTTGGGCATTTCAAAAAGACTTTCACCCAGGCCTGAGTCAGACAGGATCTTAGTCACCTAGTTCTTTTCTGAAGAAACTAGTGAATAAAGAGTGAAAGAATAACTTACTTGTGGGTTGTCACAGATTAAGTAGACCTCCATAGATAAAAACAACACAACTTTAGCGGTGCTAGAACACCTTAGCGTTTTTCACATCTCTGCAAGTTCATTTTGCTTCCATGTAAACTATTGATTTACATTGACTCATAACAGCTTCTACAGGCAAACATTTAGAGAAAGTCGAATGCAGGTATGTTGGGTTCCATGTACTCAGCGGTCTCCAATCATCCTGTTCATGGAAGGCTGTCAGGGCAGCCAGCATACATTCTGACCTTCAGTTTATTTTCAACACTCTCATAGGCATTACTGAATATATCATATTGAATCCCCAAACTTCTGATTTTTACAATTCAATTCAGCAAACATTTATTGAGGTTCTACTATATGCCAAGCATGGTCCTAAGATCTAGAAATATAACATCTGTGATTAATGCATTATTGACCACAGGGGAAGGGCTAATGAAGCAACATTCAACTGCTATGAAATTCCAGGTGCTTACTGGGGCTCCTCAACACCTAAGTGATAAGTTGTCCTGCTTATCCACCACCAAGACACCTTGGGGATTTCCTTTGGTAGCACTGGCCACATTAGTTTAATGGCTAATTTCCTATTATACTGGGAGACCCATACCCTCTTATTCACTATTTTATCTCTTACATCTAGTATAAAGAATGCTACAGAGTGGTATCTAATAAATGTTTGTTGAATAAAATACATGTTAAAGCAGGTTAAATATTTTTTGATGGCAGGATTATTTTCTAAGCGTAAAGAACCAGCATTCTGGAGAGAAGGGAACACAATAGAAGGTAGGGATTAAGGCAGAACTGTTTCTCTCTTAGGGCAATTAGACCATAAGCCTTCATTCCCAGCAATATTTCTTAATGCTGTATCTCTAGCACTTTAGTTTTTTATTCAGTCAGCTGTTTTCTATTGACAGGAACTTCTAGGCTTAAGAACTAACTATACATAGATACTTTAAAGAAACCTACACTTTATCCACCTCTAGGAAAGGAGAGTTTGGTGGGCAGACTCTAAAAGGACCCCAGCCTCCTGATATTTACACCCTTGCATGATCCCCTGCCCTCAAGTACGGGTGGGACCTGCTTCTAACAAACAGAACACAACAAAAGCGATGGGATATTGGGACTTCCCTGGTGGCACAGTGGTTGAGAATCCGCCTGCCAATGCAGTGGTCATGGGTTTGGTTCCTGGTCCAGGAAGATCCCACATGCCATGGAGCAACTAAGCCCGTATGCTACAACTACTGAGCCTGTGCTCTAGAGCCTGCGAGCCACAACTACTGAGCCCACACACCCTAGAGCCCGCACACCACAACTACTGAGCCCATGCACCACAACTACTGAAGCCCCCACGCTGTAGGGCCCGTGTGCTGCAACTACTGAGCCCGTGTGCTGCAACTACTGAAGCCCGCATGCCTAGAGCCTGTGCTTCACAACAAGAGAAGCCACTACAATGAGAAGCCCGCTCACTGCAATGAAGAGTAGCTCCTGCTCACCGCAACTACAGAAAGTCCGTGCACAGCAATGAAAACCCAACGCAGCCAAAAAAAAGTGATGGGGTATCACTTCTGTGATTATGTTACATAAGATTGTAACTTCTGTCTTGCTAATTGAATCTCTGACTTGCTTGCTTTGGTAAAACAAACTGCCATATTTTGAGTTGCCCAATGGAGAGGACTAGGTGGCAAAGAAATGAAGACAGCCTCTGGCAAATAGCAAGCAAAGAATTGAGGTCCTCAGTACATCAGTCTTAGAGGAAATAAATCCTGCCAACAACTACATGGTCTTGGAAGCAGATCATTCTGCAGTCAAGTTTCCAGATGAGACCTCAGTCCTGGCTGACATCATGATGGCAGCCTTATAAGAGAGTCTGAATCAGAGAACCTAGCTAAGCCATGCCCAGATTCCTGACCCACTGAAATTGTGCGACAATAAATGTTCATTTTTTAAGGTGCTAAATTTGTAGTAAATTGTTATGCAGCAATAGATAATTAATACAGAGGGGTAGCTTATTTTTTGCATTTTCCTTTAGGCAAATAATTTTTGTGGCATTATATTCCATCTGTCAATTTTGTTCTGGGATTCAATAGTAAGAAGAGAGAACTGTATCCAAAGTGATAAATAAATTTCAAGGCTAATAATATCAATAGCTATTAACAGAACTGCTAGAATCTCAGTAAGAGAATGGAAATGTACAGTCACAAAAAAAGAAAGAAAGAAAAAAGAGGAATAGCAAAACTCTTCTTTATAGATCATAAAAGGAACCACCTGAAGACTTCAGTTTCAGGCCAAGAGGGTATAATGTTGCCAGGATTTAACCTACGCATTGAAACAACTAAAAAATAGACTTGTCATATGAAATAGCAATTTGTAAGACACTGTACATCAGAAAAAAAAAAGGACTGTGATCTATGAGAGGTGACAAACAAAGAAAGTGAGCCCTACAATTTTCCCAGCTTACTGCTTTGAAGGATTTTCCAAGCCATGCATCAGGAAGGGGAAATGCAAGCAGAGTCCAGGGATTTCCTGAATCGAAGAGACAAATCTGAGAGCCTGGGGACACCAAGGCAACTAAGGTTCTCATGAAAGAGTACTGAAGAGGAAATGACTGTTCACAAAAAGTTCTGGAGATCTGCAGATGGTCCCCCTGAAGTATTCAGCTTAGTAATGATCAGTGCATATATGTGTGAGGAAATTACCTGAAACCAAGGAAGGAACCACCTAAAAGGATTAGAGACAATGTGCCAAGCCCTCACATAGGGCTGGTAATAGTGCCTCTTCCCACCACCCAAACTGAAAAGCCTCAAAATTCACAGAGCATTGGGTTTTTTTTAAACATTGAGTCTAATTTTTGGGGGGGGCTGCTTTGGGTCTTCGTTGCTGTGCATGGGCTTTCTCTAGTTGCAGTGAGTGGGAGCTAATCTTTGTTGTGGTGTGCAGCCTTCTCACTTCAGTGGCTTCTCCTGTTGCAGAGCAGGAGCTCTAGGCATGCAGGCTTCAGTAGTTGCAGCACGTGGGCTCAGTAGTTGCAGCACATGGGCCCTAGACCGCGAGGGCTTCAGTAGTTGTGGCGCGTGGGCGCTAGAGCGCAGGATCAGTAGTTGTGGCTCATGGGCTTAGTTGCTCCACGGCATGTGGGATCTTCCTGGATCAGGGATCGAACCCATGTCCCCTGCATTGGCAGGTGGATTCTTAACCACTGCACCACCAGCGAAGTCCCATGGTTTAAGTATAGAGAGGGGTCTTGCCTCAGTAGTGGTGATTAGTCCTAGAGTGAACACATCTTTTGTTCTATCAAATCTTAAAAGGAAGACCCAAAACAATCAAACAGTTTCCAAGTAACTTAACTGCATACCTGAACAAAGCTCAAAAATACTTTTAGTATACAAAAATATCTGGCACATACAGAGGTAAAATTCACAATATCTGGCATCAAATATAAAATTATCAAGAAAATGTGACTCAAAATGAGGAGAAAATTCAATCTGTCAAAACTGACAGAGAAGAGACACAGATATTAAGATAGCAGAAAAGGGGGCTTCCCTGGTGGCACAGTGATTGAGCGTCCACCTGCCGATGCAGGGGACACGGGTTCGTGCCCCGGTCCAGGAAGATCCCACATGCTTGTGTACCGCAAAAAAAAAAAAAAAAGATAGTAGAAAAGGATATTAGAACAGCTTGTAACTGTATTCCATATGTTCAAAAGGAAAGTGGCTATGTGAAAAATATTAAAAGGCCCAAATAAAACTTCTAGAGATGAAAATTATAATGTGTGAGACAAAAATAACATACTGGATGGGATTAATGTCAGATTAGAGACTGCAAAAGAAAAAAAAATAGTGAATTTGAAAACATAGCAATAAAAATTATCCAAATGCAACACAGAGAGAAAAAAATATATTTTTAAGGAAAAAAAGGAGGTAAAGAAGAAAACAACAGAGCATCATTTAGTTGTGACTTCAAGCAGCCTAATGTATGTGCAATTGGAGTCCCTGAGATGGGGAAGAAAAGTGGGGAGAGAAACATATTTGAAGAAATAATGGCCAAATTTTTCCAAATTTCCAGATCAAAGACACTTAACAAACCCAGTCACAAGAAACATGAATAAAACTACACCAAACCACATCATAAACAAATTTCTGAAAAACAATGAGAAAGGTAAAATCTTAAAAGCAGCAAGAGAAGAAAAAACATTATGTATAGAGAACCAATGATAAGGATTACAGCAAATTTCTCATCATAAACAATGCAAGTGAGAAGACAGCAAAGCAATATTTTTAAAGTAATAAAAGAAGAAAAACTCTTAACCTAGAAATCTATATCCAGTGAAAATATCTTTCAAAAACAAAGGAAAAATACTTTTCAGACATACAAAAGATAAAACAACTCATGACCAGCAAACTCACACTACAAGAAATGTTAAAGAATATCCTTCAGACAGAAAGAAAACAGTATCAGATGGAAATATGAATCTATGCAAAGGAATGGTAAATACATGGAAAAACATATAAGATTTTTTTCTTATTTAAATCTCTTTAAAAATTGCTATTTAAAGAACAATAATAATAAATGGAGGTGGACTTTGTAACATATGTAAAAGAAAACTGTATGGCAATAATAGCACAAAAATTGGGAGGGGAAAAATAGAAGCATAGTGTTGTAAGGTATACTCTAGGAGAAGCGGTACAATATCACTAGATGGTAGATCGTGATAAATTAAAGATGCATACTATTACCCTAAAGCAACCACTAAAATAACAACAAAAAAAGTCTACCTACTAAGCTATTCAGGAAATAAAACACAACAATAAAAAATAAATACTCCAAAATAAGATAGAAAATAAGGAAAAGGGAACAAAGAGGAGATGGAAAACAAGTTGGTAGCTTTAAACCCAACCATATCAACAATCACATTAAATGCTAAAAGTGTGAAACACCCCAATTAAAAAACAGAGATTGTGAGATTGAATTAAAAGGCAAAACCCAATTATATGCTGCCTATGAGAAATGAACTTATATAAGGTCACAAGTAGTAAAAGAACTGAAAAATATATTCTATCATAACAATAAGCAAAAGAAAGCTAGAGTGGCTATATTAATACCAAGGTAGATTTCAGAGTAAAGAATATTACCAGGGATAAAAAGAGTCATTTCAAAATGATACAGTGGTCAACTCATCAAAAGGACACAGCAATTCTAAATATGCACCTAATAACAGAGATTTAAGATACTGATACATGAAGAAAAAACTAACAGAACTGCAAGGAGAAATAGACAAATCAACAATTATAGTCTGATATGTGAATACTTCTCTCTCAATAATTGATAGAACTAGTAGACAGAAAATTAGCAAGAATATAGTATACTTGATCAACATGATCAACTAAAAGCATGATTGGCATTTATAGAACATTCCACCCAACAATATCAAAATACACATTCTTTTTAATTGCAAATGAAACAGCTACCAAAATAAACTGTTTTCAGAGAAAAATACATTAAAACAAACAAAAGGAATTAAGTCATACAAAGTATGTTCTCTGACAACAATGGAATTAAATTAGTAATCAATAACAGAATAATATCTGGAAAATCCCCCAAATATTTGGACACCAAATAATACATTTTTAAATAATCCATGAATGAAAGATGACATCAAAAGTGGAATTAGAAAATATTTTGAACTAAATTAAAATGAAGACATAACATATCAAAATTTGTGAGGTGCTACTTAAATAATACTTTGGGGAAATTCTTTAGCATTAACTCCTATATTTGAGAAAGAAGAATGGTTTCAAATCAATGACCTCAGCTTCTACCCAAAGAAACTAGAGAAAGAAGAAAAAATTAAGCTCAAAGTAAGTAGAAGAAAGGAAATAAATCAACAAAAACAAAAGCTGGCTGTTTGAGATGATCCATAAAATGGATAAACCTCTAGCCAGTCTAATCAGGAAAAACAGCTTTAGCTTTATTGAGGTATAATTGACAATAAAATTGTAAGATATTTAAAGTGTACAATACCTTGTGAAAAGATTCTTCCCATCAAGTTAATTAATACATCCATCAGAGAACTTAAAGAGCTCTGAAACCCTGGTTATAGAATAACAAAATCATAATATATTTGAGCAAAGGATTTAAACAGACCAAAGAAGATATATGAAAGGCAAAGAAACAAATGAAAAGTCATTAGGGAAAAACAAGTTAAAATCACAATGAGAGATTACTATACACTTATTAAAATAGCTAAAATTTAAAAGACTGACCACACTAAGTATTGGTGAAGATGTGGAGCAACTATAACTCTCATACATTGGTGATCAGAATGTAAAATGGTACAAACACTTTGGAAAACCATTTGGCAGTTGTTTCAAAAGTTAAGCATGCACTTACTATATGACCCAGCCATTCCATTCTTAGGTATTTATCCAAGAGAAATTAAAGCATATGTCTATTCAAAGATTTGCACATGAATGTTCAAAGCAGCTTTATTTATAATAGCCAAACCAACCCAAGTCTCCATCAACCAATGAATGGATAAGCTGTGCATTCAACAGAATACTACTCAGCAATATAAAGGAATGAACTATTGATACAAGCAATAACATGGATAAAGCTCAAAATAATTATTTTGAGTGAAAGAAGCCAGAAGAAAAGAGTGCATGCTTTATGATTCCATTTTCATAAAACTTTAGAAAATGCAAACTAATACACTTTCGACTTTTGGGGGTGATGGATATGTTCATTGCCTTGATTGTGGTGGTTGTAGTTTCAAATATATATATACAT
>NW_020173113.1:732497-752808 GCF_003031525.2 Neophocaena asiaeorientalis asiaeorientalis | reverse complement strand
AATATATATAAATTTTTACAAAATGATAAAATGTATATATACATTTTACCAGTTTGTAAAAATTTATTAATTTCATGGTTAAATTATATGCAGTTTATTGTATGTCAATTATTCATCAGTAAAGTTTTTTTTAAAGAGAAGCCAAAAATATTGGCATTGAACATTTGAATGGAAGACCAGATGGGGAAAAAAGAGCCTCTTGGTATGGGCATTCAACAAAGAAGATAAATATCCATCATTTATTGCAAAGGAGGTAAATTTTGAAACATTTACAGGTATCAAAAGGGGAAAAATATAAATTGTATGTATAACATTGATTTTTACCAATGTAATTTATGTCAAGTATCATATTTTCCTTATTAAAAAAATAATCCACTGAAATGTACATTCCTTATAAAGCTAACATGATGAACCCTACATGGAAAAGCACACCCTGCCTGTTACAAAATCCAGATTTACAAATGCATCACATTTTGCTCCTAAACAATCTGGAGATTTGTCTTCAATGCATAATTAGTTAGGAAGGCAGTTTTGAAGGTACCTTCCTAAAGGACCAGTCAAATCTTTGAAACTGGGACAGATCAAACTCTTAGGCAGGGTTCTGTCTCACTGGTGCTAAATACTTTCCTCATAATATCCCTTCAAAATAATCATTATTGTCTCCATTTTGCAGATAAGAAAAACTAAGGCTCAAGAAGAGTAATTTTCTCTGGCTCACTCAATTGCACCAGAGGGCATCATGAAGCTTTGTATTAGATAGGCTAGGTTATAAAGTCTAGGATATTCACACAAAGAGCTCTCTACTCATGTTATCCTATTTAATGATGATAAAAATTCTGAGTGATTTTATTATTTCTGACTTACAGCTGGGGAAACCAAGCCAGAAACGGATCAGTGCTGGTGAGTCAACGAAGAGCTGTGGGTGGATTACAAAGATGATAATGCCATAAACAAGCCCAACAGCCAGATGAGTTTCAGAAGCAGAAGAGAGGGGACCAAGGAGATGGTAGAGGTACGCAGGCTACAGTCCAGAGACAATTTGCCAGAAAAGATGATTTGGCTGTAGCTGCCTTTTATTTCCATTTAAGACCCTCGAGAACATCCCACTCTATTTCTTAAGGGAACACTGTTGATTTCTGACAATGTTCTAATAGATTCATGGAGACGGATCTGGGATTGGGCCTGGACCAGCCTTCCTGTCCTTCTCTGAGTCCTTTACTACAAAACAATGCTAAACCCCAGAACAGAGATACCTCTGTTTAGTATTTACTTCATCCATGTTATCCTATGGTAAATTATTTGTATGCAGGAATCTTGGCTTTATTTAATTTTTGTTCAAAGACAAGAAAAGATATAAAAATTTTGAAAAGAATATCCCAAGAGAATTTTACCTCAGCACTTCTTAATTTGGAAGATCAAAACCTTTACCTCCAAAATGATAAAGTTTGTAGTTACCAATGAGAATTGACAACATATTAAAGGGCATTGCCTGTATAGAGTTCTCTTCACCTGAGAGGGATTTGAAACAAAAACTAAAGTTCTTTGGGTGCAGTTTTGTTGATCATTTAAAAAAATGCATGCATATATTGTAGCAATTCAAATGATAAGAGAACCACTTTATAAAGCTGAAAACAATAATAATAGTAATTTTTTGAATGTCACTAAATGCCAAGAAGTTATATACATGCTCTTGATTAATCGTCACAATAATCAGGTAAAGTATGCATCATTAGCTTCACATGAGGTTCAGAAGGTCATATGACATCCTCAAGTTCACATGACTAATATATATCAGAATAAGGATTCAAACACAGCTTTGTTTGGCTCCAATCCCCATATCTCACTACCACCCTGGTACTGGGGGAAATAGCTACTTCTGCTCTATTTCCACTTTCCTGATTAGACATGTTTCAGAGGATGTGAACTGGTCAGTGTATGGCTGAAACAATAGGAAATTCTCTGGTTAGAAAAGATCACCAAATGCTGCATGGCTTTAGGAGGAACCACTTGGCTTTGAGCCTCCATCTTTCCTTGTCTCCAAATTAGGTCTAATGGTGGATATTGTGGAAATATGGGCATTGAAATTGGTTCATGTCATTTCAGGAAGATGCATATTGGACTGATCCACCTATACAAGTGTCAGTGGTCCCTCTCAGAACCCTGGTGAAGTGCCTGGGGTCTTGCCATTTGTTCACAGACTTAGCATTAATATTTATTAAATTCTTTATGTGGATTATCTCATTTCAGCCTCATGTAATTTGACAAGATGGCAGTGTTTCTGATGAGCAACAGGGCAGAGAGCGGATGAGTAATTTGCCTAAAGTCACACAGCTAGAAATTATAAAACCAAGATTCAAACTAGGTCAGTCTGACTTCAAAATCTACCCCCAGACATCATGGCAGTGTTGCTGAAAGCATGGTTGTTTTTGGAATTACACAGCAGGGCCATCTGTCAAGGGGAAGGGGGTGTGTAATCACAGATTCTTGGGCGTCACTCAGACCCACAGCAATAACATTGAATCAGCTGCACTTGAAAGTGTGAAGACCACGATGCTCTTCAGTGAAGCCCTGTTCCTTGCCTGAGCATCTCAGAAGTGCCTGCTCCTGCCTCTCCTCCCCCACTGCTGCTCACACACACACCTGCTGGTCACTGTCTGCTGGCTCCCTATGTTGCTGTCAGCTCTGGGCACAAACCCTGTCACCTTTCCCATCTTATATGCGTTCTCCCCCAGCTGTCATCAGGACCCAGCCCCTAACTGTCAGTACCATGTCCCCAAGATATGGCAAGCACAATTCTGTGAAACTAAGGACTGCACATCTCAGAGAGTAAGGTTGACTGAGTATTGGATTGTTTAGAGCTGCTGGGGCCGACATGCTTGGGCACCAGAGCCCCGGAAAGAAGAATTGCAAGTGAGCTCTGCTACCAGGCACTGTGATCAATGCTGAGTATATGGATCAACACAATTCCATATAATCCCCCCCAGCCACCCCAAAAGGTGGGTTTCATTATATCCAGGAGGAGAGTCATGAGGTAAAAAAGGTGAAATAATCTCCCAGCATCACATGCGGTATCTGATACCTTCCATTTGCCTCTCCAGATCCACTCCCCCACTTGCTCTCTGTCCCAAAGTCTGAATGGTCCCTTTGCCCAACTAGGTTCAACCAATGGGTGTCCTGGCAGGCTATGGGAGGGCAGGAGGAGAATGAGGTCAGGGTAGTTATTCCCTGGCTTCCTCCCTGCAGGGTCCTTTTAGGCTGTTTGCAGCCCTCAACTGAAGGTCACAGTTCCTGTCAGATGCCCCTCTCTGGGTTATTGTAACCACTCCCTTCTCATTCTTTCAGGCCCAGGAGTAGTAACAGCCACTCCATGAGTGCCCTATCCTATGTGGTTCTCCTATACCCTTCCCACACCTTTGCAAATTGTTCTTTTTTTAAGCTTTCCTGAAATCATCCTACTTTGAATGTGCCTGGGACCCTGACTGATACACATGGTATGGAGTCATGGAGGTAGGATTGGAACCCAGACCTAGTCTGGCTCCAAAGCCCGTATTTTTACCACCACTCTGTTCTAATACTTTGGCTCCTAACCAGAGCAGATCCAAAGAAAACACCACACATCTCGCTCATTCATTTCAATTCAACATTCACAGAACATCTGCTGTGTGTTAGGAATCATCTGAAATCACAGACAAGTTGCTAAACCTTTCTGAGCCCCCTTTATCCATTTCTATGAAGTATGAATAGAATTATCTCCCTAAATTGTAAGATTGTTCTTAGGCTAATATAATATTCTTTATAAAACATGACAGGAGAAGAATGCTACTCATTTTTCCGTCAGAACTTTCTACAATACATGATTCATAGTAGGACTCCAGTAAATGTTATTTGAATGATTGAGTACCTGGATGGATGGATGGATGGATGGATGTACAGACGGACAGAATATGGTTGGGTTTTGTATTTAGACATGCTAGAGATCTGTAATGTATGTATTCACTTCCTCTTCCATTGGACTTTGAGCATTCAAAGGGCAAAAGGCTTCCCCACTCCTGTGTGGGGCACTTCTCTTTCCACTTTAAGACTAAGAAGGCTGGGAAACGAGATGAAGTCCGAATCTGCTAACACTGGCCCAAGGATCATCTTCCTGAAAATGAATGGACCAAGTCTGTACTTACGCCAAAAACTTTACATCAATTTTAAAACCATCCATGGAACTTTTGCAGATACTTGGAGAAAGACTCAAAATGTGCTCAAACACCCAATAACTTCCAACACAGCATTTTAATGAATTACGGTACATGTAAATTGATCAGGAGCATATGGATTTCATTTATTCTTAAGGACGTGCATTTAAACATTTAAGGAGAAAATGTGTCTTTTGAAACATATTCTGGACTATGTCCAGTGTAGCACATTTAAAACAAATTTTCAAATTTTAGATGTATCCAGATCTCTAGTATGCTCACTCGGGCGTTATCAAGAGATGCAGATGGAAAGTTATTTTTATTTTTAAAATGACATTCTCAAAAAGAGCTAGGAATTGGAGTCCTGGTCTGACCATTTAACGTGTGACCTTGGCAAAGCCTCTTACCTCTGTGAGACTGTTTCACACTTGTGAAAACCATATAATAGCTTGTGCACTTCACCTGCTTTTTGTGAGCATCAAACAAGATGGTTTATGTCAGAATCTGGTGGCTGGGGACTTCTCTGGTGGCGCAGTGGTTAAGATCCGCCTGCCATTGCAGGGGACATGGGTTCAAGCCCTGGTCCGGGAAGACCCCACATGCCACAGAGCAACTAAGCCCGTGCGCCACAACTACTGAGTCTGTGCTCTACAGCCTGCGAGCCACAACTACTGAGGTCACGTGCTGCAATTACTGAAGCCCGACTGCCTAGAGCCCGTGCTCCACAACAAGAGAAGCCACTGCAATGAGAAGCCCACGCACCACAACGAAGAGTAGCCCCCGCTAGCTGCAACCAGAGAAAGCCCGTGCACAGCAACAAAGACCCAATGCAGCCATAAATAAATAAATAAAAGAATCTGGTGGCTGGTAAAGTGCTACAGAAATTAAACAATTATTTGCTGCCATGCACACAGTAGACACTTTATAAATACTTGCTTTTCTCATAAATATTGATTTTAATTATGAAACAAATTACTTCCCTTTTCTCTGTATTTCCCTTCTATCATCACACACTCAGTTTAGAGTTCACTTAACTCTCACCTACTTGGCTAACTACACAGGGATGCTTGTTGCTGGTTTTGACATTAGTTTTTCAGACTCCCAGATTCCCTGGAAGGAGCACTGATCAAGCTTTATTCAATTAACACGAAGAACTTCCACTTTTATCCTTCTAGTATTGCTTATTAAAATATATTCTACTGATAATTTTGCTGATCAGCTCTGGCCCAGGGCAGGATAAACTGTGCCTGCCCCAAACTGCCAACTTGTTCAAGGGCATTTGTGTGGTACAACGTTGATTTATCTTTGCTGTTCCAGTAGCTGAGTCCTTTGACCTAGAGTAATCTCAGGCGTGGAAGGCAGCCATTCAGAAATTCCAGAAGCTGTTATCTCTAGCATACTTTGTTCCTCAACCCCAAAGACAAAATTTTTGTTTTGTGGTTATTTTTCTTTTGCTTGAATCTCTGCTGCATCTGGACTCTTTCAGAGAGACATTTTTTAACTTTTTATTTCAAATTTAGATAGAGATAATTTTAGATATAGAGAAATGTTGCAAAAATAGTAAAAAGAATCCCCATGTGTTCTTCACCCAGCTTCCACTAATGTTAACATCTTACATAACAATAGTACAACTACCAAAGCCAAGATATTGATGTTGGCACAGTAATATTGACTGAACTACACACTTTATTTTTATTTTACCAGTTTTTCCACCAATGAACATTTTCTGTTCTGGGATACAAATGGGTATTCCAAATTTCATTTAGTCATCATGTTGCCTTCGTCTCCTCCAGTCTGTGACATTTCTTCACCCTTTCTCGTCTTTCATGGCCTTGCCACTTTTGAAAAGTACCAGTCAGCTATTTTGTGTAATGTCCCCCAAATTGGATTACTGTGATGTTTTCTCATGATTATACTAAGGATATGCATTTTTGTCAAGAGTATCACAGAAGTGATGCTATGCTTTTCTCAGTACATCATATCAGAGGATCTTATGACTGGTGATGTTAACCTTGATCACTTGATTAAGGTATTATCCACTGAGTTTCTTTACTATGTAAAATTATTATTTTCTCTTTGTAGTTAATAAATATCTTGGGAGAGATACTCTTAAGGTACAGAAATATCCTGTTTCTCCTCAAACAGTTGTTGACTAATTCTGGCATTCGTTAGTGGATATCTTGCTTGCAACAATTATTACTGCAGTCTTCTAATAGTGATTTTGTATTTCCTTTATACCTTCTATATATATTAATTGTAATTCTTCTGTAAGGAAGAGCTATCTTTTTCCCCTGTTCATTTATTTATTCAATCAATTATTTATTTACATCAGTCTGGACACATGAGTATTTATTTTATCCTGTGGTTTATGATTCAATACTATTGTTATTCATTTTGTTACTCAAATTGCTCCATCTTTGGCCATTAGGAGCTTTTTCAGGTTGGTCTCTATGCTCTTTTGACAAGTCCCATACTTTTTAAAGAACTTCCTTATTTCCTGGCACACAAGATGCTCCAAGTTCATCTTGTGTTTTCCTTTTCTCAGCTCTGGAATCAACCACTTCTACAAGAAGCCCTGGTTCTTTTTATTGAAGAATGATGTTTTAGAAACCAAGATCTGAGTGCTAAGCAGTAAGACTTTTTTTTTTAAAGTTCTGAGCTGTCCACTCTGTAGCACACCTACAAATGTGACCTGGCATATTCAGGATGCTATTGACTATAAATGTTCACATTTATAGTCAATTGATTTTCAACAACGGTGACGAGACAAGTCAATGGGGAAAAATAGTCTTTGTAAAACAGTCTTATAGTCCCTCAAAAAGCTAAACACAGACTTACCATTTGACCCAGCAATTCCACTCCTGGTTACATACCCAAGAGAAATGAAAATCTATGTACATATAAAAACTTGAATGTTCATAGCAACAATATTGCTTAATTTTGATACCTTAGAAGATTTTAGAGAAATCTTTCTGTGATTGATTTCTAGTTCAATTCCATTATCATCAGAGAACATATGTTGTATGATTTCTTTAATATTAAACATGCTCTTTGATTTTTGATGCAGAATATGCTCTACTTGGGGGAAGTGTACTTGAAAAAAATGTGGATTCTGTTCTTATTGGTTTGCATTCTCTATATATGGCATTTAGGTCAAGTTGTTTGATAGTGTTGTTCAGTTCTTCTGTGCTCTTACTGTCTATGTACTTGTTCTACCAATTACTGACAGACTAGTATTGAGGTGTCCAACCATAATTGTAGTTTTGTCTATTTCTCCTTTCAGCTCTATCAGTTTTTGCTCCATGTATTCTGAAACTCTGTTGTTAGGTGCACGTCCATATAAAATTGCTATGTCTTCTTAAAGAATTTATTCCTTTATTATTATGTGATGTCCTTCTTTATCTCTGATAATAGTCCTTGTTCTGGATTTTACTTTGTCTGATAATACTATAGCTACCCAGCTTCTTTATTTATAGTGTTTCCATCATACATCTTTTGCATCCTTTTATTTTAACGTACCTATCTTTCTATTTTAAGTGGATTTATTGTCGCAGCATATAGTTCTTATTTTTTTGCCTTCTCTTGTATTCATTGTATATTTTTATTGAGCTTTTTGTTATTCTGTTTTATCTCCACTACTGTTTAAAACTTTTTATACTTTATAAAAATCGTTGTGTTATTCTAGGGCTTACAATATATATCACCAGTTAAACAGAATCTATCTTCAAATAATATAATATCACTATATGTGTAGTGTACAGACCTTAAATAGTGTGCTCCCAATTCCTCTCTCCCATTCTTTATTCCATATTGTCATACATTCAACTTTTACATATTATGCCATATATAATTTTGCTTTAATTAGTTAGTTTTATTTTAGGACAATTTAAGGTAAGAAGAAAGCAAATTTTATTTTACCTTAATTTATTCCATTTCAAGTGCTCTTCATCTCTTTGTGTCTAAGTTTTTACCTAGTATCACATTCCTTCTGCCTGAAGAAGTTTCTTTAACTTTTCTGGTAAAATTGTTCTGATTTTTTGTTTGTCAGAGAGAGTGTTTATTTCTCCTTCATTTTTTTTTTTTTTTTTGGTTTTTTTCTCTTTTTTTTGCGGTACACTGGCCTCTCACTGTTGTGGCCTCTCCCGTTGCGGAGCACAGGCTCCGGACGCGCAGGCTCAGCGGCCGTGGCTCACGGGCCCAGCCACTCTGCGGCATGTGGGATCTTCCCCGACCGGGGCACGAACCTGTGTCCACTGCATTGGCAGGCAGACTCTCAACCACTGCGCCACCAGGGAAGCCCTCTCCTTCATTTTTGAAAGGTATTTTTGTGGACTTTAGAAATTCTGGGTTGAAACAGTTGCTTTTCTTTCAGCACTTTAAAGTTGTCACTCATTGTCTTCTGGTCTGTGTGGTTTCTGACAAGAAGTCTATGGTAATTCTTATCCTTCTTCCTCTGTATGTAATGTGTCTTTTTTCCTCTGGATGCCTCAAGATTTTCTCTTTGTATTTCCTTTTAAGCAGTTTAATTATTTTATGCCTAGGTGGGTATGCTGGGGGTGGGGGTTGGATTTGGGTTTTCAGTATTTATCTTTCTTGGTATTCTCAGCCTCTTGGTTCTGTGTTTCAAAATTCTCAGCCTCTTCGTTTTGTTTCAAATTTCTCAGCCATTAATTCTTCAAATATTTCTCCTGTCGAATTCTCTTTCTCTTTTCTTTCTGGGATTCCAATTGTGTGTATGTTAGACTATCTAATGTTCTGGGATTCCAATTGTGTGTATGTTAGACTATCTAATGTTCTGGGATTCCAATTGTGTGTATGTTAGACTATCTAATGTTCTGGGATTCCAATTGTGTGTATGTTAGACTATCTAATGTTGTTCCATGGCTCTTGGATGCTCTGTTCTACTTTTTTTTTTCACTCATGTTTATCTTTGTGTTTCAGTTTTGATCATATCTATTGACCTAGCTTCAAGTTCACTGTTTCCTTCCTTGGGTGTGTCAAGTCTCCTAATGAGCCAGTCAAAGGTATTCTTCACCTCTGTTACAATGTTTTTCATTTTATTCTTTCTTATAGTTTTGGTCTCTCTTTGAAAATTTCCCACCTGATTATGCATGCTGTCCACCTTTTGCACTGGGGCCTTCAGCATGTTACTCATGGCTATTTTAATTCCATGTCAGAGAGTTCCAACATCTGTGTTATCTCTGAATCTTGTTCTGTTGATTTCTTTGTCTCTTGGATGTGTTTTAATTTTTTCTTTCCTTTTGTATGCCTCATAATGTTAAGTTGAATCCCAGACATCTTGTGTAGCAGAGACCAAAGTAAATAGTTTTGATGCCTGGAAATGGACATGCTTTTTCTTTTGCTAAGCCTTTAATGTGGAGGTTTGAGAATCTAGTAAGGAGTTGAGCTGGGCTGGAGGTTTGTTGTTGCTCTAGTTTGTTGTTGCTTTAGTGTACCCTCAATGCTCCCTAGACTTCAAATTCCTATAGCAATACCTTATACTTAGACTGGAGACCAGTTTGCTAAAGAGACTTTTTTCAATGTCACATCAGCTTTAGATTTTCTTTTTAAACTGTGACCATCTCTACAGTCTTGCAACTCTTCTGGCAGTATTCCACTATTACTTGTCCCTTGACACTTGTTAAATGGTTGTAAGGAAGCATGGCAGCAGGGTATCTATTGTTCTGATTAAACCTCAGTTTTAGGCAGGCCCCATGCCCCTGGATCTCTGCCTCTTCCACAATGGTTGCTACTCCTCTCCCACAAGCCTTCACCAAGAAGGATGCTTTCTCAGAACTCTTAGCAAGTGGAGTCCATGCAGAAAATTTTTCTTATATCTGCAGCCCCCAGGGTCTCCACACTCAGTCCACACTCAGCCTCCACTGCTTCTAGGTGAAGTTTTCATACCAGTGTTTAGGAACTTCTGCCCTGGTTAAAAAAAAAAGTGCTTACATCCTGTCTCCAGGATGCCCATCTCCCCTTTGATTTCAGGCTAGTTGGTTACCCTGCTACTCAGCTCTCTCAAGAAAATTCATGTATATGCAAGTTGGCTAGCCTTCTTTATTGCGAAGCTGGGAATGACTCACTCTAGCTTTCTAAATCTCTGTATGGAAATCAGAACTCCCTCGGAGAGATGTTCAAAAGCAATTTTTAACTATCTTCATAGCAAAGAGGTTACTCTACCAAGGCCATAGAGCAGTAGCTCCAATGGCATGGCATACAAATAATTGTTCAGCTCAGTCTGCTATGAAACAGAAGATGAAGAAAGGAAAATGATATTGAACATTTATATCCTGAGGAAAGCATTATAGCATTTTGTCATCTACCCCTTAAGCCTACATAAACTTCCCCGTGTCTCTAGGCCCTTCCATGACCAACCACTCAATAAAAAGAAGGTCAGAATTTGATTTAATTAAAAATTCAGGGCTTCCCTGGTGGTGCAGTGGTTGAGAGTCCACCTGCCGATGCAGGGGACATGGGTTCGTGCCCTGGTCCAGGAGGATCCTGCATGCCGTGGAGCGGCTGGGCCCGTGAGCCATGGCTGCTGGGCCTGTGCGTCCAGAGCCTGTGCTCCGCAATGGGAGAGACCACAACAGTGAGAGGCCCGCATACCACAAAAAAAAAAAAAAAATTCATACTGTGTTTTTGTGTTTTATTTAGTCCATTGCATTCTGAATTCTGTCTGTTTCTTCTTCTAATCCCAAGGCAAGTAGAGAAGCACTCCTTAAATAATTAATAGTAATAAGTCAACACGAGCCGCTTGGGTGTCTTTCACCACCATACCTGCAAACAGCTGCAGTTATGGACCCAGCCTACACTCACTTCATCCATCCATCAGTCAAAGCCAAACTCTCACTTTAGTTACAGGTTACATGTTCTTCCTATAAACTTGTGTGATCTCATGGTGGTTTCCAAACCTGGCTACACATCAAAATTATTTAGTGAGCCCACAACAGAGATTCTGATATAGTATATCTTGGGCAAGGAGTCTGTGTTTTAAACAAGTTCTCCACGTGATCCCAACAAAACTGGTTTGTCTTTGGAACCAAAGAAGTTGCGGATACACTCTGGATCCTTAGTTCTTGATCCCTTAGATAGTGTGTCAACCACAGCCAGGGTTATATTTACGGGACATCGATACTCACAGGGCCTGTTCCTGTTTCTCCAGCCACACAGTTAAAACTTCTTAGAGCCCTTTGTATCTGACCATTCACTGCTGAGAGGAGCTCCTGGACTCTATCATGAGGAGCCTTGTTGTCTAACATTTTGCCAAGATCAGGGTGTTATAGGCAGCCTCCAAGATGGCCCCCAAAGGTCCCTGACTCTTCACTTGTGTAGTCCCCTCCCACATTGTGCCATGGTTCCTCTATGTGACAAAGAACTATGGTAGAAGTGATGGCATGTCATTTTCAAGATTAGGTTATAAAAGACTTCAGCATCTGTCTTGGGTGCACACTCTCAGATCACTCTCTGAGGGACGCAATGCTGCGAGCAGTCCTTCAGAGAGGACCACGTGGCCTATGTTTCATTTTTTTTTTCTGCCAACAGTCATGTGAGTGAGCTTGAAAGTGAATTCCCTAGTCACTTCAAGAGGACTGCAGTCCTAGATGACAATTTGACTACTCCTGAGGGACCCTGAGACAGAACCATCCAGCTAAACTCTCCCAATTTTCAAACCCTCAGAAATTCTGTGAGATAATCAGTGTTTATTGTTTTAACCTTCTAAGTTTGGGGGTAATTTGTTTTGCAGCAATAGATAACTGATACACTGGGTCAGACCCATAGCTGATGTGAGGAGGCAACAACTGAGAACAGACCTCCCCTGATTCCAGGTAAGATTGGTTTCTAGTAGGCTGCAGGCAAACTCTACCTGCTTTCACAAACAGGTTCATTTCCTCAGATAGCTTTCCCAGTCCATGCATTCCTGTACATCAAGGATAGGGCAGCCCAAGTATGGAGTTTCTCAGTACAAAGGAATCTGAAGGAAGCCAGGCTTATCACAGCTCAGCTATCACATGATTAAAAGCATCTATTCCTCATTTCACCTTTTCAAAACACCTGAGTACCATGGTGATTGATGGTATAACAGCAAGCAGCCAGTGGGCAAGAGAACAATGAAAGTATGTGTTGTATAGAAAACAGGAATGATGTCCATACATAAGGACTCTGGAAAGGAAGCTTCCAGGATACACAGAGGTTTTCTGTGAAGATCAGGAATTTGGCACTCAAAGAAAGCAAGAGAGGCAAGCAGCTTCTGGTCAGTGTAAAGCAGCCAAGTGAGAGGCTGCTATTCAAGCAACAGGGTCTTAGGTGTAAAAGGAAGGCCATCATGTTGACTTGATTTGGGGCAACATGGCAAAATGAAATATGTTGATCATTGTTAAGTCTCTGAAGTTTAAAGCAATGAGGAAGGGAAGCAATAATGTACAATGGGGAAAAGACAGCCTCTTGAATAAATGGTGTTGGGAAAACTGGACAGCTACATGCAAAATAATCAAACTAAACTACTCTGTCTCACCATACACAAAAATAAATTCAAAATAAATTAAATACTTAAATGTAAGACCTGAAACCATAGAACATCTACAAGAAAACATAGACAATAAGTTCTTATCTACTCAATCTAACTTGATCTTAGTAATATTTTTTTGGCTATGTCTTCTCAGGCAAGGGAAACAAAAGCAAAATAAATGGGACAACATCAAACTAAAAAGATTTTGTACAGTGAAGAAAACTGTCAAATAAATGAAAAGGCCACCGACTGAATGGGAGAAGATATTTGCAAATGATATTTTTGATAAGGAGTTAATATCCAAAATATACAAAGAACTCATACAAATCAACATCATAAAAGCAAGTCAATTAAAAAATGGGCAGAGGATCTGAATAAACATTTTTCCAAAGAATACATACCAATAGTCAACAGGCATATTATAAGATGCTCAACATCACTAACCACCAGGGAAATGCAAATCAAAACCACAATGAGATATCACCACACACCTGTCAGAATGGCTATCATCATAAAGACCACAAATAGCAAATATTGGAGAGGATATGGAGAAAAGTGAGTAATTAATACCCTGGAGGAATTTAGAGCTATAGAATCATATGTGATGACTTGGAGCACTGGTTCCCTAAATTTCTTGGTTCATGGCACCCTTAGGGTCTCAGTAATTTTTTAGACAGAATCCTTATGCCAAAGGAGATACCCAACAATTCTGTTTACCAAGTACAGAACAGAAGAGATTTGAGGACCTCCTGTATTACTCCATCTCTAAGAGGAAGATGATCTAGAAAAGAAAGCTGCAGTGAAGCTGCCACTGAGGTAGGAGGAAAGCCAAGAAATATCCTGAAAGTTAAGGTTTGTTTTTTATTTTTTTTTAAGTGTCTCAAGAAGAAACCAACTTTGGGGAAAAGAGTAAGATAAAGTGTGAGGGAATTCTGAGGAATAACATCAGCGAGATAGTGGTATAGAAATTTCTAGCATTTGTCCACCCCAGAAACATAAATTTAAACAACTATCTACACCTGAAAATAAATTCATAAGAACTAAGGATTCCATATGAGGGATTAAAGCACCAAAGTGGGGCACAGAACTAAGAAAAGACACATTGAAGAGGGTAGGAAAGAGTCCCACATTAGTCCTGTCACCTCTCCCCCAAGTCCCAGCAGCCCAGTGTGGAGAGAGATGCTCTCCCTGTGGGGGAAGGAGAGTGAAGTGAACACCCAACTTCAACACGGACCCCAGCACCAGGCCCACACCAACGCAAGGCAGCTCCTGTGGGCCCAAGCTCCCAATGGGCTCCTACAAACCCAGCCCCCAGCCCACTCCAGTACCAGGCCACCCCATACACAACCCCAACGTCACTAATCATCAGGGAAATGCAAATCAAAACCAAAACGAGGTACCACTCACACCTGTTAGAATGGTTATTATCAAAAATCAAGAGATAACAAATGCTGGAGAGGGTGTGGAGAAAAGGAAACCTTCCTACACTGTTGGTGGGAATGTAAATTGGTGCAGCCATGATGGAAAATAGTATGGCAGTTCCTCAAAAAGTTAAAAATAGAACTACCCTATGATCCAGCAATCCCACTTCTGGGAATATATCTGAAGGAAATGAAATCACTATCTTGAATAGATATCTGCACCCTCATGTTTATTGCAGCATTATTCACAACAGCCAGAAATGGAAATAACCTGTGTCGTCAGTGGATGAATGGATAAAAATATGTGGGACATATATACATATATATATGGAATATTATTAAGCCATGAGAAAGAAGGAAATCCTGCCATTTGTGACAACATGGATGGACTTGGAGGGTATTATGCTTAGTGAAAGAAGTCAGACAGAGAACACAAATACTGTATGATATCACTTATAAGTGGAATCTAAAAAAGTCAAATTCATAGAAACAGAGAGTAGAATGGTAATTATCAGAATTGGGGGTGTGGGAAATGTGGAGATGTTGGTCAAAGGGTAAAAATTTCCAGTTTTAAGTTGAATAAGTTCTGGAGATCTAATATACAGCATGTTGACTATAGTTAACAATATTATACACTTGAAAGTTACTAAGAGAGCAGACCTTAAATGTTCTTACCACCAAAAAAAAAAAAGATAACTATGTAAGGTGATGGATGTGTTAACTAACCTTACTGTACTAATGACTTCACAATATATATGTGTATCAAATCACATCATACATCTTAAGGTTGTTTCCAAAGGAATTGGCAGAGTTTAGGGAAATGGTCAGGGCATTGTGCAATTCCCTGAGGCTAGCGACAAAAGGGAGCTGTTATCCCCTAGGCCTGAAGAGGCAAGAAAAAGAAGTTACAGGGACTTCCCTCGTGGTGCAGTGGTTAAGAATCTGCCTGCCAATGCAGAGGACACGGGTTTGATCCCTGGTCCGGGGAGATCCCACATGCCACAGAGCAACTAAACCTGTGCGCCACAACTACTGAGTCTGTGCTCTAGAGCACATAAGCCACAACTACTGAAGCCCACATGCTTAGAGCCTGTGCTCCACAACAAGAGAATCCACTGCAATGAGAAGCACGCGTACCACAATGAAGAGTAGCCCCTGCTCACGGCAACTTCAGAAAGCCCACATGCAGCAACGAAGGCCCAACACAGCCAAAAATAAATAAATTTAAATTTAAAAAAGAGAGAGAGAGAGAGAAAAAAAAAGAAGTTACAGGAACCAGGGAAAGTATGACAAACAGGAGCCTTGGGTGGAGCCTTAGGTCAAGGATTCAGTCAACTCATGACGATCAGGCTGGAAGGGACCCAGAGCATATATACCTTGACTTTGCTCTGTCCACCCTCTGACTTCCTTCTAGTGCCTCCCATTGGCTGAACCCAAAACAAAGCCAGAGGTTAGGGAGCCTATTGATATAACCCATAGATGTCAGTCTCCTGAAGAACAGAGCAGGATGGAGAGGGTGAAGAGTGAATCTGGCAAAGATTTTAGTGTCAAGAAAAATATAGTTAAAGTGACTCAATAGGGATTACAGGTTTTATTCAAATGATGTACATCAAGGAGCACCCCAAAATTAGGTAACTCCCTGAGCTGAAGCAGGATTGGAGAAGAGAGGGGTACATGACTTTGGTCTTGTTTCTGGTTGCAGTTTTCTTTAACTGTAACTGATGCAAAACTTGTGGTTGGAATGGTTGGTGGTTGGAATAGGTTGGTTTTCATGCCTCAGGATCACTGGTGCCATCTCATATTGGCAGCAGATAGAACAGTTCTTTCCAGAGCTATCTTTGTAAGCCGGGACAGTTGTCTTTAAGCTCTCTAATGTCAGTCAAGATTCAGGGGAGTGGGAGATAGGAAAGGGGAAAAAAATGGAAAGAAGAGAGGGAAAAAAAGAAAAGGAGGCAAAGGTCTAGGCAAAGAAAACTGAGGTCTGCCTTAATTCTTTTATAGCTCTTCCTCTTGGCCAAGATAAACTACTTTTATCTCCAGGAAAATCTTTTGGGGGTGAAAACAAAATTACAGGGATGTTCAGCATTCAGGAATTGAGTCAAGAAGGCTCCCATAATGGGTTGGAGGAGCAGTTTGTTCTTCGGTCTTCTGTCTTTAACCATAGTTTGGGTCAACTCTTTGGACAGGACAGTGCTGCCAGTCTTGATTAGATGTGATTGGATGCACTTGAGGAGGGGTTTTCCCATAAGAAGAAAAAGGAAATGATCACTAGCCCTCAGCCAAAAGTGTATCCCATGGGACTTCCCTGGTGGCGCAGTGGTTAAGAATCCGCCTGCTAATGCAGAGGACACAGGTTCGAGACCTGGTCCAGGAAGATCCCACATGCCGCAAAGCAACTAAGTCTGTGCGCCACAACTACTGAGCCTGCACTCGAGAGCCCATGAGCTACAACTACTGAGCCCACGTGCCACAACTACTGTAGCCCGTGCATCTAGAGCCTGTGCACCACAACAAGAGAAGCCACCACAATAAGAAGCCCACGCACCGCAATGAAGAGTAGCCCCAGCTCACCACAACCAGAGAAAGCTCGTGTGCAGCAACGAAGACCCAACGCAGCCAAAAATTAATTAATTAATTTTTTAAAAAAGTGTATCCCATGGACTGTATCCCTGTTATGAAGACCCAGGGAAAGAGGTTCCTTCCCCAATCACCTGAGGATGATCCATAGGTCCTAGAGCAAAGGACTGCATCATTCACTCAACAAATGTCTTGGTTTGCTTCACAGATGTGCTCATTCAACAAAAAGACATCAGAAAGTTTTAGAGGATGTGTGTGCAGCAATCATCATTGACAACTGCACAAGTGTATCCCCTAGGTATCAGGATGATGTCTAATGCCAGTCAATGGTGGACAACAGCCTCTGGAATTCTGGTATTTTTTGAGTGTTTCAATATTTTGGTGACATTGTTCGTGGCGAGGGTGACTGAAATTTTTATAAGCCCACAGGGTTTTTAGTGATAACCACAGCATAAAATCCAACCCAGGTGGTGGTGAACACACCTAGATTGATTCTGAGTCTTTTAGCTTCTTCACATAGTTCCTTTGCATCACTTGCTGGAAATGGATGTTTTGCAAAGAGGGGTGCTTGATTCCCCTTGTATTATTCTTCCGTTTCGGGATCGAGAGTTTGACTCCTGATCTAAAGAGGTCATAAACTCAGATAGGTGAGAGAATATGGTTCTGTATAATTGCTTACTGTTAAAAACCTGTGCTTTGCATCTAGTAGGCCCTTGGCAATGGGCCTCTCAAATATAGCAAGAGTCCTTTGGCCACTGCGGTAGCAGCTAAAACAAACTCCTCATGGGCAGATTTTCTATGACTGAAACTGCAGCCAGCCAGGGAAAAGGAGGCAGGAAAACTGTTTGGACAAATTTTCTGGAACAATGCATTCCTGAACTCTGCCCACCCACACCTTTGCCCCACCCTGAGACACTGGCCACTCCTGAACCTGGAATTCACATGCAAGCCAGAGGCCAAGTTTGGAGCTAAGGAACACCTGTGTCTATGAGGAAATGAGCTAGTCTGATCTCTTCCCTCTTCCCAGAGGCTACAAACTTGAGAGGCTCACACAGTCTTGCGTTTCCCTGCCCAGGAGTGGGGCACAGCCTGACTCACTGGAAAGCAAGCATTAAGCAGCTACTCTGGGCCAGCATCAGTGAATACAGAAATGAATATCACCAAGCTATGAATAAATGTAAAGCTGATAAACTTAGCTTTGCTCATACATTTCTTAGCTCAGCAACATTTTCTCCCAGAAATGGCAGACTCCACCATTCACAGGATCTGAATATCCGATCGTAAAGAAGTTCAGAGTCTTGAAGTTTTGTGTAAGGAAGAGGTCAAAGGGAAGAAGGAAAGGTAGAACCTGAAAGGTCTAACTCCCCAGCTGATTAAGGACTTCAGTCAAAATATCAGGTCTTCTCCTAGAAGTCGATGCAGCCCTAACCCCATACCTTGTTCTCTTTGTATTTGTTCTGGTTCCAATGCTAGAAAGGCAATTTTTTTTCTTTTTATATTTAATGTTGAAGTACCTTAGGTCAAGAAGGGGCTTTGACATGTGGGGGAATATAAGGGCAAAAGAAAATTGCATTAGAACAGATGGGTAGGGTAATATCCCTGGTCCAGCTCACCAATCCAGAAACACTAGAAAGGTCATAACCAGTCTTCATGAAGTATGCTTCCAAGACTAAGTCATACCTGCAAAACATCCTTTCCCCCCTGACTTTGGCAAGGTTCCCAGAAGCAGTGGCTGACATAGAAATTCCATGGAACATGATCCAAGCAAGAGTGTAGCTTCAGCCTGATCCCATGGGGAGTCTCTAGAGCACTAATCCTACCCGTGTATCAGTAGGCCAAAGTCTGCAGTAGGCAGAAGAGCATGGAGATTGCTAGGCAATTGTCTCTGGAGAAGAAGGTATCCCATAAGTTATCAGCCAACAGTGCCGGCAGCTGGGATATGAGTGCAAGGGCAGGAAAAGGGAAACTGGGTGAGGCATCAGCAGCATCCTCTACCACCCCCTCCACCATTATCTTCTAAATCAGGAGTCAGCAAACTTTTTCTGTAAAGGGCCAAATAGTAAATAGTTTAAGCTTTTGCTATAGTCTCAGTCACAACCATTCAACTCTACCATCGTAGCACAAAAGGAGCTGTAGACAAAATGTAAATGAGTGGACAAGGCTGTGTTCCAATAAAATGGTATTTACAGAAACAGGAGACTGTGTTTTTCATCTGTCCTTTTGAAGAAAAGGTGCCATCTTGGTCTGTCACCAGTACCAGGTATGAGAGGCAGATGTGGACTGTGGTGGAAAAGCTTGGGCTGCTAATTGCAGCCGTGTCTCTCCATTTTTTTCAGATGCAGGGGCGAGAAACCCAACTCAAATGAGCTCAAAGGAAATGGAGTAGGGGAGAGGGAGTATTTAGTGACTCAGGTAACCTAACCATGGGTGAGCTGGGCTCAGGGACAAACAGTTCCAGGAGTTCAAACTCCTTAGGACCTGCCCTCTGCTTATTCAACATTTTGGCTTTGGTCTCTCCTACTCTCAGTGGACTTTATTTTTGTGTCAGGGAACATGGCCTCTGGCAGTTCTGGACTCAAACATTGATGGCCCCAGCTCTGGAGAGGAAAGAGGATCTTCTCTACCCAAGGCTAAGAAAGAAGGTCATGGGAAGAAAACTGGAGCATGTGCTCATCAATGTTTTATTCACTCCTCCTTCTTTTCCTCATGACTAAGGTGATAGAGTCTCACACAAGAAACATGGCAAAGAGAGCCCAGACCTGGCCAGTGGGGAATCATTTTGACCCAGAGTCTCCCCAAATTATGTCAGTTACATTAACCGTGAGCTACTAACCTTTGGACTTTCAGTTTCTTCTCAATGCCTACAGTAATATTTCAGTACTCAACAAGTATTTTTTGAGCATATACTATGTTCCAGGTACTGTGCTAGGTAGGTAGTGTAGATTTAGTACGACCAAGACAAAAATGTCTCTGCCTTCACTTAACTTCCTACAAGTGAGCATTGCAAAACTCAGAACAGCCAGCCCTGATCTTTGGTCCCAATGGTTTGAGAATCACAGAACAGGGTATGTTGCTCTAAAGAATAGTCCCCATTCACTGTCTCCACTTATTCCCTCATTATTTCTGTCCTACTGCATTGTCCTTAATCATTTCACTGAAACCACCCTGGAAAAAGTCACCAGGAACCTCCTTATTGCCAAAAGGAGTGTACCATTTTTGTCCTCACTTGTACTGAATTTGGAGGCCTTTGATGTAGCTGTCTACTGCCTACATTCTAAAATTGTATTTTCTTAACTTCGGTGCATGTACTCTTCTGGTTCTCCTCCTAGATATGTGGATGAGAGGTCGGTTAATTATGCTTTTTAACTTTACTTTCTATGATTTTTTATAAATAGGAGGTTTTATATTGAAAATTGAATTTTTAAAATAAATTTCAGTTAAATATGGTTAATAAGAAAGTTTAAAAGTCTAGGATTCAAGAAAAAATGGGTTTTAATCTAACTTTAATCCTATCTAGCTGTCAGAATAAACTCTCTACATTTCATTGACTTAATCTCTAAGAAGAGGGGATATAGGTTCAATTTAATAAGGACTGACTGGATAGTCTCTTCCTGTTA
>NW_020173113.1:681069-732447 GCF_003031525.2 Neophocaena asiaeorientalis asiaeorientalis | reverse complement strand
ATTTCCTCTTTTATAGCTGTTAGCAGTTGCCTTATGTATTGAGGTGTTCCTACATTGGGTGCATATATATTTATAATTGTTATGTGTTCTTCTTGGATTGATCCCTTGATCACTATGTAGTGTCCTTCCTTGTCTCTTGTAACATTCTTTATTTTAAAGTCTATTTTATCTGATATGAGTATTGCTACTCCAGCTTTCTTTTGATTTCCATTTGCATGGAATTACTTTTTCCATCCCCTCACTTTCAGTCTGTATGTGTCCCTAGGTCTGAAGTGGGTCTCTTGTAGACAGCATATATATGGGTCTTGTTTCTGTATCCATTCAGCAAGCCTGTGTCTTTTGGTTGGAGCATTTAATCCATTCACATTTAAGGTAATTATCGATATGTATGTTCCTATGACCATTTTCTTAATTGTTTTGGGTTTGTTCTTGTAGGTCCTTTTCTTCTCTTGTGTTTCCCACTTAGAGAAGCTCCTTTAGCATTTGTTGTAGAGCTGGTTTGGTGGTGATGAATTCTCTTCGCTTTTGATTGTCGGTAAAGCTTTTGATTTCTCCATCAAGTCTGAATGAGAACTTTACTGGGTAGAGTAATCTTGGTTGTAGGTTCTTCCCTTTCATCACTTTAAGTATATCATGCCACTCCCTTCTGGCTTGTAGAGTTTCTGCTGAGAAATCAGCTGTTAGCCTTACGGGAGTTCCCTTGTATGTTATTTGTTGTTTTTCCCTTGCTGCTTTCAGTAATTTTTCTTTGTCTTTAATTTTTGCCAATTTGATTACTATGTGTCTCGGCATGTTTCTCCTTGGGTTTATCCTGCCTGGGACTCTCTGTGCTGCCTGGACTTGGGTGGCTATTTCCTTTCCCATGTTAGGGAAGTTTTCGACTATAATCTCTTCAAATATTTTCTCTGGTCCTTTCTCTTTTTCTTCGCCTTCTGGGACCCCTATAATGCAAATGTTGTTGCATTTAATGTTGTCCCAGAGGTTTCTTAGGCTCTCTTCATTTCTTTACATTCTTTTTTCTTTATTGTGTTCCACAGCAGTGAATTCCACCATTCTGTCTTCCAGGTCACTTATCCATTCTTCTGCCTCAGTTATTCTGTGATTGATTTTTTCTAGTGTAGTTTTCATTTCAGTTATTATATTGTTCATCTCTGTTTGTTTGTTCTTTAATTCTTCTAGGTCTTTGTTAAACATTTCTTTCATCTTCTCGATCTTTGCCTCCATTCTTTTTCCGAGGTCCTGGATCATCTTCACTATCAGTATTCTGAATTCTTTTTCTGGAAGGTTGCCTATCTCCACTTCATTTAGTTGTTTTTCTGGGGTTTTATCTTGTTCCTTCATCTGGTACATAGCCCTCTGCCTTTTCATCTTGTCTATCTTTCTGTGAATGTGGTTTTTGTTCCACAGGCTGCAGGATTGTAGTTCTTCTTGCTTCTGCTGTCTGCCCTCTGGTCTGATCATCTGTTTATATGTGTTAACCATCTCAATTTCTACTGGGTGGCTTATCTTTTTCTTATCAATTGGTAGCGTACTTTATGTAATCTGGATCTTAATAATTTGCCTGTTTCTAGTGGTGCAAATATGTCCTCTCAGTCTGTCACTAATTTTTTCTGCTTGCCTATGTGTCATTACCACACAGAACGTCTGTACTTTTGTGTAGATACATGTGTTGGTCTTTTACTTTAGTGAATTGAGAATTAATTTTGTGTCTTAAAAAATCCTTCTCCATTTCAAATACGAAAAATATTTCCTTGTCTAATTCTTTCATAGTTTTGTTTTATAGTTAGCTCTTCATCTGGGAATTATTTCTGTGAATGGTGTAAGATAAAGATCTAACTCTTTTCTTCCCCAAAGAACTATCTTTCACAGCACCATTAATTATACCCCCTATTATTTTCCACAGTATGAACTGCCATCTTAATCACACTCTAAATATTCCAGATTTCCCAATGCACATTAATTTACATCTGCAAATATGTGTAAAATTGAAAAACACTAAAACCTAAGTAAGAAAATGGTTAAAAGACATTAACAGGCACCACATAGAAAATATATTTAGCTAATCTCCAACCTCAATAGAAACAGAGTGCTGGCTAAAATAATAAAATAGGATTTTCTTCCAGTTTTATTGAGATATAATTGATATCAGCATTGTATAAATTTAAGGTGTACAGCATAATGATTTAGCTTATATACCTCATGAAATGATTCTCACAATAAGTTTAGTGAACATCCGTCATCTCATACAGATAAAGAAATAGAAAAAAATATTTTTCCTTTCGATGAGAATTCTTAGGATTTATTCTCTTAACAACTTTCATATATAACATAGAACAAGTTGTATATTATATCCCTGGCACTTATTTCTCTTATAACTGGGAGTTTGTACCTTTTGACTACCTTCATTTACCCCACTACCAACACCCCATCTCTGGTAACCACAAATTTGATTTTTTTTTCTATGAGCTTGTTTTTGAAGTATAATTGACCTACGCCACTATGTTAGTTGTTGTTTTTTTAAAAATTATTTTATTTATTTATTTATTTTTGCCTGCCTTGGGTCTTTTTTGCTATGCGCGGGCTTTGTCTAGTTGCAGCAAGTGGGGGCAATTCTTCATTGCGGTGCGTGGGTTTCTCATTGTGGTGGCTTCTCTTGTTGCAGAGCATGGGCTCTCAGCATGTGGGCTTCAGCAGTTGTGGCTCGTGGACTCAGTAGTTGTGGCTTGCCAGTTCTAGAGTGCAGGCTCAGTAGTTAGGAGTTGTGGCTCGTGGGCTCTAGAGCACAGGCTCAGTAGTTGTGGCACACGGGCTTAGTTGCTCCACAGCATGTGGGATCTTCCCGGACCAGGGCTCGAACCTGTGTCCCCTGTGTTGGCAGGCAGACTCTTAACCACCGTGCCACCAGGGAAGCTCGACTATGTTAGCTCTTGTTACGCAGCTTAGTGATTTGATATTTCTGAACATTTCAAAATGATCACCATGATAAGTCCAGTTACAATATGTCACCATACAAAGATGTCACACAGTTATTGACTATATTCCCCACACTGTACATTTCATACTGGTGACTCATTTATTTTACAGCTGGAAGTTAATACCTCTAAATCTCCCTCACATATTTCCTTCCTCTCCCCACCCCCCTCCTCTCTGGCAACCACCTGTTTGTTCTCTGTACGTATAACTCAATTTCTGTTTTGTTATGTTTCTTCATTTGTTTTCTTATTTAGATTCCACATATAAGTGAAATCATACAGTATTTGTCTTTCTCTGACTTATTTAACTTAGCATAATACTCCTCCAGGTCCATCCATGTCGTTGCTACATACATATATACCACATCTTCTTTAATATTCATCTATTGATGGACATTTAGGTTGCTTCCATATCTTGGCTACTGTAAATAATGCTGCAGTGAAAATAGGGATGACTATATCTTTTCTAATTATTATTTTTGTTTTCTTTGTATAAATATCCAGGAGTGAAATTGCTGGATCATATGTTAGTTCTATTTTTAATTTTTTGAGGAATATGCATAATGTTTTCCATTGTGGAAACCTGTTATTTGTTGCCTTTTTGATAATAGCCATTCTGCCAGTTGTGAGGTGATATCTCATTGTGGTTTTGATTTGCATTTCCCTGATGATTAGTGATGTTGAGCATCTTATCATGTGCCTGGTGGCCATCCATATGTCTTCTTTCTAAAAATGTCTATTCAGATCCTCTGCCCATTTTATATTTGGTTGTTTGTTTTTATGATGTTGAGTTGCATGAGTTCTTTGTATATTTTGAATATTTACCCCTTATTGGAAATATCATTTGCAAATATCTTCTCCCATTCAGTAGGTAGACTTTCGTTTTGTTGATAATTTCCTTCACTGTGCAAAAGCTTTTAGTTTGATGTAGTCCCATCACTACCCTGAACTCCTTCTCAGGTAGATTGCCTATCTTCACTTCACTTAGTTTTCTTCTGTGGCTTTATCTTGTTCCTTTGTCTGGAACATGTTTCTCTGTCACTTCATCTTGCCCAAGTTGCTATTTTTATTTTTATGTATCTGGTAGGTTGGTTACACTTCCTGACATTAGAGAACTGGTCTTTTGTAGGAGATGTCCTATGCATCCCAGCAGTGCACTCCTCTCTTATCACCCAGGCTGTAGGGGTTTCCCCTAGGCAGGCTGTGTGGGTTCTTCTATTGTGGTGCACTGACTATGTGGGCAGTCTGGTAGGCTCAGGTGGCTCCAGGTCCAGTTGGTTGCCAGGTCTGCCTTGTGTGGAGGCTGCTAGCCTCTGGTTAGCGGGACCAGATTACAAGGCAGCTGACTGCAGAACCCTAGGGGGCCCCAGGGCTTGTGCTGGCTCACTGGTGGGCAGAGTCAGGGTCCAGAAAACTCTGGGGTTGTTCCCTGCCCAGTGGTGGGTGAAGCCAGGTCCTGGAGTCTGGTTGCAGGACCCAGGGGTCCCAGAGCTGGTATTGCAGGGGGGCGGGAGGGGTAGCTCCTGACACAGTTGGGTACCAGGTCTGGGGTGCCCTGAAGCTTGTGTTAGCCTACTAGCGGGCAGCGCCAGGGCTCAGCTGGTCCTAGGGCAGGGTCTGGTCTGCTGATAGGCAGGCTGGTTCCACGGGCTGTGGAATTACGGTTTTCTTGAGTCTGGTGTCTGCCCCCTGGTGGACAAGGCTGGTCAAGAGGCTAGACCAGGCTCCCTGGAGGGAAGAGCCAGGGCCTAGGGGATTTGGGGTGCCTGCCCACTGGTAGGTGGAACTGGGTCCTGGTCCCTCTAGTGAGCAGGGCCATGTCTAAAGGCAGGTGTGGGCTCAGAGGGTCTTAAGGCAGCCTGTCTGCTGATGGGTAGGGCTGTGTCCCTGCCCAGTTAGTTGCTTGTCTGGAGGCATCTCAGCACTGGCACCTACAGTGCCAGGTCCTGGCACTAACGACCTAGAGGGAGGATTCCACAATGGTGCTTGCCAGCATCAGTGTCCACATGGTAAAAGGAGCTCCCCAAAATGGCTGCCTCCAGCGTCTATGTTCCTAGGGTCAGCTGCTGTTGCCTCCTGCTTCTCTGGGAGACTCTCCAAGATCAGCAGGTAGGTGTGACCCAGGCTCCCCTCCCTGGGTCCCAGTGAATGAAATTTTGTGCATGCTCTTTAAGAGTGAAATCTCTATTTCCCCCAACCCACTGGGACTCCCGAAAGTAAGCGTCACTGGCCTCCTAAGCCAAATGCTCTGGGCACTCATCTTCCCAGTTCAGGACCACCATGCTGGGGCGCCTGAAGTGGGGCTCAGACCTCTCACTCCTTTGGGAGAACCTCTGCAATATAATTATTCCCCATTCTGTGGGTCACCCACCATGGATATGGGACTTAACTATATAGCAAGTCTGTCCCTCCTACCCTTCTTGTTGTGATTCCTTCTTTATGTCTTTAATTGTAGAAGATATTTTTTTTTGGTAGGTTCCAGTCTTTTTCATCAAGGATGTTCTGCAGATAGTTGTGATTTTGGTGTGCCCATGAGAGGAGGTGGGCTCAGAACCTCCTCTGTGCAAACAGCTTACCTGCAGGGCATTTGTAAAAATAATCAGTGGCAACTGTTTAACATCACAGCTGCCTCAGATGGTATTAAAAGTTGGATTCAAAAGAAGCTGACCAAAAAAGTTAAAAGAAAAAACTGGGGAATGATATTTCCATAAGGTGCTTTGAAAAGCTCTGACATATTCTCAGAAATCTAGACAGCCACATGAGTGTTCTGGGCTGTTCCCATGCCTAGGAAAGACCTCAGAAGGCCCTAAACTCTCACCTCTGGCTTATCTTGAGGCTCTGCACAAGCAGGAAGTGAAGGCTAACACAGAGGTACAAAACTGCCTACTACAGCATTCAAAGTATGCCCCAACACATGTACAGAGCCCCTCAGCAAATGCTAGGAGACTTCCTGATTCAAAGCATTTAAGAAAATCCCTGCTCTGTAGATAGCTGATCATTATGCTAACCATGCAGAGACTTCAGTAGCCACACGTAACAAATAATATAGATTTTATAGGATCAATACAGAAAAGTCACTAAACACACTACAGATTAATATCTTTTATGAATATAGATACAAAAATCCTTTAAAAAATAGCAAACTGAATCTAGCAACATATTAAAAAGTGGCATTTATCACAGCAATGCAAGGTTAGTCTACCATCAATCAATGCAATACACCATATAAATGGAATAGAGGACAAAAAACACATGATCATCTCAATAAATGCAGAAAAAGTATTTGACAAAATCCAGCACAATTTTATTATAAAAACACTCAAGAAACTAGGAGTAGAGGAGATCTTACTCAACCTAAGAAATAACATCTACAAAAACCTACAGCCAACATCATACTTAATGGTGAAAGACTGAATGTTTTCTCCCTAAGATCAGCACCAAGACAAGAATGTCCATCCTCACAACTTCTATTCAGTATTGTAATGGAGGTTATAGTCAGGGCAATCGGGTAAGAAGAAGAAATGAAAGACTTACAGATTTTAAAAGAAGAGGTAACAATATATTCACAGGTGATGTGGCCTTATATATACAAAATCATAAGGTATAGACCCCAAAATTATTAGAATAAACAAGTTCAGCAAGGTTGCAAGATACAAAATCAATATACAAAATCATTTGTATACACTAACAATGAATAATCTGAAAATGAAATTAAAAGAACAATTCTATTTAGAATAGCAGCAAACACTGAAGAAATCAAAGAGGAAATTAAAAAATACCTAGAAACAAATGACAATGGAGACACGACAACCCAATACCTATGGGATGCAGTAAAAAAAAACTTCCTCTCGGTGCTTTGTGACCGCCTAGAGGGGTGGGATAGGGAGGGTGGGAGGGAGGGAGATGCAGGAGGGAAGAGATATGGGAACATATGTATATGTATAACTGATTCACTTTGTTATAAAGCAGAAACTAACACACCACTGTAAAGCAATTATACTCCAATAAAGATGTTTAAAAAAAGAAAAGAATAGCAGCAAACAAGAACAAAAAGGAATAAATTTAACAAACGAGGTTACAACATAAAAATAAGTAGACAGATGACCCAGTTAAAAACTGGGCAAATGTTTGAGTAAGTATTTATCCAAATAATAAAATATTTACAATATTTATCCAAATTTATACAAATGGCCAATAAATACATCCAAAGATACTCAATATCACTGGTCATTAGAGAAATAAAAATCCAAACCACAATGAGATACCACTTCACACTTACCAGAACGTCTATAATCAAAATGACAGATAATAACAAGTGCTGACAAGATTGGGGAGAAATTGGAACCCTCATACACTACTGGTGGGAATGTAAAATGGTGCAGCCACAGAGAAAACAGTCTGTCAGTTCCCCACAAAGTTAAACATGACCCAGTAATTCTACTCCTAGTTGTATACCCAAGAGAACTGAAAGCATGTGTCCACACAAAAAGTTGTACATGAATGTTTATGGCAGCATTTTCATAAGAACCAAACGAACTTTACTAACCCATCAATAATAAAAAATTTTAATCATCCATACTAAACGGAAGACTATCTTTGTATTCTCTCTACAAAAAATATATTATAAAATCATTGTAATATAAAGAGGTGATCATATCGTATGCAGCCTAAAACATAGGGAAAGTACTTTAGAGGTGTGTCAGATATTAATTAATTAAGATGTTGTGCTGTTAGAAAAAGAAGTGGAAACAACCCAAATGATAAATGGATAAACAAAATGTGGTATATCCGTATGATGGAATATTATTCAGCCAAAAATGTAATAAAGTTCTGATATGTGCTATAACATAAATGACCCTTGAAAGCATTATGCTAAGTTAAAGAAGCCAGACACAAAAGGCCACATATTATATCACTCCATTTATATTAAACATCCAGAATTGTCAAATCCATAGAGACAGATAATAGATTGGTGGTTTCCAGGGCCTGGGAGCAGGGGAGGGAATGGGGAATGGCTACTGATGAATATGGATTTTCTTTGGGGGGCGGTGATTAAAATGTTCTGGAATTAGACAGTAGCAATGGTTGTACAACTTTGTGAATATACTGAAAACTACTGTACACTCTAAAAGGATAAATTTTATGGTATGTGAATTATATCTTAATAAAGCTGTTATTATACTATAATAAATAATAAAATACAAGAAAAAATAGATGAGGCCGGAGTGCTTGCCAGCTACAACCTCTGTATAGGGAAGTCACAGGACCTCCTGGGTGACATCAAGGCCAAAGCCCTCAGGCCACTTTCAGCATCCTTTGAACCCATCAGTGTAATTTCATGGTACAATAGGGGATAGCGAAGGGCTGGAGTATTCTTTTCCGGAGAGCCTCCTAAAACAACCAGCTTATGTGCAGTTTGCAGGGAAATGAGAAAGAACAATCCTGCTTGAGCACCTGACCTTGGCATGCCAACTAACAGTGATGGATACAAACGTATATTTATACACTGCTTCAGAAAATGATTCAGAGAGGAAGTTAACAGAAAAGCTGACATGCCTGCTAAATGGGAGGAAGTTGAATGAAAAGATTTCTTCAGGGCCAACTTCATGGGTGTACAACCTGTGCAGTCATACAGGGCCCCACATTCAGAAAGGTCTTGTGCTTGGCTTAATGCTGTACTGTCCCACTGTCTTGAAATTCTTAGTAATTTTATCTTCAAACTTGTGTTTTCTAAGGGAAATCTGATAGAACAATGGAGCATGAGTGTGAGCAGGGAATATATGGGCAATGTGTGTGTCTACTGTTCCTTGTCACCCCATTCTCATATAACATTCACGATATTTCATGAGCACAGAGCTCCAGTAGACTCATGTTGCATCAAGAGTTCAGTGACACTAAAAGTGAGTACGAGGTAAGTGTGCTACATCTACGACTGAGTAAGTAGGGGCACTGACAGCCTGTAGAAGCCACATTTACCATTTGAACTAGAAATTGCTAAGATGGCATTGGTATTCTAAGAAACACAAACAACCAACGGGCCCTATTATATCCTTTCTTACTCTTAGTACTTTGCTGCATTAGCCAACCACTTATTCTGAAAATGATGACACAGAAGGAAAAGGGAAAGATAGGGCAACCCACAGTTCTTTTCACTTTTTCCTTATTCATCCGTAAGCTGAAGGTAGCGTGCTGGTAGAATGTGAGCATATCAAGAAGTGAGATAAAAATATCTGGCTTTGTCTTCAAATTTTTAATAATTTCATTTTTGACCTTGTGCTTTGTAAGTGAAGCCCAATGAGACGATAAAGCCAAAGAGATACGAGCAAAAAAAAAAAAATATTTGGCGTCATTTTGTGTAGTATTTCTACTGTCCTGGTACGAATTAAATATATATGCACCTATGAGCTACAAAATACTAATTGTCTAATTTTGGTGATTTGACATACAGGTTAATTTGCATTTAAAAGTAGCATTGGGCAATATAAAGATGAGTGGTAAAATTCATGCTAATAATTCAATTTTAAAATTTTTCTTTATTTAGAATCATATTAAAGAGCAAATAAAAAACATCATGACAAGTCGAGAGAAAGAGAGAGACCATAGAGGAAAGGACAAGTTAGTACCATTTAGTACCTTTAATGGCACTTTGTTCCTGCTTTTTGAACAAAGGGCCCCACATTTTTCTTTTGCATGGGGCCCTGCAATTTATGTAACTGGAGATTGCCTTGATGTCTGCATTTGTGGTTCTCAAAAAGTCTGCTGCTTCACAAGCCTACACTTTATGTTGGAGTCATTGTGTGGGTGTAAATTGTGTCAGTGGGTGTGTGTTAGCAGGGGTGCAGTGAGGTAGGGAAGGTGCTGGAGAGTAGGCTGACAGTAGCAAGCCCGAATTAAGAACACACAGAGGGGTTTCAGAAAAGGAGGCGCTAGTTGGATTCTCTGAAGGGCTCACTCTCAGTATTAAAGTCACAGAAATAAAATTATCATCTTAAATTTTCCAAGTCAAATGATGAAGAAAGAGATGGCGTGGGGGAGGAGTTTCTGCTGCACCATGGCAGCAAAAAGGTTTTCAGATGCCTGAGTGAGGCTGTTCTCCCTAGATGCTTAAGGTACAGAATGTGAAGGAAAATCAGAATTGGTCATGAATGTCATTTGTTGTGAGATATAAGCAATCTCAAGCTTTTCTCTGTGTTTTACCCTTTCCATTTTTTAAAAAAAGAGTTGCTGCCTCCCAGTGCCCAGGTAGTGAATGTTTTCAAACTCACTACCCCTCATTGCACAAAATGAGTTTTAGATTATTTTCTCTATATTTTTTAACATCTGTTTGAGGAGCTCAATATTTAGTATACATTATCCTGCAATAGGTATAAAACATTTTAAAGATACAAAATTGAAGCTCGGTAAAATTAAGTAGTTTGCTCAATGTCACACAAAAGGCTGAAGAAGAGCCCAAATACTGTTGCTGCTTGACATAATGAATGGGATACTGGATCTTATTCCCTTACTCTATAAAGACAGTGCATGGTTTCCTTATTTGGTATTGGTTGTGTGGTTTTGTGGGCAGAAAGGAATAATGATTCATTTTAGACTAAGAGCTACTTCAGATATTATAAAGGTCAGCTGATTAGCAATCTTAATTCCATCTGCAACCTTAATTCTCTTTTGCCATGTAACATAGCATATTGAGGGATTCTAAGGATTATAACTTGGACATCTTTGGGGAGCCATAATTATGCCTACCACACAATACAAAAATGAAGAAATAGGCAATTCAGCCATAAATTTGGAGACTTCAATATTTGACTCCCCAAAATTGAGAGAAGAGTTAGACAGAAAATCAGCAAGGATATGTAAGACTTGCTGTACCTTATAGGTACAACACTATCAAACAACTTGACCTAACTGGCATCTACAGAACACTCCACTAAACAATGTCATATACCTTCTTTTCAAGTACACACAGAACTTTCTGCAGGATAAACCATATTCTAAGCAGTAAAACTAGTACCAACAAATTGAAAAAGATTGAAATAATTTAAAGCATATTCTCTGAAACACAATGGAATTTAATTTGAAATAAAAAAACAAAAAATTGTGAAATCCACAAATATTTGGTAATTAAATATCACTTTTCTAAATTACCCATGGGTCAAAGAAGAAATTACAAAGAAAAAGATTTTTGAACTGCATGAAAATGAAAACACACCATATAAAAAATATATGGGGGCTTCCCTGGTGGCGCAGTGGTTGAGAGTCTACCTGCCGATGCAGGGGACACAGGTTCGTGCCCTGGTCCGGGAAGATCCCACATGCCGCGGAGCGGCTGGGCCAGTGAGCCATGGCTGCTGAGCCTGCGCGTCTGGAGCCTGTGCTCCGCAATGGGAGAGGCCACAACAGTGAGAGGCCTGCGTACCACAAAAAAATAAAATTAAATTTAAAAAAAAATATATATATATATGGCATGCAGCTAAAGCCAAAGAGTTTATATCCATAAACAGTTATATTAGAAAAGAAGATCTCAAATCAATATAGTAAGCTTCTACCTTATGAATCCCACCCCCCAAAAAGAGCTAATTAAACACAAGGCAAGAAGAAAGAAGTAAACAGAAATTAGAATGGAAATCAATAAGACACGAAAGAGAAAATCAGTAAAGAAAAATCAATTAAACCAAAGTTAATTCTCTGAAAAGATAACAAAACTGATAAACCTTTAGCTGGACTGACCAAGAAAAAAAGAGAGAACCCACAAAACACCAAAATCAGGATGAAAAAGAGAGGATATTATTACTGACCTTACAGAACACAGAAGAGCTATGAGGGAATACCATGAACAACTTTATGACAAGTTAGACAGTTTAAATGAAATGTATGAATACCTAAAAAGACACAAATTAGCAAAACTGACTCAGAAATGTAGAAAATCTGAATAGACATATAACAAGTAAAGAAATAGAATTAGTAATTTAAAAGCTTCCCACAAAGCAAAACTCAGGACCAGATGGATTAAATGATAAATTCTATCGAACATTTAAAAATGAAATAATGCCAATACTACACAAGCTTCCAGAAAATACAGGAAGAGGGAATAATTCCCAACTCCTGTGAGGCAGCACTACCATGATACCAAAACCAGACAATGACATCACAAGAAAAGAAAATTAAAGAGCAACATCCTTCGTGAATATAGACACTATAATCCTCAAGAAAATATTAGGAAACCAAATCTAGTTAAATATAAAAAGGATTATACACCACAACCAAGTGGGATTTATCCCAGGAATACAAGGTTGGTTTAAAGCCAAAAACCAATTAACATAACAAACCATATTAAGAGGATAAAGGGCAAATACTACATGATCATCTCAACAGATACAGAACAGGCATTTCACAAAATCCAATACCCATTCATGATCAAAAAAAACTCTCAACAAACCTGAAATAGAAGGAAACTTCCTCAAGCTGAGAAAGGGCATCTGTGAAAACTCTATAGCTATCATATTTCATGGTGAAAGACTGAATGCTTTCCTCCTAAGATAAGGAACAAAGAAAAGAATGTCCATCTCACCACTTCTATTTAACATTGCATTTGGGGTCTGGCCAGTGCAATCATGTAAGAAAAAGAAGTAGAAAGCATTAAGGTTGAAAAGAAGAAGTAAAACTTCACAGATGACATAACCCTGTGAATAGAAAATCCTAGGGAAATCTCAAAACACTATCTGATAAACAAGTTCGGCAAGGTTGCAAGATACAATATCAATGTATGAAAATCAATTATATCTTTATATATACGAAGAATAAGTGATCCAAAAGTAAAATTAAGAAAACAATTCCATTCATAATATCATCAAAAAGAATAAAAGTTTAGGAATAGATTTAACAAAAGAATTGTAAGACAAGTACACTGAAAATTATAAAACACTGCTGAGGAAAATTAAAGAAAATCTAAATAAATGGAGAGATATTCCATGTTCATGGATTGGAAGACTCCATATTGCTAAAGTGGCAGTTCTTCCAAAATTAATCAATAGTTTCAGTGCAGTCCCCATCAAAATTCCAGCAATGTGTATGTGTCTCTCTCTATAATTGATAAGATTATCCTAAAACTTATATGAAAAACCAAAAGCCTCAGAATAGCTAAAAAACAATTTTTAAAAGAAATCTGGCAGACTTTCATGTTAAAACTTTAAAAGCTTACTATGCATATGTATGGTTGAGTCACTTTGCTGTGCACCTGAAACTATCACAACATTGTTAATTGGCTATACTCCAATATAAAATAAAAAAGTTAAAAAAAAGGCTTACTATGAAGCTACAGCAATCAAGACAACATGATACTGCATTAAGGATAGACATATATAAATGGAAAAGAACTGAGAGTCCAGAACTACACTCTTATATTTACAGTCAATTGATTTTTCAGCAATGGTACCAAGGCAATTCATTGAGAAAGGATAGTCTTTCCAACAAATGGTGCTGGTACACATGGACTTCTATAAGCCAAAAGATGAACTTAGACCCTTACCTAACACTATACACAAAAATTAATTCAAAATGAATTGTAGATCTAAATGTTAGAGCTAAAACTATAAAAACCTTTAGGAGAAAATTTTTTAAGACCTTAGGTTCTATAAAAATGTCCTAGATACGATCCCAAAAACATGACCCATAAAAGAAAAAAATTGTTAAATTGGAGTTCATCAAAATTTTAAACTGTTGTGCTTCAAAAGATACCATTAAGAAAATAAAAAGACAAGCCACAGCCTGGGAGAAAATATTTGCAAATCACATATTCAGTAAAAGACTTGTATACAGAACATACAAAGAACTCTTACACACAATAATAAGATAAACAACAATTAAAAATTGGCAAATGATTTGAATAGATACTTCCCCCAAGAAAATATATGAATAACCAATAAGCACATGAAAGGATGCTCACCATCATTAGTCATTAGGAAAATGCAGATTAAAACCACAATGAAATACCATTTCGTATCTGCTAGAATGGCTATGATCAAAAAGACAGACAATGAGAAATGTTGCAAGGATATGGATAAATAAGAGCTCTCATACATTGCTGGGGGAGATGTAAATGGTGCAGCCACTTTGAAAAACTGGAATTTCTTTAAAAGTTAAACATACCTTTACTATATTACCGAGCAATTCCACTCCTTGGTATCTACCCAAGCTAAATGAAAACATATGCCCACACAAAAAATTTGTACACCAATATTCAGAGAGCATTATCCATAAAAGCCAAAAAGTGGAATCCACGCAAGTGTCCATCAATGGATGAATGGATAAACAAAAGGTGGTATATCCAAACAATGGAATTTTATTTGACAGTAAAAAGAAATGAAGTTCTGATAATTGCTACAACATAGAAGAACCTCAGAAACATGCTATGAGAAATAAGCCAGACATCAGAGGCCACAAAATGTACATCTCTATTTAGGTGAAATGTCCAGAAAAGGCAAATATATAGAGACAGAAAGTAGATTAGTGGTTGCCTGGGGCTGATTGCAACTGGGCACAAGATTTATTTTTGGGATGATGAAAAAATATCCTAAAACTGGATGATGGTCATAGTTGCACAACTCAGTAAATTTAAAAAATCATTAATCGTACACTTAAAATGGGTGCATTTACGGTATACAAATTATACCTCAATAAATTGATTTACTAATTCTAATGGAAACCAAATTCCCCACTTAAGGTACAAAACACACTTCAGCTACTTTGTTGTCCATAAAGCAAGGCCCCTAGAAGCATCTCTTTATACAGTTACTAACCATAGTAACTATCACAGTTATTGAGCTCTTACCATAAGCCATAAACTACCCTAAGCACTTGAAATGCATTTGCTCCTTTAATGCTCATAATAAATTTGAGTTTGATTTAGTAACGTCATGAGAGTCACACAGGTGGCCAAACCAGTACTTAAATTAATGTCTGCTTGACTCTAGAGTCCTTGCTGTACATCCCTATATTCTTATCTATTAATATGAAGCTAGAAAAAAAGAACAAACCACCACCTTTAAAGAGATCTGGAAGACCTGATACCCATTTGACAGAATAGTAAGTACAATAGCAATTATGATCACAGACTTTAAGACAAAGAAAGTGTATTAGTCTCTAACTCTGTGTAAAAAAAATTACTCTAGACTTAGTGATGTAAAACAACAATAAATATTTATTATCTTGCAGTTTCTGTAGGTCAAGAATCTGGGGCTGGCTTGGCTGGGTGGTTGTAGCTCAGGGTTTCTCATGAGGTTGTACTCAAGATGTCAGCCAGGACTGCAGTCATCTCAAAGCTCAACTCAGGCTGGAGCGTTCACTTCCAAGGGGGCTCACTCACATGCTTGGTAAGCTGGTGCTGGCTGTTGGTGGGAGGCCTTAGTTCCTCTGTACACAGTCGTCTCCACAGGGTTGCATGTGTGTCCTCATGACACGGTTGCCCACTTCCTCCAGAGCAAGCTGTCCAAGAGATCAAAGTTGCAGTTGTGTTGTCTTTTATGACATAACCTCCAAGGTCACACACCATCATTTTTTCAATGTCCTATTCAGTGTAGGAAGAGTCTCCACAAGAACATAAATACCAAGAGGAGGGGATCATCACAGTTCCTCTTGGAGGCTGGCTAACAGCAAAGGTTCAGCTCACTCTGGGAGGGCTGAGAGAACTGGAGTTGCCAAGCGTTCAGTCCCGCATGTACCACAGACATACACATGACACTCTCACCAAGTTAAAACTACTTGCTCCAAAGTCATGGATAGCAGCCTGTCCCTTTGGGCTGCAGTCTCATTCTGCTTGCCACACGCGACAATCTGAGTGGACCCACATGGTGGATGGGAAGCGAGAATATGACTTTTGGTGCCTCTGAAATCCCCTTATCCTCTCTATCTGCAGTCTTATTATGGTATCCTCCCTTCTGTTGATTTCCTGCCCTGCACATAGCTTCTCTGAACCTCCCCACATCCCCTATTCCTCATCAAAATGGACCTGTCCCGCATCCCATCTTTTTGAATCCTCCTTTTCATCTAGAGCTTGGAAAGTTCTAAATCCAGAATACTCATTCAAGGTAGTGGGTTAGTAACTTATTCAGTATACTTGCATTCTAACTGCCTTCCAAAGCTTTAGCCCCCAAATGGATGCATATGAGGGTTTTAGTCATCTTCAGGCAAAGGGAGAGCATTTCTGTCTCTTCAAATTATATCAAGTTGATTCAAACCATATCTTCATTCATTCATTCATTCAGTTAATCACCCAACCAGCGTTCACTGAGTGCCTACCATGTACCATGCACTGTACTTGGCACCATAAACCTCATCTTGGATACTGTGAATGCATGTCAGCAAAACATTTTATAGGTCACACAACTGCAGAGTATGGAAAGATCGAACATAGGCTCCTTTCCTAAGGTTCCAAGGGAAGGGAAGGAGCGCAAAGGCATCTCCTCGTATAGCACCCTATGATATGCATACATTACTGGAAGGGTAGATTTGTTAGTCTCAGCCACACCTAGGAAAAGCTTGTCAGCCAAAAGCAAAACCCAAATTAGTTCCTTTGAGTGCAGCTTTTTAAAAGTACATTTAAAGTACCACCCCCATGAATGCTTCAAAAGGTACATTTCTGAACCCTATGAATATGAAAATATAATTCACATCTAAGAGTTGACATTCTGCCTAAAATAGGCAGCTAACAAATGTTGCCTTCGGAATAATTAGATATTACAAGTGTGAAGAGCTATCAGGACAGGACACCATTGTTTTAGAAACCAACCAATTAAAAATGTATTACATTCCTCAGCAACTCTTGGGTTGCCCCCCACCCCCATTAACAGAGAGAAGTAGAGGAATGAAGAGTTTATTCAGTCAACAAAAATTTCTCAGTAACTATTCTGTATCGTAATTAACTGTCCTGGTGCTGGAAATACAGAGATGGACAAGACAGACACATAAATTGAATAAATATTTCAGAAATTTACTCACAGGGGTGAGCAATGCTAGAAGATAGTCCAAAAATATGCAACACTACACTTCAAGAAAAAAATTTTATGACCAGGACCATGGTCTTATTTTAGCATACAGGGAAGCAGTATAACATACTCATCTTGGAAAACAAGTCCTAAAGTCTGACTACTTGAGTTCAAATTTCAACTCTACCATTTAGAAGCTGTAAGACCTTGGGTCATGTAAATTTTCTAAGTCCCAGTTTCCTCACTTAAAAATAAAGCCTGCTTTGGGGTGCCCTTGAGATAATTGAGATACATAACAGAGCATACTGTCTGGGAATCCCCTGGCGGTCCAGTGGTTAGGACTCCACGCTCTCACTGCCGAGGGCCCAGGTTCGATTCCTGGTCAGGGAACTAAGATCCCACAAGCTGCGTGGCGTGGCCAAAAACAAAACAAAACAAAACAAACAAATAAACAAAATCACAAATTGGTGAGGGGAAAAAAGCATACTGCCTCCCATATAATGAATGCTTAGTTAATGTTATCTGTAATTTTATTAACTATGGATCAAAGTAATAATAAAATTAGTTTCCATTCCTTGAGGATACACTCACATTATGAAAGAAGGCTCGGGTTTATATTTTCTCCATGTATTTATTCAGCCACTTATTTACATCTTTGACATCTTTCTTGCCAAAACCAAGGAGAATATAGGATCCCAACACTTTCTTTAAATGTCTTACTTGGCCTCACTTAGATTTTGCTCACTCCAGATACTTGAGAGCATAAGTTTCTTCACTCCCACACTCCAAACCCCATTTCTCTTTTCCTTCCCCTTCTTCTCAAGGGCATCATGGATTAACAAATGGGCTCAACCCCCAAAATAAAGTCAACTCTTCTCATAGGTATAATAGCAGTCAGAGACACAGTGCCAGAGCTTTTAGCACAAGAATGAGATCCCAATATGAGCACGTGCTCTCTGTTTTAAAAATGGTTTGGGTAACCATTTTAGAAAGGGAATTTTTAGCCCTGAAAAAATTCACTATATCCCAGGCAGAAAAGCGAACCTTCAATATATGGACCCAGATTTCATCTACCTATAGAAAAAAAAAGTCATTGTAAAGCAAATAGCTATTATTCACCTTAGGAGAAAAGGCAGAGGTGTGCCATTCTTTCATTTCTCATTTTTTTTCATGTCAGTGAATAATAATGACATTTACTCCCTTCATCCTCAGTTCTTTATTCTTCTGTTTTAAATGTTGCTGGGGTTGTTCCTAAAAAAAAAAAACTGTCTTGCATAACTTAAGCATCTCATATAACTCAAAATATGGTTATGGTTTCAGCTTCTTAAGACTATTAATTTGAAATCCATTTCTGGGTTCAAACTGTATATATGTGCAAAACCACACATGCAGATGTGTTTACGTTACCAGGTAGCATAAGGAGATAGTGTAAAAAAAGCATGGGTTCCCAAGTCAAACAATTTAGGGCTCAAACAGCAGGTCTGCCATTTACTAGCTGTGTTTAGTAGGCAAACTATTTACCCTCAATGAACCTCAATTTTCTCACCCATGCATTGGGTTTATCGCAACGAATAAATGAGATAAGATCTGTAGAATGCTTGGCACCCTAATAGGTGGTCCAGAAGTATTAGCAGCCTCTTTTGGAGGAGGTATAGGAAGGGAGTCACGTGTAACTTAAATTTCCACAGGCTGCCCAATTCTTTATGTAGACAGTAGAAACTCAAATCCCACTGGTTCAGTCCTGTCACCTGCACCAGGACACCTTTCTCCCCAAAGTCTCCCCACTTACTTCTGAGAATTCTTAGAATATGTGTTCACAAAATCTTCACCCACCTTGGCCTTGGTTTTGGAGTCCCCAAGACCTGTGAAGCCAAAAACAGTCCTCCCTTCACCATTTCCCCCAGCTTCAGTGCTCTCCAGAAGAGCATCATTTTCCATGCCAGGGAAGCAGCTTTTGCTTCTCCTCAAAGCTGTGGATCATGAGGTATTTGAACAGAACTGGTTTGTTTTGAGTCCTTAGTCTGATGCGCCACACTGCGTTCTAGGCATTCATGGCGGAAAAGCCCCTCCTCCCAGCTCTGTGCTGCATTTTGTCACCTGGTCCCTAAGAAGCACTATTTTTTCCCCGAGTATTACAGGAAGCCTCATGAGAAAACCTTCTTTAGTTTCTGCCAGAAGCCCCTCTGCTCATGGGCCGCATACCTCCTCGCTGGCCACAAGCTGGGACACATACCATGTTTTCCTCCTGTGTCACATGCCCTCTGTGTCATGCCCATATCTCCTCAGGCCTTACCGATGGCCAACAGCTGCATCACTTTGCCTGAGGCCTTCTTCAGTAGCCTGCCTGCCCTGCTTGCAGGCAGTCTTCTTGGGTGCAGTCCTCAGCCAATGACTGACAGGAATAGGTGTGAATAACTCCAAGGCCTATGCTCTACATCAGCTTCTAGAGTTCCCCAATACAAGGAAACTCCAGTTAACCACAGTGGTAACTGGCTTGATAAGGCATCATTCATTCAGTGGCTCTTTTCTTACCTGTCTCACTTCCCTACCCCCTTATTAGTATTTCTTAGGATTATCTCCCCTCAAAACTACTTGCACTCAAATCCTTGTCTTCAAGTCTACTTCTAGGGGAAACTAAACTAAGACGACTGCCTCATGTCCCCATTTTTCTCTCCAGACCCAAAGAGCACACATCTCCCCAGGCAAAATCAACACATACCAGTAAATACTTGAGGAACTACTGATCCACCAGTTCCTTAGACATGGCCAAGGTCTGAATCCAGATCAGCCCCAGCTGGGCATTCTTCTACAAATATAAGTATCCTCCCATATACAGAGATCCTGGGTTAGGTGCCCCTTCTATCAACTTCTCCAGTTTCTCTGTTTCCCCAGTTGTCATAATGGCAATGCTGTATTATAATTCCATTTTTTATTAACCACTGATGCCATCACATTCTAAGGTCTGTGAGGGCAGGACAGTGTCTGTCTTGTTTATCATTTATACCTATTACATATGATAGTGTATTGTGCAGAGTCAATCCTCCATAAGCATAGGTTGATTTCAATTAAATTTCTAAGGAATAACAGAAGCCTGACACCTCAGGCAGTCTGAAACCAGGGAAAAGGAATGAGCTCATACTAATCAATAATACTGACCACTTGTAGAGAGTCAGCTATATGCCTGGTCCTATGTTAAGTGATTTTCAAACATTATTTCATGGAACATTTATATTTACCTATGAGATAGGTACTACAATTCTCATTTTAGGATAGGGAACGTGAAATATAGAAAAGTTCAACACCTTGGCCAAAGATACACTGCTACTAAGTAGCAACATTGGTAACAGATTCAGGTCTGTCTGAATCCAAGAGTTACCTTATTAAGCACTACACTGTCTCTGTTGAGAATCTCTCAATACTATTCTGCTTTGCGCATAGAAAGTATCATCAGAGGCCAAGCATTATTGTATGAATAATGGTGATAGTTTAATGACCATTAAAAATAAGTGTAGTGGCTTGAATGGTGGCCCCCCACATATGTCCATGTCCTAATCCCCAGAACGTGTGAATGTGACCTTACTGAAAAAAAGGATCTTTGCAGATGTAATTGAGTTAAGGAGCTTGAGATGAGGAGATCATCCTAGATTATCCAAGTAGACTTTCAATCTAATGACAAGTATCCTTAGAAGAGGCAGACGGAAGAGGAGGAGGCAATGTGACCATGGAGGCACCAGAAGCTGGAAGAGGTAAGGAACAGATTCTTGCCTAGAGCCTTCTGAGAGACTGCAGCCCTGCTGATACATTAATTTCAGACTTCTGGCCTCCAGAATTGTGAAAGAACAAATTTCTGTTGTTTTAAGCCACCGTGTGCGGTAATTTGTTATGGTAGGCCTAGGGGACTAATATAGGCCCGACATTCATTTGTCCATTCATTCATTCTACAAACATTTGAAAAGCATCTCTTATTACATGCAAGACACTGCTACACAAACAGATGAGACGCTATCTCTGCCTTCAAGAAATTTATAGTTAAGTTCAGGACCTTATGCCTGAGTCGTATGGGCATTCTACTCTGGCACTAGACCTACTGGCCATTTTGCTGGCCAGTCCACTGCATAATTATGTGGCAAGTTAGAGTGCTAGGCCGCCATTGGAAATCTCTGAAACTTGAAAGAGATAGGGATCTTGAAGATCATTTGGTTCAACCTCTCCCCTCCACCCAGTATAGGAATCCACTTTTCAGAGTTCCTGGTAGGGGGCCATTCAGCCTCTTTTTGAGCACTTCCCCAGTGAGTAGTGTATCCCTTTCATACTAAATCTCTCATGTATGGGCAACTTTCACTGTAGAGTTCTCACCGTCACTGAGCTCCAATTTGCCCATTATGGCTTCCATCCAATTATCAAAATTCTATCCTCAAGACCCATAAGAATATGCCTAATTCTTCTTTCATATAACAATCCCTCAAATTATTTAAAACACCTGATATGTTTCCCCAACTATCTTCTGCTACCTGGCAACTAGCCCAGTTTAACTTACCATTCCTCAGGTGAAGTGGTTTCTAAACCTTCCACCATATTGCATTCCTTCTCTAAATACAGTATCGTTTATCCATACAATTTAAAATATGGCACTGAGAACAGAATACAGTTTACACATAACTCAAGCAGAGGAGAATGGGACCATTATCTCCTTTATTCTGGGCTTAACTCACACATCCTAAGACTGTATTCATATTGTAAAGAAATGATGTTACACGATTGACTCATTCTGACCTTCTTGGCAGCTGAAACCTAAGTGTTTTGCTGAATTTCCATTAAACCTGGTTTCCCTTATATGCCTATATGCTTGATTTTGGACTCTATGTGAAATATTTTTTATTTACTTCTAGAAATTGCCTGGTTTTTGTTTCAGCTAATTTTTCCAAGCTGTCAAAATACCTTTCAATTCTGATTTCTCATCCATCATATTAACTTGCTTTGAGTGATTCTCATTCCCATGCTCCCCCACCCCATCCCTGGAACTTACCACTATGTCTTCAGGCTCTGGTTTAAACCCTTTCTTTCTGGACTCTTAGAACCTGCTCACATACTCCGATAAGCCATTACTCCTAGCCCTTGACTCCTGTCAAGTCATGACAAACAATTTCTGGGTCAGGGCTCCAATCTCTAAAGTTCCTTCCAGCTCTAATCTTTTACTCATGTTAGAAACTGGCAGATATTCAAAATCACTGCAGTTGATAGGATGCATGTAAATGTAGGGGGCAGCTAGCACCTTATGAGATCCAGGAAGACAACCAATGTTTTATAAATGGCATCAAAGCAACATAACTGGGGAAGACCCTGGGGAATTACAGCATCGTTAAGAAAGTTCACAGCAAGGTTTTGGAAGCCCTTTTGGGTTCTATCCTCTGAGCTGCAGGTATAAACCTGAAGAACCCAAATGTGGCTCTCATAGGCCTATGAACCAGTTCTAAAGCTCTGGGGGCATCACCACCTGACACTATCAAAACTAACTCAGTAAGAAGGGCCCAGAGTTCACTGTGGCTATTGGGGCATAACAAATAGTATCTTGTCAATACCTTGCAGTCGTTCTTCACTGAATTAAAAGGCATGTCGATAAGAGAGGTGAAAGGATGAGGTAGGAAGATGTGACATGTTTGGGAAAAAGAAGAAATCCTGTTTCAATGCCACATTTTCTGATTATTTTTCTCCATTTCTTTTCTGAAAAAAAATTCAGTGGAGTAGTTTGTGGTGGTGAGGATGTGATGTAAGAAAAAAGAGGGAAAACTACTATTTAGAAGTTGTTTTATTACTATTTTACAAATTTTCATATTCCCTATGCTATTGAGATGCCAGTCATATTTAAAAGTATTTATGGGACTTCCCTGGTGGTGCAGTGGTTAAGAATCCGCCTGCCAATGCAGGGGACATGGGTTCGAGCCCTGGTCTGGGAAGATTCCACATGCCGCAGAGCAACTAAGCCCATACGCCACAACTACTGAGCCCACGTGCCACGACTACTGAAGCCCGTGCGGCCTACAGCCTGTGGTCCGCAACAAAGAGAAGCCACCACAATGAGAAGCTCGCACACCGCAATGAAGAGTAGCCCCCTTTCGCCGCAACTAGAGAAAGCCTGCACGCAGCAACGAAGACCCAACGCAGCCAAAAATAAATAAATAAATTTTAAAAATAAAAGTATTTATGACAAATGATGGGCTAGAAGGGCTTTATAAAAAAATTATATAAAAAATTAAAATTAAGCAAGTACCAACAATCCAAAGTCTCCAATGATACTTTATACCTACATAGCATTTTACATTTCTCAAAACACTTTTTGCATGCATTAAAACTTCACGACAACCCTGTGGAACTGCCATTATTATCTCTGCTTCAAGATGAGATTTGGTAAGGCCATTATTATCTCTGCTTCAAGATGAGATTTGGTAAGGTCAAGAGACTTGCCCAAGTTTATAAAAGTAGTGAGAAAAGGCAGAACTGGGAACTGAACTGTTATATTCCAAGCAGTATTCTTTACACCATGGTACAACTATTCTGAAAGAAGAAAGAACAAATCATTACTAGCACAGCAATCCTGAAAAACTGCAAGTATCTTTAGATTTCATACAAAAGGAGTGGAGATTCCTTTCTTTTATATACAGATGGAAATAACGCAATCACTCTGCAAGTCCCCTATCTCAGTCTCTCTCAGTTAGTCCACAAAGATGTTTCTAACTACTCCAATTTAACGATTTAACAAATGTTTATACTTGCAACACATAAGGTGCTATGCTAAAGGAGTGGAAATTACAGAATTATCTTGGCTCTCAAAAATATTATCATCCAGTAGAGAAGACAGGTGCCTTAGTTATCTATTGCTGCATAACACACCAACCCAAAACATAATGGTTTAAGAGAACAACAACCATCTCCTATTGCTCATGATTCTGTAGGTTGGCTAGGCTTAGCTGGGCAGTTCCTCTCTTCCGCCAGCATTTGGGCGTCCCCAAGACTACCCTCAGGTTCACTAGAAGGACTCACAGAACTCAGAAAAGCCATTATACTCAGAGTTATAATTTATTACCGTGAAAGGATACAGATTAAAATCAGCAAAGGGAAGGGCACATAGGGCAGGGTCCAGGAGAGACCAGGCATGGAGCTTCTAGTTGTCCTTGCCCAATGGAGTTGGATGGACAGAACTTACTTCTCCCAGCAGTGATGTGTAGCAACATGCACAGAATATTACCAACCAGGGAAGCTAACCTGAGACTTGGTGTCCAGAGATTTTATTGGAGCTCGGTCACATAGGCTTGGTTGACCCCCTACATGGCTGACCTTAGTCTCCAGCCCCTTCAAAGATCAAGCTGATACCACATGGCCCAAGTCCCTTACAATAAATCACATTATTAGCAAAAACTATCTGGTATGGCCCATGGCCCCCAGGTAAACAAAGACACTCTTGCCAGACAGGACATTCCAAGGTCTTAGAGATACCTCTCAGAAGCTGAGCAGGACCAAACCTTTCTTTGGGGAAGATTAATCCTTTGTTGCATATCCACATAATGTCTGCTGGGGCTGCGGACATATGGAGACTTGACTACATTGAAACATCCAAAATGGCTCACTCACATGATGGCAGTTGGTGCTGGCTATAGGCTGAGAGAACTCAGCTGGGGCTGTCAGTTAAAATACCTTATACATGGCCTCTCCATGTAACTTGGCCTTCTCATAACATGGCAGATGAGTTCTAAGAGGGAGCCTTCCAAGTACACAAAACCAGAAGTTTCAGGTATCTTAAGACCCAGCCTTGGAAGTTGCACAGTGTCACTTATACTGTATTATACTGGACAAAGCAAGTCACAGACTGAAGAGGAGGGAAAATCAACTCTACCTCTTAATGGGGGAAGTAGAAAAGAATTTACAGCCATATTTAATGCATGGAACAGCAGATAGGTTTCCTTCAAAGGGACTAGAGTTTTCTTTTCCAAACTCCAGTGACACTGCCCTGAAGACACAGTGTGAACCCTTGTTGGAACAAAACAACTGCAGGGAACTGTAGCTTATACTCTGGATCCTGTTCTGGGTCTCAGAACTACAGGAGAGTTGAGACCAAGGACAAACCACATAGCTATGCCATATTTGTAAGAGGCATACAGTCTATGTGACAAGCTGAAGGAGAGATGGTGAGTGCATTGTAGTCGGCAACTGCTGACTGCAGTCAGCAGAAGACAAATACATATATACTTAGATACATACAAAGCAACCACAGAAGAACTCTCACCTCTCCAATGTCCCTGTCTCCAGGGAAGCCACCATCTCTGTATCTCCCTTCCGGGACATAAACCAGTTGCTAGAACCTTGAAATATTTAAGAGTCTTAGTTTGGCAAATCTGTACCACTGAAGTGGCTCTACTAATCCTAAATTTATCATTGGCCACATGATGAAGACCTTGACGGCCAACTGTGCATATGAAAACTCCATAAGACAGGCAGTTTCTTTTAATACTAGAGAGTCCTGGTAAAAACAACAAAATGGCTTACCAAAATGACCAAGTAACTACAAGTTCAAGACACTGTGTTTCCAGTTTCAGTTCAAGAAAAGATTTTTTTTATCATGAGTTTTGTCACCCTCTACCTCATTCAAAAAAGAATATAATTTTCCAAAAAAATGAGGAAGACTTCCTAAACAATCAAACAAGACTGTCAAAAACCGATAGATCTGAAAGGAGCAACAGACAAATCCACAATTATAGTTGAAGACTTCAACACCTCTTTCAGTAATTGATAGAACAAGTAGACAGAAACTCAGTAAGGATATAGATGACCTGGACAGCACTATCAAGCAACTTGACCAAATTGCCATTTATAGAAGACTCCATCCAATAAAAGCAGAATACACATTCTCTCCAAGTGCACATGGAACATCCACCAAGATAGACCACATTCTGGGACATAAAACAAAGCTGAACAAATTTAAAAAATAGAAATCACACAAAGTACATTCTCAGACCATAACAAAATTAAACTAAAAATCAATAATAGAAAGATATCCAGAAAATCACCAAACATTTATAAATTAAATAATATACTTCTCAGTAACCCATCTCTAGAGAGTCAAAAGAAATCATCTCAAGGGAAATTTTAAGACATTTTAAACTAAAATGAAAATGAAAATAGAATATATAAAAATTTGTAGTGCTACAACATGGATGAACCCTGAAAACACTCTGCTAAGTGAAAAAAGTCAGACACAAAGGGACAAATATTTAATAATCCCACTTATCTGAGGTACCTGAAAAAGGCAAATTCATGGAGATAGAAAGTAGAATAGAAGTTAGTGGGGCTGGGAGGAGATGATGAAAAAGTCCTGGAAAAGGATAGTGGTGGTTGCACAACATTGTGAATGTACTTAATGCCACTAAATTTCTCACTTAAAATTCATTAAAATTGTAACTTTTGTGCTATGTATATTGTACCACAATAAAAAATGTAAAACATGCACGGGGTGCTGATAAAATAGTACTTAGAGGGAAATTTACAGCATAGCATTAAATGAAAATGTTAGAAAAGAAGAAATATCTAAAATCAATAACTTAAGCTTAGACTTTGGGAAGCTAGAGAAGAGCAAATTAAACCTAAAGCAAGCAGAAGAAAGTAATAAAAATTAGGGAAGTCAAAGAAATTGAAAAGAGAGAGGACTCAATAAAAGCAAAACCTAGATCTTTGAAAAGATCAATAAAATTGATAAATCTTTAGCCAGCATAACCAAGAAAATTTAAAAAAAGACACAAATTATCAATATCAGGAATAAAAGAGGAAGATCACAGCCAATCATACTAAAAGGTTAATAAGAGAATACTATGAACATTCCTATGACCATAAACTGAATAACTTAGATGAAAGACACAAACTACCAAATATCATCCAAGGTCAAAGAGATAACCTGAATAGCCATGTACTGCAGAAACTGAATTGATAGTTTAAAACCTTCCCCCCCAAAACTCCTGGCCCAGATGATTTCATTGGTGAATTCTACCAAACATTTAGGAAAAAACAATATCAATATTACATAATCTCTCATAGAAAATGGAAGAGGAGGGAACATTTCCCAACTCATTCTATGAGGTTAGCATTATCCTAATCAAAACCAAACTATACAGACCAATATCTCTCACAAACATAGATGCAAAAATCCTTTAAAAATTAGCAAATTGAGTCCAGTCATGTATATAAAAAGAATATCAAGACCAAGTGGGATTCATACCAGGAATACAGAGCTGGTTCAATATTCAAAAATCAATATTTAAAAAATTTTAAACATTTGAAAAGACTAAGAAAACCCAAATGATCATATCAATAAATGCAGAAAAAGCTTTAGTAAAATTCAATATCCATTGATGATAAAACCTCTCAACAAACCAGGAATAGAAGGGAACATCCCTAACGAAATAAAGGGTCTCTAGAAAAAACCTGTAGCTAACATTACAGTTAATGGTGAGAGACTGAATGCTTTCTCCCTGAAATCAGTAACAAGGCAAGGATATCTTTTCTCACAACTCTTATTGAAAATTGTACTGTAATTACTAGTTAGTGCAGTGAGGCAAGGAAAAACAATAGAAAGCATACAGATTAGAAAGGAAGAAATAAAATTGTCTTTATTCCCAGATGACATGATTGTATATGTAGAAAACCCTAACCTACAAAAATAGCTATCATAAAAATGGTTAATTTGCAATTATGAACATTTTTGAAACAAATAAAAAAAGTAGTCTCAGCAAAGAAATAGAAAATATAAAGAAGAAACTAATGGAAATTTCAGAACTGAAAAATACATTGACCAAAATTAAAAACTCATCAGAAGGGCTCAATAGCAAAATGGAGATGACAGGGAAAATAATCAGTGAAAGTTAAGATAGATCAAAAAAATTACCCAAACTGAATAACAGAGAGAAAATACATTGGAAAAAGAGAGAGAGAACAGAGCCTCAGACACCTATGTGAAAATAACAAGAGATCTAACATTCACGTCATCTGAGTCTCAGAAGAAGAAAAGAAAGAATATGGGGCTGAAAAAAAAATCAAGGAAATAATGGCTGAAAGTTTCCCAGATTTGGCGAAAAACAAACCTACAGATTCAAGAAGCTGAGAAAAACCCAAATATATAAACCCATATCTATACCCAGACATATTAAAATAGAATTTCTGAAAACTAAAGATAATGAAAACATCTGCTAAAGAATATGTTTTAAATTGGAAATCCAGAGAGGTTTACTTAACTTTAAGGTTTCTTTTGGAAAATAAAAGGCAATAAACAGAAACAAGGATGCAAGATATAGACACATGTTCATTATTTGGTACAAACTAGGGTAATTATTCATGTTTATCTTCAATATTGAAACAGCATTTGGTTTGGTTATTTATTTATATCTTGCCTTACTCAAAGGAATATGAGACAGTTCACAAAAACAAATAACTTCAAATATTTAGCCCAGCTATTTGGTTTGATCTCACACACTGTCTGGCTAGTATGGTAGGCAGCACAATGGCCCCCCAAAGATGTCCACAGCCTAATCCCCGGAACCTGTGAGTATTTTATGTTAGAAGGCAAAGGGGGCTTAAGGTTGTAGATGGGATTAAGGTTGCTAATCAGCCAACCTTAAAATAGGGAGATTATCCTGGATTATCTGGGTGTGCCCAATGTAATCACAAGGGTCCTTAAAAGTCAAAGAGGGATGCAGAAGAGGAGGTTAGCGTGATGGAAATAGAGAAGGACTCAACCTAATGTTGCTGGCTTTGAAGATGGAGAAAAGGGACCATGAGGCAAGGAATGTAGGTGGCCCCTGGAAGCTAGAAAAGGCAAGGAAATGGAGTCTCTCCTAGAGCCTCCAGAAGGAATACAGCCCTACAGACATCTTGATTTTACCCCAATGAGACCCATATTAGATGTCTGACTTCCAGAACTGTAAGATAATAAAATGTATTGTTGTAAGCCACTAAGTTTATAGTAACTTGTTACAGCAGCCACTGAGAACTAATACAGCTGGGAAAATGGTTTTTCCAAGCACACATTTGAAGCTAATAGAAATTTAAATCAGCTTTACAGATAGTTGTTTGCTCTTTTAGTATCATAGTTCCTTTTCTTGTGACCTGACAACATGGACACACATTCATTTGCAAGCATAATTTGGACCAGCTTTTTTTTTCAGGTTAAACTTTTAGGAAGATAAAGCCTTTAGGAGGCACCCTTCTACAATTAGTTAATAGATTTGGGTGGCATTCTCAATGATCATCCAGTTTTAGATATGGAAATTGAGGTTGTAGAAAACATTAAGAAAATAAAATTATTGTTATAGATGAATATCTTATTGCTGATTGGAAAACCTTTAGACATTCTGAATTAGAACCCTGATGAAAATTACATGACTGTTTGTTTGTTTGACTTATGCTAGATTTTACCTCTGGAAAACTTTTCTAGAGCCATTTACAAAAAAAAAAAATCAAAGAGCAAAGCCCTTAACTGTTTACTGAAAGGGCCTTTGGTCTGATTTAGAGCTTAATGCCCTGCCACTCCACATAGCCAGAGACACAGAATTCTTCTACAGAAAAAAAAATTCACAAATTTCTGAAGCATTGAAATTGACTTAAAATATACTAGGAGATACTACAGATTCTCAAGAATATGCTAGGATAGAGATAAAATGGTGATTCGTGTAATTCAAAATAGCTGATAAGTCTATAATCCTTAATATTTGTTTGTGAAATGTGCTATATGCCATACCATATATGAAGCATTCTTGCAAAAAAAAAAAAATCAAACCTGAATATGATCAAGTCTGGTTCAAATAACATTTTACAGGAAATTCAGAAGACAGGAGAACATGTCATGTTAAATGACAAATCAATTACAAGAAGAGAGAGACCTGTAGATTCAAATGGACCTAAAAGCCAAATAACCAATTACAATGTGTGGACCTTATTTGGATCATGATTAAAACGATTTATGCTATTTATGAGAAAATTGGAAATTTGAACACTTAATGGATACTTGATGACATTAAGAAATTTTTGTTACCTTTTTTAAGTCTGATAATGGTGACTATTTTTTTTAAAGTCCTTACCTGTTAGAGGTACATGCTAAAATAGTGATGGATAACATAATATGACGTTTGAGATTTGTTTTAAAAAATATATGGGAAGGAGAGAAGTGGATGGGGCTCAAATGAAGCAAGACTGGCCATGAACTGACAGTTGTTGAAGCTGGGTGATAGGTAGGGGGGTTTCATTATATTATTCTGTCTGCTTATTTTTATGTTTGAAATTCTCATAATAAAATAAATACTAAAACATATATATTCTATATGATGTTTTACACATCCAATTTTCTTTTTTTTAATTTTTATTGAAGTAGAATTGATTTACAATGTTGTGTTAGTTTCAGGTATACAGCAAAGTGCTTCTTTTTCAGATTCTTTTCCCTTGTAGGTTATTACAAAATACTGAGTATAGTTCCCTGTGTTATCCAGTAGGTCCTTGTTGTTTATTATATATATATAGTAGTGTGTATCTGGTAATCACAAACTCCTAATTTATCCTCCCCCCCACGTTTCCCCTTTGGTAACCATAAGAACACATCCAATTTTCATTTCTCATCACCATTCACTGAGCTAATATTTTAATGGGATCATGTCTCAGGAAAGTAGATGGTTGCTATGACTTTTGAGAGGTGACACAGATGTGTGTTACAGAAAAGGCAAACCTTTTTCATTTTTTGTTCAATATTTGTTTTGTGGGGTTTTTTGGTTGTTTTTGTTCTGTTTTGTTTCCATCAGAACAAAAACTGCACTCGGGAAAAATTATAACCAGCCTTTTTCACTCCCCTCCTAGGGGCTGCCTAATGCTTTCAGATGAGCTTCTATTTGCTGATTTAATCGTCTCAGCAACAGAGGGACTAGTAAATAGACTAGGAAGGAGTGGCTCCCGGAGGGTGGGTGGGGAGGGAGCAGACGGATGGCTTTGAAGGTACTTCAGATACAACCTGAAAGAAAATCCATTAGGAGTTTGGGATTAACATATACACACTACTATATATAAAATAGATAAACAACAAGAACCTACCATATAGCACAGGGAACTCTACTCAATATCTTGTGATAACCTATAACAGAAAAGCATCGGAAAAAGAATAGATGTATGTGTGTATGTGTATGTATAACTAAATCAGTTTGCTGTATACTTGAAACTAACACAACATTGTAAATTAACTATACCTCAATTAAAAAAAAAGGAAAAAGAAAATCCAGGACAAGAAGTTGGACTGAGAATTATTACTCACCACCTAACAGCAAAACCCAGGATGGTCCCATTTTGCTAGGCATCTTCCTCCCCTTTTTCCAGTCCACCCCATTTTCCTTACCTCCTTGGGGTCAGGACTGCAAGCATCAATGAGGAGAAGGACAGAGCTAGGCATATTGGGAGGGCAGGGAAGTTAAGCCTTTAAGGGGTATGCCTCAATATGTCTGACTCCGATAACAAGGGAAAGGAGATGAGAGAAAAATTTATTCTCACCTAAAGCCCAACATGCAGAGGCAGACTGCTGGCACCCAGAACACAGGAGCCAAGGAGACCTGCTAGAGCTGTAACTCGAGGTCCCTGGAGGAGAGGGAAAACATTTGGGAACTGAGGGGCTGAATGAAAGGTGTTTCCTGACATCTTCTTCTGGCAATAGCAAGGGGATTTTCTTGCTGCTTTTTTTAAAATCTCGAGATAAGGAAGGAGAAGGGACCCCCAGAGAAAAGAAGCCAAGCCTTCCTCCCTGCCCTTACCTCTCCCCATGGCTCACATTTGCAGCAGTGGTTCTCACGCTTAGTGCATCAGAATCACCTGCAGAGCTTGTCAAAACCTGCTAGGCCCCAACCCCAGGGTGTCTGACTCAGTAGCTCTGGATGTGACCCAAGAATTTGCATTTCTAACAAGTTCCTAGGTGCTGCTCTTCCTGCTGGTCCCACAGCATGCTTTTGAGAACAGCTGCCCTAGAAGAGAGCTGACGAAAGTCACCAGGAGGTCCCCAGCTCGTAATGTGAGGCTGTGAGGCTTGAGCTTGGGGCCCAGGAAGGTTGATGTGGGGTCCAAGTCCCGGGATGGTTAGCAAACCATTAGCAAAGTGAAGTAGAAATCACTGGATTTCAGTTTTCATATGTTATCACAAAGTAAATGCTTGAAATTAGTGAGTTGCTTTTAGTTGAGGATAATAAATATTTCTTGAGCATCTGTTATGTGTCAGCCCCTGTTTCAGGCTCTTTAACTAATGTTTTTTAGCCTTTTAAAAAAATTTATTGAAGTATAGTTGGTTTACAATGTTGTGTTCATTTCTGCTGTACAGCAAAGTGATTCAGTTACACATATATAATTTTTCATATTCTTTTCCATTATGGTTTATCACAGGATATTAAATATAGTTCCCTGTGCTATACAGTAGGACCTTGTTGTTTATCCATCCTGTATATTATAGTTTGCATCTGCTCATCCCAAACTCCCAATCCTTCCCTCCTTAACTAATCTAATCTTAATGCTTATAGCAACATCTTTGTAAGGTCGTGTTATTACACCAGTTTGTAGAAGAAGAAACTGGTTAGTTAGTTAGCTGAACTACAGATTAGCTGAACTACAACAAATGGCTACAACAAATGCTACACCATTAAGGTGATAAGAATCCTTACAGGAGATGAGTAGAGAGCATTGGTTTACCCAGTCTAGTAAACTATTTCCAGGAGAGCTCTGGGGGTCTGGGTTCAAGTGACAGGAGGCTTTCTGTAGCAGAGCCAGGGTCAGGATCAAGATCACTAATGTGGCGCTGGATGATTTGTGGTTTGCACGAAAAATAGCCAGCATCTGCGACACTGCTGCAAGGGCTTGGGCCCAGCAGTTGATAGGAAACTGCCCAAGAACTGAAAACCTTCTCGGGTTTCTCTGGCTATTTGGTGCAAATTTCATGAGGACGCAAGGAGAAAAGAGTCTATCCTTTTTAGCATGTAGGTTACTGAAGAAGATACAAAATCCAGGGAATTCTGTCAGTGGCCTCTAGCTAAATAAATCCCAACAGAGCCTGTGTGTCCTATGCTGCAACCAACGGGAGCACGACTCACACTTTATTGTGATACTAAGGAAGAAAAGCAAGGGTCCACCATTTCAAATTGTGATCTTTGTTTTCCTAGTTATTCATTGGCATGAATCAACGTAGAACCCATTCCTTAGCAGATTAAAAGGTTACATTCGTTCCCCAACCGGCTAGTCTCTACATGTTCTAGCGGAGCTATTGGGGTTTGGTTATTACTTTGATTCGAGTAATGTCATAGCCATGCTCAGCATGAGAGAAAGATGTGAGAAAATGCAAACCTTTCTAATCTAGGAAAGCAACTGCCATAAAGAACATGAGAGAGAGAGAAAAAAAATCGAAGCTCAGCATTTGCCCAAGCAAGGGAGATACAGCAGGTTGAAAGTGCTCCTTTACACGTGCATATGGGCAATCCTTTCTAACTCTGATGAAGACACAGTCGTTTGCATTTTTCAACCGCAACAAGCTGCTTTGACTTTGTAGGATTTCATGACTCATCATCAGTGAAGTTGATGTTCCTCGGCGTTTGTCCTCCCCACTCCAATAAGCATCTTCTCTCCAGGGTGAAGTCAAGGCATGGGTGCACCAGCTGCAGTGCCCACACCTGGGAACGGGGCTGGGAACCCCCGTCCACCCCTTGCCTCTGGCCCCAGGCCTCTCCTCCAAGAAGTAGCACCATCTCCGGTTCTCAGTTCGTATTGACTGTGATGTTTCTCTCTCTCTCCTGCTCAAAAGAAAACCTCTAAACTGAATTAGGCTGAACCATTTTGTAGGTAAAAAGTGATCAAATATCAGCCATTTCATATAGTTCAACCTCATAAAAATGGAACAATCCGACTTCAGCTGTATACGGGAAAGGGCTTTTGAGAGGAAGGAGTTGGAAATATGGGGCAGGTACCCACACCCCGATAAGAGGGCTTTAGGAGATTTGGGGGTAGAAGGGGAGGCTCCAGGTCACCAATGACATGAGGCCATAGCATCTTTATCTTAAAGACAGAGGAAATTCCCTGACTCAGCCATTCCACAGTTGCAATTGCCCCTGTTCAAAAAGTAATTGCGACCCCAAAGGATAAAATCCCTACCAGTTTTTCTTTCTATGGGTGGAGTGAGCAGCAATTAACCACTAGGAAAATCCTCAAGCTGTCACATTTATTTTGGTCTCTGGCCTCTAGGAAGAAGGGCAGAGTGAAAGGCCTGATGCTGTGGGCCCTCTGAGGCTGGAAATTAGTCAATAAAATGGTCACAGCCACGAGCAAAGAGCAATGTTTTTCCTGCAGGTTCTGCCACATTATGGCTTGAGTGTAGGCAAAGCTGTGGGGCTACCATGGCAAAGGTAATGTATAGTCATGTCTAAAGTCAATTACAAAAGGCGTAACGTGAGGGCTCTGACACTGGCGTGAATCTCCACCCCTGCATCCCTCAAGTGGATGCTTCTTACTCACATTTTTTCCAAAAAGCTAGAAATTAGAAATGGCTCCAGGATAGTCACACGTTTCTAGCTTTCACTTAAAAAAAAAGAGAGAGAGAGAAAGAAAGTAAAATGTGCGGTCTCAAAAATACATTGCTGCTGCACAACCAAGAAGGAAGTTTAAATGACAAAAGATTTCAGGCCTGAGAGTGCATGTGCCCCTTGCAAGGAGCTCATTCCTGACCTGAACAGCCCACCCTCAGGAGGTTGCCCTGGCAATTCTGAGAGGAGGGCAGCAAGGGAGAGCCTCAAACCCCCATCCCCGGTAGCACCCCAAAGCCTCTGGATGAAGTATCTGAGCCACAGACTGACACATGGGGGAGATGATGTGTGCTTCAAAGCCCTAGAAACACAAAATCATTGTTCCCCTAACATCAGAGCAAGACCAGCAAACTCCATTGTCTCCCTTGCATCCCTGGGCTTTGTTATATCTGAGACTTGAGATGGCTTGGCTGCCTTTTCTGCAGTTGACATTTTTTTAAAAATTATTATTCTAATGGAAAAGAATATGAAAAAGAATATATACGTATATGTATAACCGAATCACTTTGCTGTACATCAGAAAGTAACACGTTGTAAATCAACTATATTTCAATTAAATAAATACTAATTATTATTCCCTTAGCAGATATAGTATATTGAGAGATTACATACATGCTCTGTGCCTCAGTTTTCTCATCTGCAAAATGGAGATAATAATAATACACCCCTCATAGGCTGGTTGTGAGGCTTCAGTGAGTTAGTAAAGTGTTTAGAACAGTTTCTGGGCCATAGTTAGCACTTAATTTTAGATATCATCGTCATAATAATATTTAGTTATTACTATTGTAAATACTACCACTTCAATAATATATCAGGTACTCTCCTGGATAAGACGAGATTCTCTGCCTCGAAGGGGCTGCAATCTGGCAAGGAGGAGGCAGAGGCATAAACAATTAATAGCAATATCTATTGTGTGATGCCTGCTGGACCAAAGGTATCCAGAGTAATTAATCTAGGCAAGTGGGAGGAGAGTAAGATGCAGGGAATGGAGCCACAGATGACCTGGGTGTGTGCTCACTGAACCTGGTGAGAAGTGTATGCAAAGGTCAGGAGAGCCTAACCAGGGTCCCATGAAAAGGTATGAACAGTCCTTTGTTATCAGGTTGTCAATCTTCCCTGAGCTAGAGATACACAAATTCTATCCACTCTGCCAAACACTTGTAACAGAGAGGCAAAGGATCAGTAGGGGCCCCAGAGGGTATAACGAAAACCATCCACCTCAGTAAAGGGTACAAACAGTGTGCCTCATCAGGGAATACAGCCAGAGGGAACTAACCTGTGAGTCTCCACATGAACTTTGATGATCCACCCCCCCGCCCCACCAAATTCCATGAATCTGATGTTTTCACAGAATAGGAAGCATTCAGCTGTTGCTGTGAAAACATCATGGGATAGGAGGTGGGACTTCCACAGTGGCTGTATAAGGAATTCAGCAATGCTCTCCCCAGAAAAAAAGTGATAAAACTGGGGGAAACTGTTAAAAACAACAATAAATTGAGAAGCATTTATTCAATAAAATCTACTGAATCTCAGTAAGAACAATGGGAGCCTGCAACATTTGAGCCAGGGACTGCTCCCATCCCCGCCAGCTCTGTATTGTGGAAGATCTATTCTGGATGCGTAAGGCAGCCCATGAAGACCGGCAGCTCCCACCCTCCTTCAGTTCTGGTTCCACAGTGTGGAGGTTCCACTTTAGGTGGGGTGGCACGTGGCCAGTGGCTCCCCTCTGCACGTCTCCCCTACAGCTCCAGATCTGTAGCACAAAGGGTTGACTCTAGCAGGGAAAAGCAGGCCAGGAAGAACAGTAGCCCATATATGTCCCTATGGCTCAAACTCTCCTTGGGGTGGGGGGAGATGATAGGGCATGGGAAACTGTGAAGGCTGGCAGGTCTGAGGCTCTGCCTAAGAGGGATGACTTTATTTGGAACAGAGCGTGGAGAAATTTATGCCCAGGAGTAATGCTGAAAACATTAGAGATTATACTGGCTAGAAATTAGAGAAGACTAACAGCTACATCATACTAGGACAGGCAAAAAAATGGCAGACCAGCCAGAAATTTGACAGGGAGAGCCAGGAAAAAGATAGGCAAAGAGCACCCTGCTAAAATCATACTCTTCTTTGGTGCTCCAGAAAACTGCATGCATATGCAGGACTGTGCCCTCTTAGGAGCATCCAGAAAGGGTACTTGTGAGCTTCCAGTCCCTGACTGAATGTGGAACATACTTGTAAAGTCTCTGAACTTTGAAAGCAGTCCCCAAGCCACACACAGATCCAACAGCAAAGGGTGGAAGGCTTACTGGCTCATGGGGCATAAGCTCAACCTCTGGCCAATCACTGACTGACCAATAAGCTCTGCTGACCACGGATGACCTCCAGGATGCCAGGCTTAAAATAAGAATAAGGAAAAAACATGAGCAGTTATATCACAAGCTGCACACTGCAAGAGAAATAGATTTTACAGAATTAGTCCAGGCAAGTCACTAAACAAATAAGCAAACAAACAACATAAAATGAGCAACAAGAACAAAAAGGCTGGTAAGAGGGGGGCAGGAGGGAAGTGGACCTGGGTAATCAGAATCCAGAGTTAATCCAACATATTCTGTAAAATGTCCAATTTTCCCCCAAATGGTAAGATAGTTTAAAAAAAAAAAGAAAGAAAAAAGAAAGAAAGAAAAGAAAGAAAGAAAGGAAAAAAAACAAACAGGAAACTGTGACCCATGCATAGGGCAAACCAGGCAATAGAAGCTGCCACTGAGGGGGCCAAGATGTTGAACTTAGTAGAAAAATACTTCAAAGCAGCTATTATAAATATGTCCAAAGACCAAAGGAAAGCATGTTTTAAAAAATTAAGGTATGATGACATGGCTCATGAAATAAAGAATATCAATAAAGAAATACACATTTTTAGGGAATTCCCTGGCAGTTCAGTGGTTAGGACTCCATGCTTCCACTGCAGGGGGCCTGGGTTCAATCCCTGGTCAGGGAACTGAGATCCCGCAAGCCATGCCATGCAGCCAAAACAAAAAAAAGACACATTTTTAAAAGAACCAAAGAGAAAAGTAGCATTGAAAAGTATAATAACTGAAATGAAAAAGTTACTAAAGGAGCTCAACAGTAGATGTGAGCTGGCAGAAGAAAGAATCAAGGAGATTGAAGATAAATCAAAAGAGATTATGCAATCTGAAGAAAAGAAAGAGGAAAGAATGAAGAAAATGAACAGTCTCAGAGACAGTTGATATCATTAAGCACACCAACATATGCATAATGGGAGTGCTGGAAAGAAAGGAGAGGGAGAAAGGGGCAGACAAAATATTTCTAGGAATAATGGCTGAATTCCAAATTTTATGAAAAACTTCTAATTTTTGATGATGAAATCCAATCAAGAAAATCAATATATACCCAAAAGAATTGAGAGCAGGGTCTCAAAGAGGCAGTGGTACACCCATGTTCATTGCAGCATTATTCACAATAGCTAAAACATGGAAGCAACCCAAGTGTCCATCGATAAAAAAATAAGCAAAATGTGGTATATCCATACAATGGAATATTATTCAGCTTTAAAAAGGAGTGAAAGGGACTTCCCTGGTGGCACAGTGGTTAAGAATCCACCTGCCACTGCAGCGGACACAGGTTTGAGCCCTGGTCTGGGAAGATCCCACATGCCGCGGAGCAACTAAGCCCGTGCACCACAACTACTGAGCCTATGCTCTAGAGCCCATGAGCCACAACTACTGAGCCCACGTGCCACAACTACTGAAGCCCACATGCCTAGAGCCCATGCTCCACAACAAGAGAAGCCACTGCAATGAGAAGCCCGTGCACCACAATGAAGAGTAGCCCCCTCTCACCACAACTAGAGAAAGCCTGCACGCAGCAACAAAGACCCAACTCAGTCAAAAATAAATAAATAAATTTATTTAAAAAAGAAAAAAGGAGTGAAGTTCTGGCATGTGCTATGACAAGGATGAACGTTGAGGACATTATGCTAAGTGAAACGTCAGTCACAAAAAGACAAATACTGTATGATTCTACTTACATGAGATACTCGAAGTATCTCATATTTTGAATACTTTGAGTAATCAAAATCATAGAGACAAAAAGTAGAATGGTGGTTTCAAGGGCCTGGGGGGGAGGCGGAAATGGGCAGTTATTTTTAATGAATAGAGACTTTCAGTTTTACAAGATGAGAAGAGTTCTGGAAATTGATGGTGGTGATGGTTGCACAACATTATGAATGTATTTAATACCACTGAAATGTACACTTTAAAATGTTTAAGATGATAAATTTTATATTCTGTGTATTTTATCACAATAAAACAATGGGACAAAAAATCATGGGATAGAGGCTTTGCTGCAGATTTCCTAGGAGAAGGTGTATAACACAAAAATTCCATGCCTGCCCCATGTGACAAATAACTCCTTAATGCCTGAGCTGGCTGTCCTGGGGGACAACTTACTGGAGCACTTTGTGGGTAATTTTCCCACAGCTTCACCCATTTGCTTCTCACAAGACCCTGAAAAATAGAAAGGGTAGTAATTACAAGCCACACCATGATTGGTACAGCACACTCCATAACTGACTTGTCTGCAATGAACTAAGACCAGAGTCAAGGACAAGCAGGCCACTTCCACTCCACACAACGTGCTCAACCTACTCCCCTCTCATCACCACGGAGGACACAGAGAGGCCCTCTGAACTGATTGTCTACACCAAGGTCTGCAAACCTTTTCTATAAAGGGCCAAATAGTAAAGAGTCTAGGCTTTGTGGGCCATATGGTCTCTGTCACAACTACTCTGCCATTGTAGCAGGAAAGCAGCCATAGTATGTGAAGAAATGGGAGTGGCTATGAGCCAAAAAACTTTATTTACAATTGGTGCAGCCACTATGGAAAACAGTATGGAGGCTCCTTAAAAAACTAAAAATAGAGTTGCCGTATGATCCAGCAATCCCACTCCTGGGCATATACAGTAAGTCCCCTACATACAAACGAGTTCCATTTGGAGAGCAAGTTTGCAAGTCCAATTTGTTCATAAGCAACAGAGTTAGCCTAGGTACCCAACTAACACAATCAGCTATATAGTACTTTACTGTAATAGGTTTATAATACTTTTCACACAAATAATACATAAAAAAACAGATACAAAAAATAAAGAAAACCTTTTTAATCTTATAATACAGTACCTTGAAAAGTACCATAATACAGTACAACAGCTGGCATCCAGGGGCTGGCATCGAGTGAACAGGGAAGAAGAGTTACTGACTGGAGGAGGGAGAGGAGGTGGGAGATGGTAGAGCTGAAGGATCGTCAGCAATAGGAGACAGAAAGCAAGCTGCAATTTCACTCATGCCTGACGTTGATGGCACAGGTTCTGGTTCCTTGCTGGATTCAGTTCTATCTAGCCTCTTGAAAAAACGATCCAGTGATGTCTGGGTAGTACTGTACCAGCTATACCACCACTGCCTTTACACTTGCTTTCAGACATCCTGGGCTTGAAATAAAGATACTGTACTACTGTACTCTATACAGTACTGTACAGTAAAGTACACAAAAGCACAACCACTTGTAGAGGATGCACGCACGCTGACAGTGTACACCAGACACATGAACTAACTTACGTGACTGGACGTGCGAACAGCCATTTGCATCTCTGAAAGTTTGCAACTTTAAGGTTCGTATGTAGGGGACTTACTGTATCCGGAAAAGATGAGTATACATACTACTATATATAAAATAAATAAACAACAGGTCCTACTGTATAGCACAGGGAACTATATTAAATATCCTATAATAAACCATAATGGAAAAGAATATATATATGTGTGTGTATATATACATAACTGAATCACTTTGCTGTACACCAGAAACTAACACAACATTGTAAATCAACTATACTGCGATAAAACATTTTAAAAAGAAAAGAAAAAAAACTTTATCTACGGAAACAGGTGGCAGACTGGATTTAGCCCAAAGATCCCAGTTTGCCTATCCTGGGTCTGCATGCTTGCCATGCAGGCAGTCCCACCAGGACCCTCACCACTAAAGAGTCAGCTCCTTGATGCAAAATCTCTTACTGTGAAATTGTCTCAGGGTTGCCTTGGGCATAAGGAACACCTGGCTGCTCGTGGAACTAGCCGGATGCTGCTCAGGGCATCTACCATTCTCCTTGTCCCAGCCCATTTCCTCTCTCATGCTCCCTGCTCCACTTGCAAGTCAGCTCTCTTAACTCCCTGAGGGAGACTGTTTTCTGATTCTCTAGGATCTCACTTCAGTCTAGATTGTATCCCCCACCCTCCTTTCCACTGTGCTTCTCTGCTCCCCCAAAGTACAAAGATCACCTGGGCAGCTAAATCCCACTGATTTGCCTCTGATCAGCCAAGATGTTCCTCTCCTAGCGCTCACCACAGCTCTTCTATCTTTGAGTAAAGTGGCATGCCCCTGGAGCCTCAATTTCTTTGTTTTTTGAATGGTATGTGATACCTCAAACTTTTATTGAATAAATTTTGCATGTAACATAGTACGAATTGAAGGTGTACATTTATATACTGTAATATGTTTGCCCATGTATCTCTATTTATCACATTATATAATTACAGCACAGTATTATTTTCTATATTAATTATACTGTGCATTAGATCTCTATGGTGCATTTACTATTCTTTACAAGTCTGTACCCTTGAACACCATCACTCTTATACCCCTGCCCCCCATTCCCTGGTAACCACCATTTTACTGTTTTTCATAGGTTTCACTTGTTTAGATTCCACATACAAGTGATCTCATACAGTATTTGTCTTTCTCTGTGTGACATCCTCCTTAGCTTAATGCATTCAAGGTCCACCCATGTTGTCACAAGTGGGAGGATGCTTTCGCATCCCGGAGCCTCAGTTTCTTTCAACAGCTTCCCTTTCTTTCCATGCCGGCTCTAATCAGATCACTGAATTCCATAGAAATGGTGGTCTATTATCAATTTTTCATCGAATGAGCATTTTCAAAGCCTCATTCATTCAGCCATTTCATCATTTCAGCAAACATTGATTAAGTCCTTGCTATGGGATGAACAAGACAAGCATAGCCCTGGCCCCTTTGAAATTAGCAGTCCAGTTTGGAAAGCAGGTCAATAGGCAATCAGAACAGAGAGGATCCTGGGGGAAAGTGTAGGAGGAGTGCCTAATTCCATTTCTTAATCTGTTTTCTCTGTGCAGAGTAGGATAAAACAATATAATCTTCACTGACCCGGGGCAAGGCATCCGGCTTCATCAGTGGGCTTTTTAACAGGAAGACAAGCACTGCTGCTTCCCACACTGGGCCTATCTTTTTGAGTGTGCAGGAGTATTCTTGAACACATGGCAGGTTTGTATTCCTTTGGGGTTTTTTGCCAGCTCTGGTTGCTGCCTAACAGCACTCACACCAGAGGTCAAGGGACCTTCCAGGTTCCCTGCATAGCCAGTCCAATCCTTGGCTTTAGCCTTTCATAAGTGGGGGAGAAACGTGCCCAGCTCTTAGACTGTGGATCTCAGCATATTAAGGGTCTGTAGAAGCTCTCCACGAGTTATTAACTGAAGCCCATGCAAAGAAAATAGTACATTGGAAAACTTTCTGTTATGTAGGCTGGCTACCATGGTAACAACAAATTTCTCCCAGATCTGGGCGATTTTAAATGCAAAGTGGATTGAAAAATCTGTTTGAATTTACAGGATTCAAAGCTTCATGGAGGGTCACAAGGTGGTAGGCGCTACAGATTAACCACACAGATAATATTGGTATCTCCATTTGGTAAATTGCTTCTCATTGATTCTACCTTACCTGGCACATCAGGCCGCCCTCTGGCCATTTCTCATAACAGAAACAAAACAAAGCAAATCCAAGCCTTTTTACATATGCAGTGAAGGCTGTTTCTCCACAGAAACATTTGCTCAGAGTCCAAGGCTCTGCCCCATGCTTGAATCCACTGTGTAGACTCTGGCAGGGGCCCTATGTCATCAACAGGTTGATGGACCTCATAGGAAATGTGCTTGTTTGCCAATTAGGCTAGAATCCTGGTTCACCTCATGGAATGGTGGGGTGGTGGTGGTAAGCACTGGGTCTTTTAAAAGTTATTTGTATTTTTTAAATCCCTGCCATAAGTGTATTAAGATTTTAGTGGACACAGCAGTCATAAAATATTCTTAAGACCCAATATCGTGAATCAGGGATATCTGGAAATGGAAAAAAGTATAGGGTCTTCAAGTCAGACAGAGAAAGACAAATATCATATGATATCACTTATAGGTGGAATCTAAAAACATGATACAAATGAACTTATTTACAAAACAGAAATAGACTCACAGACATAGAAAACAAACTTATGGTTACCAAAGAGGAAAGGAGGGGGAAGGATAAATTAGGAGTTTGAGATTAACATACACACACTACTGTCTATAAAGTAGATAACCAACAAGGACCTACTGTGTAGCACAGGGAACTATACTTGGTATCTAGTAACAACCTATAAGGGAAAAGAATCTGAAAAAGAATAGATATATACATATGTACAACTGAATCACTTTGCTATACACCTGAAACTAACACAACATTGTAAATCAATATTTCAATAAAAAAATTTTTAAGTATAGGGTCTTCAAATAATCATGGTCAGAATATTTGCTTAAATGCCACACACTTGTTGATGGTTATAAGTCGTGGGTACCAAGTTTTGCTTCACTCTTAGAATAGTACAAAGATTTTTGAATCAGACTGCCTAGTTCAGGCCGGGGCTCTTCTGCTACTGCTTATGTGACTTTGGACAGGCTACTTGGCTTTTTTAGCTTTAGTTTCCTCATCTGAACCTACTTCACAGGGTTGTGAGGATTAGACAGGGCTAAGTACATAGCACCTGGCACATTGGCTAAGATGCAATACAGTGTACTTTGGAATGGAATGGTTAACATAAATCCAGAGGTCTATGAGAGCAAAGAGGAGTCTCAGACTGAAAGGTCTGAGACTGAAAGGTCTCTTACAAGCCTTCCTGGGACCTCAATTGTGGAGAGATGGGAGAAAGCTGGGACCAGAAAGCACCAATGGAAGAAGAAGAGAGAGAGTTGGGGACAGCATCACAGAAAAAACTCGCCATTAGACTGTGCACATCAGGAAGGTGGAAACCAGGGCTGCTTTATGTCTGTGTCCCCTGAACAGGCTGAGTACTTGAGCACAGTAGGTGCTCAATGTCTGCAGAATTGAATAGAAATCATTGAACTGAAAGGATCTGGAAGCCTCCCAGAACTGGAGTCAATGCAAGGGGAAACAGAACAATTCTGTTGCCAGAGCATCAGACTGACGCTGGGAACATTGAGTCACAATCACGGGTGTTGTTGGGGTCATTTATGAGGTGAGTCATAAGTAATCTGTTAATAATAAAGTATGGGATGTTCTGAATGATGTGCTCTTTCACAGATTAGAGCAGATTCAAGGTTATCACTATAGCAATGATGTAGCGCAATACGCTTTATCGAGTGCGTTTGCTTGTGGGGGCATTGTACACCTGTATGTGCTGACTGCAGAATAGGTCAAAGCAAACAAGAAAAAATAAAAGCAAATGAGAGTCACTGACTCAGACTGCAGGAGAGGTGGGCCCAGTTTGATTTCCAGTGTGAACCAGAGAAAGTCAATTCCTTTCCTCCATCTTTCCCCCCAGGACCCAGGGTGGGTGATGCTGCTTTTACAGGAAACGGCAGAGAAATGACATTTAAAGGTTGATTTTAATAATATAAAAACTGAAACCACACCATTCATATTTTCTTAGCACATTAGACATTACAAATGCTTTTGTATGAATTATCACTTGTTAGAGGATCAACTTGGCTTAAGTGAATGGCCTGTATTTGAAGGCTGACTATGACAGCAAGCAGTGTAAACATTGCAGGGATATCGTCTAAATGAGATCTGAGAGGTGGGGTCTTTATCCATGGAACACACACCAGCTTTGTGTTAGGGATTTCATGATCCACATCTTCCCAACGGCTCATCCCACACCCAGACATATCTCCAAATATGGGAAGGAGGGAGGGAGGAAGGAAGGAAGCAAGGAAGGGAAGGAGGGGAATGTTTTTCTTTTGTTTGTCTTGACAATCAAGCAATCTGGGGGGAAGCGGTTGTATCTTTTGGTTTTCGAACCCAGTTTGCCCTCCAGTCTCACAAGGCAGGTAAGAGGAGAAAGGCTTAGAGGCTGACCATGGAAACCTGAAATTCACAGTCAAGATCGCATCACTCTCACAAAGCCTTTTCCCTGTTCTCCCACTGAGATTCCTATGGGCCACGCTGGCCCAACCAGCCCTCAGCAGAGGTTGGTTCCAAATACCCTGCCACCATGGGTTGCTTGTCACACCTAGATAGGGCCTATGACTTCAAACAATGACCTTTTCAACTGGCTGCTCTGCTTCGCTACTTAATTACACAGACTATGCATTTATGGGTAAAAGGAAATGTGTCTCCATATACAATCACTGAGTAAGGGAGATATGGCTGAAGCCTTGATTCCTATTTTAGTGAACATGATTTACTCTGATACCTGCATCCCATAAGAGGAGGGTAAACCTCTTGAGGTCACTGATCATATCTCATTGCATTCTTTACAATGAATGCCTTGGCCAGTGCTAGACACATAATAATAACAGGTATTAACTCAAAAGAGTTAGCTGTAGGAATATTGGCCTTGTTTCGTTTTATTCACTTCTTGTTGCTAAGTGTTTGTTGCTGTTATTGTTATTTTAAGGTTATTTCTCTCCCCGAATGCTATCCTTTTATGGGGATACCCAGAAATGAAATGATATCGTGGCTACCTATTAAAAATAAATAAATCAGCAAAGTAAAACCCAGGGAGGCTGTACTTAACACCGCTGTAAGGTACACTTAAAAATGGTTAAGATGCAACAGCTGTTATATTTAACCACCATGCCAGGTATTTTTGGAACCAAAATAATATTAAAACAATTAAATTTGTTAAATATTAAAAAGAAGATGGTTAAGATGGTAAATTTTGTTATGTTTTTTACCTCAATAAAAAAAAAAAAACCCAGGCAGGTTGAAGCCAGATGTCTCACTTCTTGCACGTGCTAAAGGATGGCACAGGGCACTGTTTGCAAGGGGCAGTTACACAGCCATAACCCTCGTATCCAGTAATGTATTTACAATGAATCTTTTGCAGCAATAGATCAAAGAACAGCTTTTATTGACCTATATCCACATTTGACTGTACAGCAAATTAGCACAAACACACACCCAGAGACCAGCTTCAGTTTCCTCTTACCACACTGGCTCTCTAAAGCGAAATAAATTTTCTGTCCTAAAAGCAGAGTTTTGCAAAGCGGAAACTTCTGAAAAACAAGCATTTGTCACTGAGGTTAACAGGGCTCAACTTGAAAAATGACCCTTTGGCTCATGAGAAAACATAACTCTCTCCTAAACTACTATGGGTGAGAAGGGGTGCGAGGGGGGAGAAGAACAGTGGGAGTATGGAGAAAAACAGTGGGAGTATAGAGAACATGATGAATGAAGCAAACAGAAAGACACATATATGTGCGTGTGTGTAGACCCGTGCACAAAACGTCCATTATTTGCATGTTTCATTTCCAAAGGTCCAGATAATGTCAGGTAAAAGTGTAACTTATGACTCAGTCAGGGCCATGCTTTTGCTTTGATAAATCAATGTTAGCTAAGTCAATTAGGGTGGAGGTGGCCAAAAAAAAAAAAAACCAAGATGATAAGTGGCAGATGCATTGTTCAGCGGAAAGACAGAATAAGGTAGCTCTCACTTTGAAGAACTGAGTTCAGAGGTTTCAAAGTGCACACAGGAAATGCTCCAACAGCATAAACTGTGCCCCAAGCATCATTCCAGCAAACTTTCAGCCCTCCACATGGCTTTATCTGATCGCCCGATGCTCTATCTCCAGATCCAAGGTACCCACAAAGAAAAAACGCTTTGTGATAAAATCAAGAGCTCAGGGCTTTGATCACCTTTCTGATCAGTGAAGACTGGTAGGTGTCGAGATGAGACTGTCAGGTGGTCAGAATCTGGTAGGTTCTCCTGAGTTATTGGAATCTTGATTTTTTGTTGGTTTCTGGTTCTGAATGTACTTAGGCACACACAGTGACTGTTTTCATCACAGATATAACAAGTTAACTACCAAAAAGGAAAAGGACATAGAGCTCCAAACCAGGCCTGTAAAACATTATAAATTCATCTCTGGCTCTCAAAGATATCTACAAGGCAATATTTTGGTGATGATGAATATACACTGAGCCTTGGGTACCCCTTGGACCAAAGGCGGAGAAAACCCAGCATTTAGGGCATCCCATTTTGCTTTTTTGAGGTGTTTTTTTTTTTAAGGCACCAATTGAAGTAGTATAAATTAAATCTAGAAGACCAAATTGTGAATGCTACTATTTCCCCAACACCAAACAGTATCCACAGAACAGAGAGGTGGAATTGGATGAAAAGTCTTCATGTAAGAAAAGCAATGTTCTTTTCTCTCTGCTACTCTGTGGTTCGCCCTCATTGTGTGGGATTTTGGGCCTACGGTTAGGAGAAGAAAGTGTATACTTTGAGGATAACAGCAAAACAGCGACAAACACATTTTGTGGGAGAAGAGAATACATTAATTGTATATCAGGCTTGAGAATCAGGTACTACAAGTTAACATGGAAAGGTTTCACAGAAAATTGTTTATGTCAGAGGAGATGATGTCCAAGCTTTCAAACATCCTGGCTGTATAAATCTTCAGGGGAAATCAATGTAGTCATCACAGATAATTCACAAGAAGTAGTTTGTGATCATAATTGAATACTTCCACAAATGTTTTCTTAAGAAAAACCATAGAAAATGAAGTTAGTCATAGAATAACTGGATACTCTAATAAACATATACCCCTCAGAAATGTTCCAGATACAAGATCTTGCTGCTTTCCTTATATCTCTTTAACCTGTGAAAAACTCCTCTTCTTTACAACTTATGTGTCAGGTATTGCAAAACTCAAAATATGCACTTTTGCTGAGGCCACTGATCATAAAGAGAGAAAAAAGTTGTTGGTAGCAATGCTGTGGTTTATCACATGCTATACAGAACCAGTGTGAATTTCCCTTATTTGATTTATAGAATTAAATTGTAAACATAAAATTCAAACAACAGCCCCCCGATGATTCCTCTCTTTGCTTTTCTCTACTTGGTTTCACTGGGACACTAGCCTACTGCCTCCCTCAGACACCTCAGGAGTCCCTGGGCCTCTGTTATTAACCCTGAAGGCATGAAATGGAGAAGTCATTTTCTTTAATTGACCATGACTTTATAGTCAGTGGTCTATAGTCACTCTGTCTAAGCAGGCCCATGTGGGAGAAAGGAAAAAATGAATTTTCCAGAATAATGGGAAAGTCTGAATCCAAGGAATTTTCCTGGACTGCTGGGACTCAGTAAGGCAACACTGCCAAGGTACAAAGCAGCAGCCCTCAGGGCAGCACACTTTAAACACATGGTTATGAGGGTCTTACCAGCTGTCTTCCAGAATAAGCAACATGTTAGAGGAGCCTCTATGGAGATCTCTAATTGTTACTCAGCCAGCACAATGGTAAACCATATGTTTAATAGAAATAGGGGGAAAGAAATCCAATAACTCGTTTCCTGAGCAATCAAACAAAGTCAAACAAAGGAATACTAATGGTGGTATAGCTGAGGAAAAATTTTCTCTACCCTCTTAGACTCTGTTCTTGGGGCCTGTGAATTAAACTGACAAAAGACAGATTAACGGGAGAAAAGGCATATGTTTCTTTATCGATGCTAATATTTTTATGTGCACAGGGGCTTCATAGAAACAAAGTGAAACCCAAAGGCAGTTAGATCTTTTAACAAAGGGCAATAAATTGTGGAGAAATGATTAGACAAGGAAAAGGGGTTTGGGTTCTTAGGGGCAGTAAACTGTAGGTAGGTGACTAGGAAATGTATGGTAGATAGGGTTGTTCAGTAGGATCTGTTATACAGACTCAAGTTGCTCTCTGATAAGAGTCTTGTCCTCTTCCTTGTATAGAAGAGGGGGACACCTTTACAAATGGAAGTTTATGTCACTTTTACCATGGGAAATTTATGCCCTGCTTTTAGGCAGAAAGGGGGAGTTCTTCCTTTGCTGCTTCTCAACTGCCTTCAACTCAAATCATCTTTATGCCAAAATGGCATATTTTAGGGTAGCATCCCCTTCATTGGTGATTATATCTATGCCTGCAAGGCAATCGATTTCATCTTTCCTTTGCAGACGGTAGACAGCAACAGGACACAGGAACCAATGAGAAACTCCCAGGAATTTGAGGCACAAAAGTGGGTTCACATCTCATTACTCCTTTCTCCATCTTCTTCTCTCCCTCAGTCTCTTTTCAGAATACAAGATGCTAAACTTTGACTTTTTCTTCATCCCGCCTCAGGATGTAGCTTTGGGGCAACAGGGGCAGCTGTGGCCTACAGGTAATGCTTGATCAAAGATGCTCTTTCTCAGGCCCTTCCTGGAACTCCTCCTCCTTGACTCCCATCCCTGCTTTTGGCTTCCCCAGGCCTCTGAGTCCTCTACTCAAATGGCGGAAGTTGGCCTCATCTACCACGGCCTCCGGATCTCTAGGCTATGCTAGGAAGTTCACTTCCTTATTCCAGTGATACAAGTATTATATTTTAAAGCCCTGTAAAACATTCTGATGCCTCTCACTGAAGGGGATCAGAATATGACACCCCAAATTATGCCACTTTGGCATAAGGATTATTTTGAACTGAAGACAATTGAGAAAAAGCAATCACAAGAAGAGTTCTCTCACAAGTTTCCCTTGTGAACATGTCCCCCTTCTCCATACCAGGAAGAGGACAAAAACACATCACTGAGACAGAGAAGGTACCAAGATGAGTCTGCATAAGCAAACCTGTTAAATAGCCTTTGTCCACCATTAATTTCCCCCACATATTTCCTAGTCACCTTCCTACATTTTATTGCCCCTGAAAGCCCAAACCCCCTTTCCTTTACCTAGTCACAGTTTATCACCCTTTGTTAAAATGGTATATAAGCACTCAAGCTTGATAAATTTTTTGGGATTTCACTTCTTTTCTGTGAAGCCCCCATGAATGAAAAACATATTAACATCAATTTCTCCTGTGAATCTATTGTTTGTCACTTTAATTCGCAGGTCCCAGCTATAGAACAGAAGAGGAGAGAGTAAAAGTTTTTCTCCCCTAAATTACTGTCTGTCTCACTGTCTGTCTAGTTGATAAATATGTGTTGACTGGGACTTTCATCGTGGTCCAGTGGCTAAGACTTCACGCTCTCAATGCAGAGAGCCTAGGTTCAATCCCTGGTCAGGGAACTAGATCCCACATGCTGCAACTAAGGGTTCGCATGCCACAACTAAAGATCCCACATGCCACAATGAAGATCCCACATGCGGCAACGAAAATACTGCGTGCCACAACTAAGAACTGACGCAGCCAAATAAATAAATTAAATATTTTTTAAAAATATGTATCGACTGACAGACTGCCAGGAGAGTCTACATGTACCAGAGCCTGTGACAGGTAAGAGCTCTCAGCTCAGAGGCAGCTGTGCCATGCTCATATGACAGAGTTTGGCAGCAAGTCTTAATGATTAGCCACAAAAGGAAAGTGCAAAGGGGCACAGTTTTTCTTTAGAGAGCTCCAAGATACCATCAATCTCTGTCCCAGCCTAGGGAAATCTGGAAAAAAAAAGTGCCTCAAGCACTAAGGAATGGGGAATGCAGGGGCAAAATGGGTAATGAGTCAGAAAGGAATGTCTGCTAACCCACACTCACATACCTGCATGCCTATGTGAAGACAGCCCTGCATAAATTCTTTTACCCATACCATGTACTTCTGAGGGCATTTTTCCACGTGAGAATCTGCCCTGTGCTTTACGGAACAGTAAGTAGGTCACTTATTTGCTTTCGGATGTAACTCTGCAGAAGTGTGTTGTCACTGTGATATCTTTTTTTCTCTCATGCTTTCTCAGTATCACCAGCTTTGGCGTTCTTCGTTAGATAATAGATTGAAATTCATGCAGTGGCCCGAAAATCACTGCACCAGAGGAAAATGGGGGAGGGGGTGGTCAATCAAAGCCTGGGCTAGTGGGTTTGGTGTTTTTGGTTGTTTGTCTTTAAATAAATGAGCCTAGAACAGTATTTCCCAAATTCGAAAACAGATGCTTTTTAGAGTCAATTTCTTATGCAACAATATAAAAATAAGACATTAAATCCAGGAATGAGAAGTAATTCTCCAACATGGTTTTGTTTTGAATCTCTACCTCTTCACTTAGATACAGGTTTGGGGAAAGAGCTCCATCTAAAGAGCCCATATTTCCATCTGTTACTTTAGATATCAGGTCAGAGTTAGTACTTTTAGAAAGCTTGACAGATCTCTTTGATGCAACAGGGGAAAAAAAGACATACTTTTTAAGCAGTAGAATCCAAGATATCCCTGCTCTTTGTCTCCATGATGCAATGGGTCACTGTGGAGACTCTCAGCAAAATAAGCCCAAAATGGCCATCAGGATTAAGACATCTGCTGGCCAAAACAGCTGCAGAGCAGGTGGGTTCTCCATCCCAAGTTCCCATTCTCCTTGTGATTTCTCTTTAGTGCAAGAGGTGTGACAGAGAGCAAGATGACATGGGCAAAGCAGCATCTTCGTCATCCTTCTCATCTTGCCAAGGAACAACCCAACCAGGATTCTATGCATTTTTATGTGACAAAGAAATAAAATAAGGTAGAAAATTGTGGAAGAGGGAAATCAACTTTGGCCAAAGGTT
>NW_020173113.1:638266-680749 GCF_003031525.2 Neophocaena asiaeorientalis asiaeorientalis | reverse complement strand
ATAGAGGGGACACTTCTCTTAAGGCAATATGTAGAAAGCAAAATTTCTTGCCCTTGTAGAGAAAATTCATACTTCAGGGGAACTCTTTATTGCCTAAAGCACTTGTTTCCTACAGGAGCTATTCTATAACTCTGTAAGTTGTAGAGAAGGGATAGACATGTGAATTCTGTCCTGCCTGGTTCAACTTACCTCCTTCACTGTGGGGGGCTGGGGGCGGGGAATGTTTGCCTCCATTTGTAATTCATTTCAACATTCTTTACTCCCTATAAATCTGGGCTGCTTCTTTTTTAAGTCAGTTATAACACGTGCCTAGTTCCCTCAGTTATTACGAGTAAAATAAAATCTTTAACACATGTTCATTTTTATGTCTGTATAAGGATCAGGATTTTACCTTTTTTCTAAAAATTGTCTTGGAACACCCTTGTAAGACTTCTTTATTGGGTAGCAGCAGAAGGAAACGTGGTGGAGCCCTTCAGGCTGCAGGAGGCTAGCACGGGGTCATCTGATCTACAGGTAAGGGGAGCGAACTGGCTCTTCTCAGGGGACATGCCCTTTCTCCCCTCTAATCTTACAGGTTAATACCACCATCCAAAACATGAATTTAGTCACCTTTCAGGAGAAGGCATCCGTTCCATTTTCGAAGGCATTACTTCTGGCTCCTCTCTCCACTTGCAGGTTTCTCACGCTCTCGATTTGCAGATCGCTGTGTGGGAGAGCTGCAGCTTCACCCAGTGGGCAGGGCTGGGTTTCTGTTATCCGGCCTGCAACCCCCTGCGCTCTGCCAACACACAATGATCAGTGGCATTCCTGAAATTCCTGACATAGCAGAGAAGCCAGGCTTGGCCCTGCAAACGCCCTTGAACTGTGGTTCTGACCCTAATGGGGCATTTATCTTTTATTCACAGCCAGAGGTTAGGACCTATTTATGTAAATCCTCCGCCAAGGGTCAATTCATCTTGACCCCCTGGTTTTCATTTCTCTAATTGTCTCAGGTATTTTTTAGACCCCTTGGAAACTCTTCATTCAGTGAAAAGCTTCGGGGTCAGTAAGAATTCAGTTACAAAGGGAAGGGGTGGAGGGCTGGAAGAGTTGAGAAGGCTTCCTTTGAAGTGTTCTAAGAAGCTTTCAGAGGCCACCCAGTTGACAAAGTAAAAACAGCAATGACCTTATGCACCCCATTTTATTCACGAAAAGTAAGCTCTCTTGAAATGGTATCCTCACCTAAGAAGTTGCTTAGAGCACACATTGTCCAATTTCAGTTTCCTAGAGCACATATTGTCCAGTCACAGCGGTGGTAAGAGGTTGGGAAAGGAGCTATTAGAATGGAGGGCCTCTGGGCGGGCACTGGCTCCGAAGACAATTGTTCCCACTTAATGGGCCCCAGCATCCTCCTAGCTTTGCATTTTAAAAGGAGGCCCCAGAATAGTGAGAAAATACTTTATTCCTAAGAACCGACCCAGGTTACAGGGATTTCAGGCCACATGGGAAGCCAGCAGGGGAGATATTTAGAGGTCAACAGGTCTTTGGGGGTCCCTCAAATCATCTTGATTGAGAGCCTTGTACTCTAGCTTCCAACTCCCAGTAATGAAGACTTTGAGGGAAGGAATCAATTGGAAAGCAGCCCAACTGTTTAACAACCTTGACGGCGAATTTCTCCTTTTCACTAACTGGATTTTCGCCTTCTATACTTTAAGCCTGTTGAATTTTTCCATTTTCAATTGAGAGTTGGTGGGCAGAATCTTCTCTTTAAAAAAAAAAAAACTTTTTTCTTTATTTGCTGTCAACATTTTATTATGAAAAATGTCTAACATACAGGAAAGTTGAACAAATAGTACTGTGAACACCCCATATACCCACAATTTAAATTCAACAAATGCTGACCTTTTGGTATATTTGCTTTATCTATATACACACTGTACATACATATTTGCTTTATGTATGTATATACATTTTTTTGCTGGTCTATTTAAAAGTAAATTGGAGACCTAAATGTAAGACCAAATACTATAAAACTCTTAGAGAAAAACATAGGCAGAACACTCTTTGACATAAATCACAGCAAGATCTTTTGGGATCCACCTCCTAGAGTAATGAAAATAAAAATAAACAAATGGAACCTAATTAAACTCAAAAGCTTTTGCAAGCAAAGGAAACCATAAATGAGATGAAAAGACAACCCTCAGAATGGGAGAAGATATTTGCAAACGAAAAACTGACAAAGGATTAATCTCCAAAATACACAAACAGCTCATGCAGCTCAATATCAAAAAAACAAACAACCTAATCAAAAACTGGGCAGGAGACCTAAATAGACATTTCTCCAAAGAAGACATACAGATGGCCAAGAGGAACATGAAAAGATGCTCAACATCACTAGTTATTAAAGAAATGCAAGTCAAAACTACAATAAGGTATAACCTCACACTGATATACTACTCATCCATAAAAAAGAATGAAATAATGCCATTTGCAGCAACATGGATGGACCTAGAGAGTATCATTTTTTTTTTTTGAGAGTATCATTTTAAGTGAAGAAAGTCAGACAAAGACAAATATCATATGATATCACTTATATGTGGAGTCTAAGAAAATGATACAAATCAACTTATTTACAAAACAGAAACAGACTCACAGACATAGAAAACAAACTTATGGTTACCAAAGTGGAAAGGGGGTGGGAGAGGGATAAATTAGGAGTTTGACATTAACATACACACACTGCTATATATAAAATAGGTAATCAACAAGGACCTACTGTATAGCACTGGGAACTCTACTGTAATAACCTATATGGGAAAAGAATCTGAAAAAGAATGGATATATGTATAACTGAATCACTTTGCTGTTCACCTGAAGCTAACACAATATTGTAAATCAACTATACTCCAATATAAAATAAAAATTAAATAAAATGATAAAATTCCTAAAAGACTGCATTATAAAAATAAAAGTAAATTGGAGACATCATGACACTTCACCCCAAACACTTTAGCCTGCATATCCTAATATAAGTTCATTCTCATATATAGCTATCACAGAACGAGCACCCCTAAGAAAATTAACAGTAATTCCATAATATCATTTAACTCTTAGAATACCCAGACCATAGTCAAATCACCCCAATTTCCATCATAATGTCTTATAGCAGTTTCTTTTTTAAACCAGGATCCAATCACAATTCATACATTTGGTTTCTTTAGTCTTTTTGGAATAGTCCCCCTACTTCTTTTTATAAATGACATTATCTTTTTGAAGAGACTTTATAGGAAGTCTCACATTCTGGACTTGTCTGATTATTTCCTTGTGGTGATATTTAACTTGTTCTTCTCTCTCCTAGATTTCCTGTTGTTATGAGTTGAATTGTGTCTGTCCCCTGAAATCATATGTTGAAGCTGAAGGTGTGCAGAATTTGTTACCTTAAAATCTGCCTCTTTGGCATAAGGATTATTTTTGGTTGATTATTTTTTAAGAAAGTGCAGACATAGGAAAAGCTCTGAAAACCAAGTAGAAGTTACTCTTTGTAAGGGACATTTACATTTATAAGGGAGGTCTCCATTTGTAAGGGTGTCTCCCTCTCTGTACCAGGAAGCGATGATGACTAAATCTCTGGAAACTCTTATCAGTGGAGAAGGTACAGACTCAAATATTCATAACAACCATACCCTTTTTTACTTCATTTTCCTTGTGCTTTTCCTGGTAGCCTACCATAACTGCCTCCCCTGTCCTCCCATCTGTCTTTGTCTTTAGCTGGAGATGGTATTTAAGGTGGTGGCTTGAGCCACTTGGGGGGATTACTCAGCTTTCCTGGGCCTCTCCCATGTAAATAGGCAGTATACATGTTCTTAAACTTCTGTTTGTTTTTCTCCTGTTCATCTGTCTTTTTATTACAGGGAGGTCTCAGCCAAGAACCTAGAAAGGTAGAGGGAAATTTATTTTTCCTCCTCTATAAGGCCCTAACCCCCAGTGCTTTAGAATATGACCTTATTTGGAAATAGTGTCGTTGACGTAATTAGTTAGGATGAGGTCATACTGGAGTAGGGTGGGTCCGTAATCCAAAATGACTGGTGTCCTTATAAAAGGAAAAATGTGGAGATAGATGTGCACACAGGGACAACACCATGTGAACATGAAGGCAGAGATCAAGGTGATGCTTCTACACATCAAGGAAGATGAAAGATTGCCAACAAACCATCAGAAGCTAGGAGAGAGGCATGGAACAGATCCTCACAGCCCTCAGAAGGAACCAACCCTACCCACACCTTAATCTCATACTTCCAGTCTCCAGAACTGTGAGATAATAAATTTCTGTTGTTTAAGCCACTCAGTTTGTGGTACTGTGTTATGGCAGCCTAGTAAACTAGGCTATAAACTGGATGTTAGGTCTAGAGGCTTGATTAGATTCAGGTTAAACATTTTTGGCAAGAATGCTACCTAGGTGACACTGTGGTCTTCACATTGCATCACATCATATTATACCACATAGCCTCAGTCTACCTCACTGTAAGTGGTGTTAACTATGATCACAGGGTTAAGGTCATGACAACCAAGCTAAGCTTTTCTCTTTGTAATTAAAAAGGAACTTGAGGGGTGATACTTAGATACCACATAAGTATACGGCCTCCATCAATGTCACCCAATTGTTTTAGCATTCCTTAATGATCCTTGCCTGAATGGATTATATTCTTGGAAGATGCCAAAATGATGCTACTGTAAAAATTCATTTGCAACTGTTAGCTGGCATTCTTCTATAAAGAAGAATCAAAAGGAGACAAACAAGTTTTTCCTTAAAAGTCGGGGTAAACGCTTAACTCTTTCCTTTGGTTGCCAATTCTCAGAATAAAGTGTTTGTATAATAGTCATCACCAATCACTAATGAGTTTTTTCTCTCATTTGAGTGCCATGATGGACTCATGATACTCATGGTTTTAATTTATTCAATCATCATAAGCAAAGGCATTCATTATTCCTCTTGATGCTCAACTGTTCCCATTGGTCTTTTGGTGCTTTCTTAATTTCTGGCATAAGAAGCCCCAGCCTCACCTTATATATTGTCTGTACCAAGCCAGAAATAAGCCATTTCTCCAAGAAGCACTGTTTCCTTCTATTAGGGAATTTAGAAACCAAGATCTGGTTTCAATGTAAGCTTATCGCTATTGGGACGTCATTGCTTCTAGACCAGAGAAGTGAACAGCGCTATGAAATAGATGGGCCAGCTTCATGGGCAAGCTACCAGGACAGTCACACAGGCACTTGTGCCCAGAAGGGCCGTGTGCTTGGAATTTAATACTCTGTAATCACTGTCTTCAAATTATTTGCAATTTTATCTTTATATTTGTATTTGGTCAGTAGAGTCCAATGTGATAATGGAGCATGCACCAGGGGCTTGGAGCCTCAGTTCATGCTTGGGTCCCCAGGACAGGTTCCCAGGGGCTGCTCCTGTGCCTCCTGGTGCCCTGGGCCCTGCCCAGCCTCCCCATCTCCAACCCTTCCTAGCAACCACTGTTGGCTGCCCTCTGTCCCGAATGGGAGCCTAGGTGTGAGTGTAGGGAAGGTCAGGGTTGGGTGCATTTGCCCCACAACATCTTGGGACAAGGCATGGTGGTGGTGTCCCTACCCCAGGTTAGCAGTGCCACATCACATTTAGCAGGTGACCAAGCAAGGATAGCCTCTCCCCCACCACCAATCCAGATCACTAGTGTATCCCAGCACTAAAGTTCCAATATGCTTGGAGGTCTCCCATTAGCTGTTGAGTTGGAGCAGCAGGCCCATAGGAAGGGGAAATGGCTGGCTTGACTTCCCTGCCCCTGGCCCGGGGTGTACATCATATCACATTAGTCATGCCCCATTGTCACAGGGCAGGGCCCCTGGGGGCCTGGGAGCATCTGTACTTGCCTCCTGAGTATCCCATGCAAAGGGATACCTTTTCTTCCTCCTTCCCATTTCCTAAATCTGGTTTGTGTTAGTCTCTTCCGGCCAGCTCAAGACAGTCTCCAGGATAAGTCACAAAATACAAATTGTGACGTTTCAGCTATTCCACATGCAAGTCAAATGCTCTTACATTTGCTTTTTTTTTTTTTTTTTTTTACATTTGCTTTTAAAACTGACATTGTACAATATAAAGACTAAGGGTAAAATTCATGCTAATAATTTAAAATTTAATTTTTCTTTACTTAGAACACCATTAAATGGGCAAATAAAAAACACCATGACAAGTTGAGTGAGTGAGAGACTGTAGAAGAAAGGAAAAGCCTTTATGTTTTACCTTTAATGGCACTTTATTCCTGGTTTTTGAACAAATAGCCCCACATTTTCGTTTTGCACTGGGCCACACAAATTATGTCGCTGGTCCTGAAAAATACATATACGTTTTATATTTTTATATATATAATAACTTATATATTATATATATATTAATCATGATATCATGCTTGATATATATGATATATATTAATCATGAGATCATACTGATATTTTCCATTCAAATTTAACATTATAAGGCTTTTTCAAAAGTTATTTTATACATGTATTTATTTCCTATTATACTGAAGATTTTAGTTCCATATATAATTAACATAATTACTTATTTGCTTTATCTATGATACAAACATACACCTACATGAGTTTCAAAATTTCAATACCAATGTTACCACTAACAATAAAACTACAAAGTAACATTTAAGATTCTTTTCACTTCTTTTTGACTTCAGTACAGTTGAAATACTATGTTCATAAATTATTTGAAATAATTCTTGTCTCTGAGCAATTCTGTTACCTTTGATATAGAGTCAGGTTTATTCGTTTCTTTCCAATTTTAGGCTTTGCTTTGTCTTCTTTTTTATTTCATTGCATTTTTTGGAAGTTAAACATTTATATATTTCAAAAGTCAAGCTATATAAAAAGGCATACTCAGGGAAATCTCTCTCCAATTCCTATTCTCTCCTCTTCAGCCCCTTCCCAAGCTCTCTACAGGTAACTGTTTCTATTAGTTTCTGGTATTTGGGGGGAGGGGAGAGCAAACATATACACATATTCTTACTTCCTTTCTTTTATATACAAAAGATAAAACACTATATAAATGCTCTGCACATCTTTTTAGCAAAATAACCTCCATATCAGTACATAGTCAACTTCTCATTCTTTTTATACAATTGTATGATACTTCATTATGAGGCTATACCTTTGTTTATTCAATAGGTCCTTTATTGGTGGACATTTCAGAGTTCCAGTCTTCATTATTAAACATAATGCCACAATAAATAACCTTGTGCATTTATTATTTCATAATTATAGAAGCATACCTACCAGGTAAATTCCTAGCAGTGAGATTGCTAAGTCAAGGGGTAAGTGTAATTTTGTTAGATAAACCAAATTCCCTTCCTTGGGAATTGTACCATGTTGCACTCCCACCAGCAACGTATGGGAGTACTTGTTTCTTCACAGGCCTGTCAACAGTGTGTTCTGTCAAACTTGAGGATTTTAGCCAATGTGATTTTGGTAAAATGGTAACAGTGTAGTTTTAATTGGCATTCCTATTATTATGAGTGAAAGTAAGCATCTTTTCAAATGTTCATTTGCATTTCTCTGCGAACTCTGCCATTTGACAATTTTTTCTATCAAGATTTTAGACTTTTTTGTCTTCATTGTTAAGATCTCTTTATTTATTAGGGAAATTAATCTTTTGTCTGTCATATACATGTCAAATATTTTCTCCAGGTTTACATTTGATTATGATTATGTGTTTTTAATGTAAGAAAATGTATTAATCTTTTATTGATTGATTCTAAATGTTGAGTCAGTTCAAAAAGCTTTCTCTACTCCCATATTAAAAAGAAATACAAGGAACTTCTGGTTTGGGCCAAGATGGAGTGCCTCATTCCTCCCAGGGCTTTCCCTTTACAACTAAGAAAGCCTGGCTATAACACAACAAACAAGCTTAGGAAGACTCTGAAAGGTGGAAAGAAGTCAAACTTCCCAGGGACCTGAAACATGACAACGCAGGGGAGATCCCTGGGTCTCCTTACTGCCTCCCTTATATCCCAGACAGGGCCCGGTAGAAACCTCAAACCAAGAATTGCCAACAGGTACAGATAAAAGAAAAAGCTTCAAGAAAAGCTGGATACCCCTAGTTGAGGGACCAGAAAAATGATGGCAAAACAACAGAAAACTCTTTTGGCAACACCGGCACTACTCCAACCAACCAACAGAAAAAAAGCACGTCTCCTTATGTGGGTGGGATCTTCCAAGCCCCACTGGAAGAAGCAGCTGGTGTTCTAATTTCCCTGCAGGGGTACTGATGGGGCTGAGCAGAGAGCTGAGCTTCTATCCCTGTGCAAGGAAGCAGGCAGTGCTCTGATTCCCCCGCCATAGGGTAGTATCAGCAGATCCAGCAGTGAGCTGAGCCTCCACCCCCACTGGGTAGTAGGGGGACTTAACGAGGCAGTGAGAAATGAAACTAGTCAGTACTCTGATCTCCCCCCATCCCAAGTGTTAGCAGGGCCCAGCAGTGGGGAACTAAGTATCCACCCCCATCTGGCATCAATGACACTGGACAAGGTGGTGCTAATCAGGTCTAGTCAGTGCTACACCATCCACTATTCTCCTGCTTCTTGTGTCAGCATGGTCCAGTAGGAAGCTGAATCTCCACAACAACCCAGTAGCAACAAGATTGAATAAGGTGGTGTGAAACAGGGCTAGCAGGCATTCCTTTTCTCTCCCGTCTGCTCCCATCAGCAGGTCCCAGTGGAGAGGTGGGCCTCCAGTACCACCCAACATTAATGATGAGGCTGAATGAGGTGGTGAGAGGTGAGCTAACCCAAACTTTGCTTTCTCCCTCCCCTAGTATCAGTGGGACCCAGTCAGGAGATGAACCTCCATCCCTACCAGGCATCAACAAGGCAGAAGGAGGTGGTGAGAGGTGAGGTTTGTTGGCATTCCACTTTCCCCTTCCTCTCCCTGTATGTTTGAGGGGCTCAGCACAAAGCCAAGCTACTGCCCCTACCCTGTAGCAAAAAAGCAGTGAGTCAACCCTTGGCTTTACCCCTCATTAATGTCAGTGGGAACCAGCGGGGAGCTGAGCTTACATCCACACTAGGAGGCAATGAGGTGTCATGAGTCAGTGCCCTATTTTCACTGGGAAGGTGTCCATGGAGCCAAGGGGGGAGCTGAACTTCCAGCCCACATATCTAAAATATGGCAGTGGAGTCACTGCCTACTTTTGCTGGGGTAGTATCATCGGGCACCAGAGGGAAGCTGAACATATACACCACTCAGCCCTCCTGCTACAACTCAACCAGGGGACTGACTGTTTAAAAAAAAAAAGAATTAATAGGATCCAGAGTCTACTGATATAGTATTCAAAGTTTTCAGGATACAATCAAAAAGTCACTCATCATACCAAGAACCGGAAAATCACAACATGAATGAGAAAAGACCATCAACAGACACCAACATGGAAATGAATCAGATGATGGAATGATCTGACAAGAATTTTAAAGTAACCATCATAAAAATGCTTCAACAGGCAATTACAAATTCTCTTCAAACAAATAAAAAAATATAGAAAATATCAGCAAAGAAATACAAGTTATATGAGAAAACCAAATAGAGATTACAGAACTGAAAAATACAATAATAAAAAGAGTGGAGATGACAGAAGCAAAAATCTGTGAATTTGAGGACACATCAATAGAATTTTCCCAATCTGAACAACGAGAGAAAAGAATGAACAGTCTCAGAGACTAATGGAGTAATAACAAAAGATCTAACATTTGTATCATGGGATAGCAGAAAAGAGAGAGAGAGAATGGAACTGAAAATATTTTTGAGGAAATAATGGCTGAAAACTTCCCAAATGTGGTGAATTCAAGAAGACTCAAGAAACTGAGTGAAACTCAAACAGGGATAAACCTAACAAAATTCATGTCAAGACACAAAACTTCTGAAAAGTTTTGAAAACCAAAAAGAAAAAAAAAGAAATCATGAAAGCAGCCAGAGAGAAATAATGCATTACTTATAGTGGAATACCAATTTGAATCACAGGGTATTTCTCAAAGGAAACCATGGAGGCCAGCAGGAAATAGCACAATATTTTTCAAGTAGTGAAAGAAAAGATCTGTCAATTGTGAATTCTGTATCAAGTGAAAATATCATTCAGGAATTAAGAGGAAGTAAAGGCATTCTTGGTCAAAGGAAACTAAGAAAATTTGTTACTAGCAAACCTACCTTTAAAGAATGGCTAAAGAAGTTTCTCTAAATAGCAAAGATGACAAGAGAAGAAGGCTTGGAACTTCAAAACGGAAAGAAGAACATCAGAATGGGTAAAAGCAAGAAATTAGAAATAGAAGAACAAAATAAACCCAAAGGAAGCAGAGGAAGGGAAAAAATAAAGATATGAGCAGAAATCAATGAAATTAAAAACAAGTACATAAGACAGAAAATCAATGAAACAGAAAGTTCTTCTTAAGAAATTGATAAAAACTGATAAACCTTTAGCAAGACTGACAAAGAGGAAAAAAGAGAGAAGACACATATCATCAATATAAGAAATAAAACATCGGATATCATTTCAGATCCTGAAGGCATTAAAAGGATAATAAAGGAATACTATGAACTGTATGCTCATAAATTTGAAAACTTAGAAGGGGACCAGTTCCTCCAAATCCACAAACTACCACACTCAACCTCAATAAAACAGGCAACCTAAATAGTCCTATAAGCACTGAAAAAAAATGAATTTGTAATTAAAAAGCTCCTGAATGGTTTCACTGGGAATTCTACCAAACATTTACAGAAGAATTAACACCAATTTTACACAATCTTTTCCAGAAAATAGCAGATGGGAACACTCTCCAACTCATTTTATGATGCTAATATTACCCAGATACCAAAACCAAAGACAGTAACAAGAAAAAGAAAAGAAAAAGAAAAACTGTAGAACAATATCTCTCATGAACTTAAACACAAAAAGTCCTCAATAAAATATTAGCAAATCTAATCCAGCAATATATAAAAGTAATTATACACCATAACCAAGTGGGATTTATTCTAAGTGTGAAAGGCTGGTTCAACATTTGAATACCAGAATAGCTATAATAAAAGACAATAGTACAAACACCTAATGTTTGCAAAGATGTGGAGAAACTGGATCACTCATACATGGCTAGTGGGAATGGAAAATGGTACAGCCACTCTGATAAAGAGGGCAGCACCTTCTTAGAAAACTAAACATGGCTTACCATACAACCCAGAAATTGCACTATTTGGCATATATCCCAAAGAAATGAACACTTATGTTCATATAAATATCTGTATACAAATGTTCATATAAGCTTTATTAATAATAATCTAAAACTGGAAATAACCCAAATGTCCTTCAGTGGGGGACTGGTTAAACAAACTGTGATACGTCCATACCAATGGAACACCACTTAGCAATAAAAAGGAACAAACTGTCGATACAGCAACAGTTTGGATGGATCTCAACGGAATTAGGCTGAGAGAAAAAAGCCAATCCTAAAAGGTCACATACTACATGGCTTTATCTATACAACATTCTTGAAATTATAAAATTATAGAAATGGAGACCAGATTAGTAGTGGCCATAGGTCAGGGATAAGGGAGGAGAGTGTGACTATAAAAGACAACATGAGGGATCCCTGTGGTGATACAACTGTTCTGTATCTTGACTGTATCCTGGTTGTGATATTGTACTGTAGGTGTGTTAGTCTGCTCAGGCCTCCATAACAAAATACCATAGACTGGTGGTTTAAGCAACCACCAGTGTGAGACATTTATTTCTCACAGTTCTGAAGGCTATGAAATCTAAAATCAAGGTCCTGACAGATTCAGTTTATTGTAAGGGCCCTCTTCCTGGCTTGCAAATGGCTACCTTCTTGCTGTATCCTGACATGGCCAAGAGAGAGAACTCTGGTGTCTCTTCCTCTTCTTATAAGGGTACTAATACCATCATGGGGGCCCCACTCTCATGACCTCATCTAAACCTAATTAACTCACAAAGGCCCTACCTCCAAATATTATCACATTAGGGGTTAGGGCTTCAACATATGAATTTTGGGAGAGAACATTCAGTCCATAACAAGGTTTCTTTTATTACTGTGATAAATTTTTATTATTGTGATAGCATGAAGTTTGCCATTCTGACCATTTTTAACAGCATAATTTAGTAGCATTAAGCACATTCACAGTGTGATATAACCATCACTGCTATCTATTTCCAAAACTTTTCCATCACTCAAAACAAAAACTCTATAACCATTAAATAATAACTCCCCATTTCCCCTCTCAGCCCCTGGCAACTTCTATTCTACTTTCTGTCTCTATGAATCTGCCTGTTTGTACTATAGTTTTGCAAGATGTTATCATTGGGGAAAACTGCTAAAGGCTACACAGGATCTCTCTGTATTATTTCTTACAACTGTATATGAATCCACAATTATCCCAAAATTTTTAAAAAGAAATTCATTCATGTTTTTGTCTATTATTTTTATTATTATTAAAATCTCTGATCCATTTACTAATTAACCTCTTAGTCTCCTGCACTAGTGCTGCATCACATGGTGGCAACCACTCCTCTCCCCTAGTCAAACGTGTGGCATGTGGCAACAACTCCTCTACCTGAGTCAAACCTTTTTACATTGGATCAAATAATTTTGGTCTTTTCAACTTCTCTCATGCCCACTTTCTACCTCTTAACCATTTTAGTGAATGTTCCAGAAGACAACATACTTTCAAGGAAAGACAGAAATTGGAACAGTCACAAAATGAATACATAACACTAATAAGCAACTACAATGACGACAGCAGGAAAAACTACAATGATTTATTAACTGCTAGGAATTCTAGATAATTACAGCTGTCCCTTGGTATCCACAGGGGATTGGCTCCAGGACCCCCTGTGGACACCAAAATCCATGGATTCTCAAGTCCCTTATATAAAATGTCATGGCAGGATATTTGCATATAACCTATGCACATCTTCCCGTATACTTTAAATCATCTCTAGATTACTTATAATACCTAATACAATATAAATGCTATGTAAATAGTTGCTGGCATGCAGCAAATTCAAGTTTTGCTTTTTGGAACTTTCTGGAATTTTTTTCCCAAATATTTCTGATCCAGAGTTGGTTGAATCTGCAGATGTGGAACCTGTGGATATGGGGAGCCAACTGTGTATCATTTAATCTTTACATCAACATTGCAGGAAAAGTATTATTAGTGCAATTTTATATACGAAGAAATTTCATCTTGGAGAGGTTAACTAAGCCAAAATTACACCTTCATTAAAATGATGGAGAATGCAGGTACATTTGGCATAAGAGCTTATGCGCTTTCCTCTGTGAAGAACTGAATCGAATCCAGAAACTCTCATTTGGAAAGCAGCAGGACATTCAGTTGGCCCAGGTCTTTTCTTGTCCCAGGTCTCAGAAACAAAATATCACACTCTAACTCTGTATTAGTTTGCTAGGGCTACCATAACAAAATACCACAAACTGGGTGATTCAACAACAGAAATTAATATTCTCACAGTTCTAGAAGCTAGAAGTCCAAGATCAAGATGTTGGTAGGTTTGGTGTCTCCTGAGGCCTCTCTCCTTGGCTTGTAGATGGCCTACTGTGTCCTCACACGTGTCCTCACACGTTCTCTCCTCTGTGCATGCACGTGCCTGGTGTCTGTTTTTGTATTCAAATTTTCCTTTGACACCAGTCAGATTGTATCAGGGCCCACCCCAATGGCCTCATTCTAATTTAATCACCTTCGTAAAGGCCCTATCTCCAAATACAGTCACATTCCGAGGTACTGGGGGTTAGGGCTTCAACGTGTGAATTTGGTGGGAGGGACACAAATTCAGCCCATAACAGGCCCTGAGACTGGATGTGGGTGGGGAGGAGAGAAAAAAGGAAGTTTAAAACCAAGATAAACACCTCCACAAAATCATGTGTTTCAAGTAGGTGCAATCCTGCTCATTTACATTTCATCTAGCCCAGAGTCTTCTAAACTTCTTTTGACCATACTCATGATAAAAACTTTTTTAATACATTTTGCATTATGGCTCAATACATATGTATTTATTATTATAAAACCAGACAAGAGTCACAAATTAATTCTGATCTTACTATTTGCAATGCATTCCAACGTTTTCTATTTTGTTCTTTTGAATTAAAAGATTGTTAGTTGCCCCTCACTGAATTGATTTTAGGAACTGCTCTTCTTTACAACCTGCTGTTTGAAAATCAATGTTCTAATTTATGCTGTCAGCAGTGATTGTTAAATTATTTTGTTCATTCTACCACTGCTCTTAAATCCCGGATCCCGCTCTCTTACCACCCCACACATGTATTGGATCAATTGAATTTTGTTTTTTTTCAAAGCCTTGATCCACTTATTCATTAGTTTCATTTCGTAATTCCTTCATTTCTGTCAACTGCCCAGGAAACTGTGGCGCCATTTCCTCCGTAACAAATAGAAAATTGCCATCTAATGGTGGAAGGCAGACAGTGCAGGCCTACATTTAGCATCCTTCCACCCTTTTTTTTTTAATCTCTGCTTTCCCCCCTTCCCCCTTTCTGATGCAATTTTCACAAATACTTGGCAGCATTTTAGTAGGGATTCTTTAAAAATCTTCCTGAAGTGCTATTGCATTCTGTAAATTTAGCTACTCCTTTCACAGAAGTTTGAAGGTCCGGGTGCTAGATGCAGCTCTGTCCTATACCAGCTGTGTGACCTTGAACATGCTACTTTACCTCTGAGTCTCAGTTGTCTTAACCAAAAAATGCCGTGATAAAACATGCCCTGACAACTTTGTTGAGTTGTCTTGCAGTTCAACAAAGAAAATACAGCCTGTTTCTGCCCCTTCCCTGTCTATCCTCAACTCCCCAGGCAGATCCTGTTAAAACTAAGTCAGATCATGTCACTCCCTGCTCAAAACCATCAACTGGTTTCTCAGAGTAAAACTCCAAGTCTTCACCATCACCTAAAAGGTCCTACATAATGTAATCTGCTCGGCCCCCTAACACCACCGGGTAGGGACATTGGAATGCCACTGCCTGTTTCCATAGGGCCAAGGAGGGGGGTTGGGTGGAAGATCAGTTCCCTGTTTGGCCCCCCAGAGTAGGGTGTGTATTATCAAAAAGATTTTCTGTTCTGGAAGGCCACCCTTTTCCTGTTCCTTTGGCTAGGGAAACTGGGCTTTCCTTGGAGCTTTTTGTTCCTTTTTTTTTTTTTTTTTTTTTTTTTGTCTTTTTGGGATTTTTTTTCGTCTTCGCCGTTTTTTTTTCTTTTCCTTTTTTTTTTTTTTTTTTTCTCTGTGCCTGTTGGAAGTTCCAGATTGGAGGCTTCTGCAGCCATTGTCCAGAATGTAGAGGCAATAAGGAAGCCAAGGAAACTCACTACCATGTTGTTCCTCAAGTCCTGAGGTCCCTGGACCATCTACCATCTTCTTTCCACATTTCAGATTCTTCTTATGCTTGTTTGTGTGCTATTTCCAGGGTTTTGTTTTTTTTTTAAGTTGTAAGAGATAGGATGTGGTAGGAATGGGGCTACTCCATCTCAGACAGAACTGGAAGTGAATATTAGATTTGAGAGCCTCTGAAGAGGGCCCAGATGTGAAAAACATACAATGCTGTTTGTGCTACCTTAGAGGAACCTTTCCACGTAGCACTTGAAGAACCACCTTCCCTAGGAAAGACAGAGGAACTCTCACGTACCTATCTTGCAGACACAACAAAACAGAAAAAAAAACCCACAAAAAAACAAACAGGGCAACCAGCTAAGGCTGTAGAGGTTTTTCCCTGAACAGAGACATCCCACTGAGGCAGTGAATAGGACTGAAATCAGTTATATTCGCCTTTCAAAACTCTGTGTCTTGGTGTGGGCAAACCCATGAGGAAGACATGCCATTTTGTAATTCATTTGCCAAGAAGGGGCACCATCTTGTGTGCAGAAGGTGCTGTTATGGACTTGGAGGCACTAAACATACAAGTTATATCTTCACTAGAGTACCTCCTTACTACAATTATGACCATTCTTCCTCTCTGTGCTTGTGAACTCAGAGTTTGGTATGTCTTTGGGTCTCTGGGGAAGAAGGGGGCCCTCTCCAGGCAGCTGTCCTCTTTCGGTTTTCTCATCAATTAGGAACCTTTCCACTTTCCATCTTCCAAAAATTACTTAAAAGTTCTGGTCCACTGATGATATCCTTCTTTTTTCAGAGCTTTTATGGATGAATATTTTAAAAAATATCTATTTGGATGTTTCACTAGGATTTTGGAAAAAGGCAAGACAAATACAAGTGTTGGTTTCTCATCTTGTGCTTGAAATCTGACAATGACCTAACAATGACATTTGAAAAATTTGTCCAGGATGCTTGTGTCCTATCAACCTTAAAATAATAAAAGATGCAATGAAGTAAAGTAAAACACAAATTTACAATCTAACTAAAACCTCAACAGTATTGATATCAGAAGTTTGTAAAAGAGGAAACAATAGACAAAAGACTTTGTAACTTCATCTCATACCTCCTAGCAACTAAAATGAAGAAGAAAACCAAACATATAAATGACAGTAATACAATCTGAGAAAGTTTCCTAAATATATTATTACTATAATCTCAGTCTCTCCTTACCTCTTCCTCCCTCCTTGTCACTACTCTTTCTTTCTACACACACACACACACACACACACACACACACAAACACACTCACCACAGTACTATGGCTTTTTAGTGAAAAGTTAACTATTTTTGTTTACAGAAAAAGCTTCCGTTTTTTTTTTTCATGTAAACTCAGATAATGGATTAGAAAATATTAAGTTCTTATTTGCATAGTTAAGAATTAACCTTACCCAAACAAAAGTCTGGCTTGTGTCCATGGCTCTAGGGAGGTAATGTTTAAGTCCTTAGTAGTCCCACCTGATGAGTGTCTTTGTTTTACTTGGTGGGGGGGCAGCCTTGGACCACACCAGATACTCTAACAATGTGATTTACGGTGGGGCTTTGGGTCATGCGGTATCAGCTCCCCTCTGGAGGAGCTGGAAACTAAGATTGGCCACACAGGCAGTCATCTGTGTCTATGTGACTGAGCCCCAATAAAATCTCTGGACACCAAGGCTCAGGTGAGCTTCCCTGGTTGATAATAATCTGTGTGTATTGTTACACGTCATTGCTGAGAGGAGTTAGCTTTGTCCATGACTCTTCTGGGAGAGGACAGTTGGAAGCTTCTCACTTGGAACTCTCCTGGACCCTATCCTATGCACCTCTTCCCTTTGCTGATTTTAATCTGTATCCTGTCACTGTAATAAACCATAACTATGAGCTTAACAGCTTTTTTTGAGTTCTGTGAGTTCTTATAGTGAATTATTGAACTTAAGGGTGGGGTTAGGGTCCCTCTGACAACAATACCAAATATTGTCAAAGACAGAGTAACAGGAATCTCATTTATTGCTGGTGGAAATGCAAAGTGGTACAGCCACTTGGGAAGAAAATTTGGCAGTTTCTTATAAATGTAAACTCATATAATAGACTTATCACATGATCCGGCAATTCTGCTCTTAAGTATTTACCCAGGTGAACTGAAAGACTATACTCACACCAAAAAACCTGTATGCTAATGTTCAGAGTAATTTTATTCATAATCACTCCAAACTGGAAACAACCACAACTGTCAAAGAAAACAAAAGAAAAACAAAAAAAAACTATGTTATATCTATGCAATGGAATACTAGTTGGCAATAAAAAGAACATACTTGATTCATGCAACAATGTGGATGAATCATAAATGTATTTTTATAAGTGAAAAAAGCCATATACAAAAGGCTATGTATTGTATGATTCTATCTATATGTCATTCTGCAAAAGGTAAAACTATAGGGATGGAAAAAAGATCAGTAGTTGCCAGAGGTTGGGGTAGAAGACAAGTTAACTACAAGTGGATTGCACAGGAAAATTTTTCTGTTATGGAACTGACTCTTCAGTATGGTACTAGAGTGGTGGATCCATGATTCTATGCATTTGTAAAAACCCATAGAATTTTACACAACAAAAAGTAAACTTTATGCAAGTAAAAAACGTCAACCAAGATATCAGGGCATCCCAGGATGGAATGAAACATGTGACAAATGAATTTCAGTATATTACAAACGCATGACATGACTTCCCTGAAGGCTGTGAGAGAAAAAAAGCCAACCTCATTAATTTTTAAAAAAATAAACCTATTTTTGAATAATTTTAGATGTACAGAAAAGTTACAAAGATAGTACAGAGTTCCTTATTCAATTTTCTCTATTGTCAACATCTCTCATTTTCATGGTACATTTGTCAACTAAGAAACCAACATTAGTACATTACTATTAACCAAACTGTAGACTTTATTTGGATGTCACCAGTTTTTCTATTAACATTCTCTTTTCTGTTCCAGGATCCAATCCAGGATACCACATTGCATTTATTTATGTCTCCCCAGTCTCTTCTGGTCTTTGACAGTTTCTCAGTCTTTCCTTGTTTTCCATGACCTTCACACTCTTGAGGAATACTGGCCTTATATCCAGTAAAATGTCCCTCAGTCTGAGTTTGTCTGATGTTTTTCTCAGGATTATACTGGTATTATTAGTTTTGGGGAAGAATACCACAGAGGTGAAGTGCCTTTCTTATCACATCATATCAGTTGGTATATATTATCAACTTCACTTATTACTGATGATGTCAACCTTCACATCACTTGGTTAATGTAGTGTTTGCCATGTCTCTCCACTGTAGGGTTACTATTTTTCCTTTTCCCTACTTTACTTTGGATATGAGCCACTAAGTCTAGCCCACCCTCGGAGGGAGCATCCACCTATATTATTTGGAATTCTTTTGTAAGCAAGACTTGTCTCTCCTCCCCCATTTATCTATTTATTCAAGCATTTCTGATTAACTTGTGAAAACAGTGTTTTCACTGAACAATCTAAGGCTAAATACAAAAAGAACTTTACATAAACACCGTATCCTAGTTGATAATTTTGTTTCTCACAGCAACAATTCTAAAACTACTTTACATTATTATTGTTGAACAAATAAGTAAGCAAATTGTGGTAATAGGACCCAGATTTCTCCCTGTCAGAGAAAGAACTTACAAATAAGCAAGTGGGATAAGCTAGAATAAACCCAGAGGTGCTGGGGTGCTAGATTAGAATCAGAAATATCAGTATGAATACAGGTAGGTAGGTAAGTGGGAAGGTAGGTAGATAGATATTTATAGATAGATTGATACAGAATTATAGATATTTGTGTATACAGGAGTTAGTATACATACATATATTTCCTTTCTCTGTCTGCTGAGAGGGTCTAGAAGCAATGACATCTCAGTACCAATGAGCACTCCCAGTGCCCAGATCTTGGCTTTTAAATACTACTCTCTAATAAAAGGAACTCGGGTTCCCTGGAGAAATGGCTGAATCTAAGGATGGAATACACTACTTGTGTACAGTAATACACTGATATCCATATTATTACATGACATATTTTAAATATTGGCAACTAATTACATAATTGAAAAAATATGTATGCAAGCCATTGGTGTAGGGGCCAAACACCTCTAGCAGCTGAACAGAGCCTATGGGTCAGAGCCATTGTGTATGGTTGTGTAGGCTATGTACTGCAAAACCCTATAGGCACCATTCATGTAGAACACAACATAAACAGTACCCTTAGGGTTAGGCAGTGTATAATCATACAAGTGCTACACCATGGGGTCAGCGGTTTGCAATGTTTGCTTGATCTCCTTCACCAAATTTGTGTCAACATCACTGCCAGGACTTCGAGTTCCTCTATAATATGGACCTTTTCCAGCCAAATATCCCTCTACTGAATGTTCCTTAATCTGTCTTACATCCTAAAGGGACCACATGCTCATCAATCAATTTGTTCAGGCTTTTCTCACACCCTTCTTGGTTCATGCTGCTCTCCCTACTCCTTTCCTTATTTCTTTCCCTACCAACTCCATCTCCACTAGAATACTACCTGTTTATCTTCTCCCAAGAAGCCTCAATTAACTGTGACCTCATTGCCCTTTGAAGCTTTATAAAGAGAAAAGAGTCATCTTTGGCATTTGTCCTATTCTTCCTCTTATAATATAAATCTGAGTTCAGGATTCTTATTTATCATTTTGTCCCAAAGTAGGGCCTCCATATAATAGTTGTACAGGCTATGCATCCTGCTCTATGTAGATGCGCCCTCTGGAGGTGTGCAGCGTACAGTCTGCCCAACTCTATGGAGCAGTCCTGCAATATTAATGCTTTCCACATAAGTGTCTTGTAAATGGCTATTTAGTTGAAATAGAAACATAAACTTCATAGTTCTATAGGAGTAAGTTATAGAACATATAAAATACGTTGATTTTCTTGCTCATGTACAGGAAAGATGGTTGCATAAAGTAAGTTTTTACTATCAAAGTTTTAAAAACATTTAGCTCCTAAGGATCTCTAGATGTGAAAATTCAAAAGCCTTTTTCAACTCTCTAGAGGTACCATTTATAATTGAGTGTGTATGCAAGCACCCAACTCTGATGGAATTTTTCATTCTTAATCACCACCACAACAAAAGCAATAATGTATACAGTGACTTCCTCTTCTCCATCTGGCTAACTTCTTCTCATCTTTCAAGACTCGATGTCTCCATAGACAGATGAATGGATAAAGAAGATGTCATGTATATATACACAATGGAATATTACTCAAACATAAAAAAGAATGAAATAATGCCATTTGCAGCAACATGGATGGACCTAGAGATTTATCATACTAAGTGAAGTAAGTCAGACAGAGAAAGACAAATATCATATACCACTTATGCATGGAATCTAAAAAAATGATACAAACGAACTTATATATAAAACCGAAATAGACTCACAGACATAGAAAACAAACTTATGGTGACCAAAGGGGAAAGGTGGGGGAGGGATAAATTAGGAGTTTTGGATTAACAGATATACACTACTATATTTAAAATAGGTAAACAACAAGGGCCTACTGTATAGCACAGGGAACTATATTCAATATCTTGTTATAACCTATAATGGAAAAGAATATATATGTGTAACTGAATCATTTTGCTGTACACTTGAAACTAACACAACACTGTAAATTAACTATACTTCAATTTTTTAAAAAACTCTGGAAATGAAAAAGAAGACTCAATATCACCTTTAGAAGGCTTCCTGAATCATCTCCCACTTCTGTAGGGCTGATGCTCTACTGGACCCCATAGTACCCAGTTACTTCTATCATATAGTGACAGTATCTTTTCATGTTGATGCCCTTCACTGAAACATAAGGTCCTGGGACTTCCCTGTCGGCACAGTGGTTAAGACTCTGTGCTCCCAATGCAGGGGGCCCGGGTTTGATCCCTGGTCAGGGAACTAGATCCCACATGCATGCCGCCACTAAGGGTTTGCATGCCACAACTAAGGAGACAGACTGTCGCAACTAAGGAGCCCTCAAGCCACAACTAAGGAGCCTACGTGCCGCAACTAAGACCCAGCACAACCAAATACGTATACTATTTTTAATTAATAATAAAAATAGAAATATGATCTCAATCAGTAACATTGCTAATGGTTGTTCTCTATATTTAGTGGTCCAAGATATCAATATTCAATCAAATATCTACAAAAATCTGTGCAGTGGATTTTAGCATAGTTCTTTTTTATTACAAGTGTTGACTTTCTTTTTTAAATAACTTTTAAAATTTTTATTTATTTTTGGCTGCATTGGGTCTTCGTTGCTGCACGCGGGCTTTCTCTAGTTGCGGCGAGGGGGCTACTCTTCGTTGTGGTGTGTGGGCTTCTCACTGCCGTGGCTTCTCTTGTTGCGGAACACTCGCTCCAGGTGCGTGGGCTTCAGTAGTTGTGGCTCACGGGCTCTTGAGCACAGGCTCAGTAGTTGTGGCGTGTGGGCTTAGCTGCTCCATGGCATGTGGAATCTTCCCGGACCAGGGCTTGAACCCGTGTCCCCTGCATTGGCAGGCGGATTCTTAACCACTGCACCACCAGGGAAGTCCCAGTGTTGACCTTTTTGATTTTTGAAAATACTTCTTTTGAGAGACTGCTTCATCTTGTCTCTACAAGTAAGGACTTATTTACTCAAATAACCATTGAACATATTGTTTCTGTGAGCGCAATAAATGACTACAAGAAGAACATATCCATTTCTGGTTTGCAGAACCATCATTCCACAGTTGTTTGAGGCATTATCACAGCATCCTTGAGTAAAGGTTTTTCTTCTGCTGAAATCTGTGACATGTATCAGCAAGAGTTGGGATAGCTGCTGTGGACTTGTGGGACCTGCTCCCTCATGCCTGGCTTTGAGCAACAAACTGATCCCATCAAAGCTTTTTTCTCCCTAAGCGTCAGACAACTGACTCAACTTTGAAAAACCTAACCATCCAGTTGCTTAATTTCATTAACCAGATAAGCTGGTGTGTGTTGTGTGAGTGTGCGTACATATGTGTTGTGTATGCAGGAGCTGAGATGGTTGTTTACAAACTGTAAAAAACTCAAATTTAAAAACAAAACAAGAAAACTAGATCTCAGGGAACAAAAACCAATATGTCCAAACCATGACTGCCTGTGAGGAAGCTGTCACATTTTCTCTACTTAAAGGCACCTTTGACAAGGTCAATTTCTTCACTCCCATGAGTAATCTTTTGTGGGTCATTGATTAGGCCCTTACATAACATAGAGATGAATAAGAAAGTTTGATATTAAATGAAAGAGATGAGGGACTTCCCTGGCGGTCCAAGTGGTTAAGACTTCGCCTTCCAGTGCAGGGGGTGTGGGTTCGATCCCTGGTCGGGGAGCTAGGATCCCACATGCCTCACAGCCAAACACCAAGACATAAAACAGAAGCAATATTGTAACAAATTCAAAAAAGACTTTAAAAATGGTCCACATGAAAAAAAAATCTTTAAAAAAATGAAAGAGATGAGAAAAGAATTATTTCTCACTGAGAAAGAGGAAAGCTATGGTCATACACTTAAACAAATGAACTGAAGTATTTTGCTGAGTTAAACACAGGGTTAGTTAATTCACACAAAGGTACCAGGGAATATAAGGAGTTTTTAGAGATGTTATCCTCAAAGAATACATATGAGAGAGAAAAATATGCATATGAAATTAAGTTGGAAGGGAAAGTTAATACATACAATTACAACAATAGATCAGCTAATGGCGGACTTAAAACTCAGTTATGAGAACTGTATAAAAGGTGAACATGCCTTAATTAATACAAATGAGAATGAACAGAGTCACGTTCTGCCCCTAAATGTACCAAGAACCCCTAGAGAAGAGCATGCTCAAAACGGTACAGAAACAGAGATGGGCAGGGAGCAAAGTTTATAACTTCCCCCTCACAGCTGACCATCCTTAAACACATTGCGCTCTGAATTCAAAGTAAGCCTAAGACAGGAAAACCCTCCTAGATCTTGTTCTAGACACATCTCTCTTTTTTTTTTTTAACACCTTTATTGAAGTATAACTGCTTTACAATGTTGTGTTAGTTTCTGCTGTATAACAAAGTGAATCAGCTATACGTATACATATATCCCCATATCTCCTCCCTCTTGCATCTCCCTCCCACCCTCCCTATCCCAGCCCTCTAGGTGGTCACAAAGCACTGAGCTGATCTCCCTGTGCTATGCGGCTGCTTCCCACTAGCTATCTATTTTACATTTTGTAGAGACACATCTCTTGTTATCTCTTTGTCACAAAGATAAATACTCTCCAGAATGGTAGAATTTGCCAGTTCTCTGAAAGCGTGATGAGGAGGAAACAATTTTGCTTTGACAGTCAACTGACACATATATGACTGTTTATGTCAATTATTTCTCCAATTATGGAAAGATGATCGATTTTAACTGAAGACATAATTCTAGCATTCAGAGTCCTTTTTTTTCTTCTAAGTCATTGGCTTGGATCAGTTATCCAGCATTCAATGACATGAGTTTCAGGGCCACAGCCCTTGATCTGCCCTCCCACACTTCTCATATCATAAGGCCAAGAGTACAAGTACCTGCCCAGAGCAAAAACCCCAGCATGTTTCCTCACAAATTCCCAAATCCAATGGAAACCAAGCTGAAAGGACTCAAGAAACTAGAAGGGAGTGCATTTGAAAACAACCTAACAAAACAGGTAACAGTTCTTACCTATTTTACCACCACTTTACTTCTGCTCATGGAATTGGTGAGGGGATGAGGAAAGGCCTTATTCTATAATATTGGCTATTGGCAACTTGATTTAAGGCATTTTTTTCCTCACAAAACATACAACTGAAAGTGGAAAGTCCTTCGATAGGTGGCCAATTGTGATTGTTAGTTTTATGTGTCAACTTGACTGAACTAAGGGATGCCCGGATATCTGGCAAAGCATTATTTCCGGATGTGTCTGTGAGAGTGTTTCTGGAAGATATTGGCATTTGAATCAGTAGACTGAGTAAAGAAGACTCCCCTCACCAATGCAGGTGGGCAGCATCCAATCCATTGAAGGCCTGAGTGGAACAAAAAGGGGGAGGAAGGGAAAGTTCACTCTCTCTGCTTAAGCTGAGACATCCATCTTCTCCTGCCCTTGGACGTTGGTGCTTCTGGTTCTCAGGCCTTCGGACTCAGACTGGTATACCACCAGGTTTCCTGGTTCTCCAGCTTGCAGGCAGCAGATCAGGTAACTTCTCAGCTTCCATAACTGCATGAGCCAATTCCTATAATTATCTATCTATCTATCTATCTATCTATCTATCCTATTGGTTCTGCTTCTCTGGAGCATCCTAAATAATATACCAATGTTTTTGTGGAATGTAGAAAGCATGGCTTTTTATATCACCTGGTGATATAAATACTCAGAAGGTTAACCCCAAACTTCCAAGGTATAAAGTGACAGTGGGAAGGGATGGTCATATTCAAATTGTTAAAATATCCATAGGGAAGACATAGAAACTGACCACAGACGTTTATAAAACATCAATCATCAGAAATCCCATCCTAACACTAGCCTCAAATACACCTTCTGAATACCTGAGCTTAAGTAAGAGTGATTAGCTCTAGTACTTGGAAATGTGGGAACAGAACCCTACTGGGAAGTAAAAAATCAAACCTGTCAAGAAACAAATCTCTCTTTCCCGTACATAAACAATTTCCCCAAAAGAGACAGAAGGGCTAACACCGTATCCTTAAAAGAGAAAATCAGAATACAAAGGGTAACATCTCTAAAAGGAATTTCCTGTTTTCACACCAAGCTTCTGCTTCACTACGTTGATGGTGTGCAGAAAACAAAAACAGGAATCCTTTGGGTTGACTGAGCAGAGGCACACAGAGCACAAGCCTGTGAAAATAGTAGCCCTGCTCATGGACCAAGGGCTGAGGACGTCCAATAGAAATATAACCATAGCTGGCGTTGACCAAGGTCAGGCCCCACACTGGCTACTTCATACCTGCATTTGATTATTTAACTCTCATGGCAACCATCTGAAACAGATATTTTTATTTCCATCTTAAAACGAGGAGACAGAGGCATCAAGAGACTAACTAATCTGTCAAGCTAGCTGTATAGAGCCTAACACAACTAGCAAGTGACAGTCAGGAGTCAGCCCATGTCTTTCTGATTCCTCCCTTTAAGCAACTCTTGCTCCCTGTGTTGAGACTGATTCTTTACTCCCAGGTCTTTACAGCCTCTTCTTTCGCAGACATGCAAAGGACAATGCCATGATTAACTCATTCAGCATGGAAACTGTCATTGTAAAAATTACAGAGGCTCTCTCTAGAGAAAGCCAAAATATCGGTATGAAAAATAAAATTCACAGTCAATCTGACATTAATTTGCCACGTCTGAAGAACTGAGTGCTACAATTTTTATTTGCTAATGTATCCCATTCCTGAAAGTGTTGGATAGCTGATATTTTTGTTTTAAATTAAAATGGAAAAAATATAGGTTTCAAAGCTGTTAAAGATATTGTGAATGTGCTTCAAATTATTATTTTTTAGAGGGGAAGTCTCAAAATCAGAGCTGGAAACAGCTAGTTTGAATGATTTTTTAAAAATAATTAGTTTAGCAGACTTATCCAGATGAAGCTCACATCTTGGAACTGTGAAGTTCTAGATTGTCCTTTGGCAGAGGGAAGCAGATAAGTAATCTATAATAACCCACACCTCAACCTCCCCCTCCCGTACTTCCAATCTCTCTAATAGCAATAACTTCTCTCTCTGGCTTAAAACATCTGAACAGCTCTATGTTCTGTCAGTTTACTAATTACAATAATTCTATCTCTGCAATCGTTTCCTTCCTGCTCCGTCTGTTGCAACCACCTGTATCCTACTTCAGATCCTTCTTAACTCTTGCCTCTGAAGTGGCTTCTTTCCCTGTGCCCAGTTCTTCCTACTCTGTCTTAAATTTAGCCAGAGAGTTTTATCTACAAAAGCACATCAGTCAATTAACATAAAGCACATAGATCATCTTCAAAACCTCCAGTGATTCCCTATTGCCAAACCAGAAACAAGCAAAACAATACAAAACAAAATGCAATTCTCAGTTTCGCATTAAAGGCCTCCCATGATCTGATCACTGTTTATTTTTCCAGACAAGATGGCGTCCCAATATCCCATCCCCTGCACCGTACTCTGTAGTCACAGAAGACAATGCAATAGGTCCCTAAAACACCTTGCATTCTCCTACTAGGGCTTTTTTTTTTTTTTTTTGCTTCAAAATACTGTAAGTTCTGTGAAAATGGAAATTTTGCTTGGTGTACTATAAATATTTGTTAAATAAATGAGTGAATGAATGGTGTTTCCCCTGTGTGGAATGGTCTTTTCTCCCATCCTTACCTGACTATGTACTAACAGTTCCCTCCATACATCATTTAAATCATTCCTCCTCCACAATCCTTCCCTGATGACCCTTACAGAGTCCGTCCCTTGACTATGTCTGCTCTTCCCTTGATTGGCTCTTCTCTGTTCTAACATTTCCACAGGCTGCCTCAGATTACAGGCCCTCTGGCCTCTTGTTCTTCTGCTAGAAAAGCCCTTGGAGAGCAGAGGTAAAGTGTGTACTTCAAGCATGGGGCCTGGCACATAGTAGGAGCTCAAAAGGATAATCATCATCATGTATTAAACTGAAGCTTATTAACAACAGCCAGGCCACACAATACATTCCTGTGTACATGGTTTTTATCTGTATGAGATTTATTTTATCTTCAGGGACAAACTGTGGAATATACAAACATATGTATATATCTAAATCAGGGATCAGTAAACTTCTCCTGAAAAGAGCCAGACAGTAAATATTTTAGGCCTTATGAACCATAAGATCTCTGTTACTTTTATGGCAAAAATAGGCATAGACGTATAAACAAATGGGCATGACTGTTTTCCAATAAAACTTTATTTATAAAAGCAGGCAGTGGGCCATGAAAGGGACCAGGATGTCACCCTGGCATTAAGAATTATTTTGAGCTGAAGGCATTTGAGTTCCAGAAATTCCTTATCAGCCTAAAAGCAGAGCCTCCCACAAGAACTCAATTGTCACAAATCTCTCCCCAGGAGAAAATCCATCTTCTCTTCTCCAGGAGAGGAGGAGTTGACATCACACTCAAACAGACATTACCATAAACTATCATAACTCCCATCTATGTTCCTAAGGACCCATTTATCCTTCCAAAAAGTCATTTGTGTTTCCATTAGCACCCTTTCTCTGTCCCCAACCCCTCTCTAAAAAGTCATTTGTCCTCCCAGAAGTACCCCCTGCCCCTCCCCATCTCCTATTGAGATGATATATAAGCTCCAAACTCTAACCACCGCCTTGAGTCACATTTTTCTGCAAACTGTTGAGTACCTATGCAAATAAACACCTGTCTTTTTTTCTTGCTAATCTCTCTTTTGTCAGTTTAATTTGCAGGTCTCTGAGCACTGAACCTAAGAGGGTAGATAAAAAGGTGTTTTTCTCCCCAAAAGTTGGATTTGGCCCAAGGGGCATAGTTTTCCAGCCCTGTATTGAATCATAACATCAAATTAGCAGGAACAATGGCTGCTGTGTTTCTTCAGTTTCTCCTTTCACTGAGGCAGACAAAACTCTGTTTCCAATTAAGATCAAAAAACACTCATTCCTATAAAGGGCTTCTCAGTGCTGATGACTATGTTCCTGCTGGAGGGATGCAAAAATAAATATGTGAAAAGTCACTTGTGAGCATCCAGTACATAAATATTTGGCATTTTGTAGTATCATTTCCTTCCCCTCTATTTCCCAATTTATATCCTGTTGATTTAAAAAATTTTTTATTTATTTATTTTTGGCTGTGTTGGGTCTTCGTTTCTGTGCGAGATCTTTTTCTAGTTGCGGCGAGCGGGGGCCACTCTTCATGGCAGTGCGCAGGCCTCTCACTGTCGCGGCCTCTCTTGTTGCGGAACACAAGCTCCAGACGCGCAGGCTCAGTAGTTGTGGCTCACGGGCCCAGTTGCTCCACAGCATGTGGGATCCTCCCAGACCAGGGCTCAAACCCGTGTTCCCTGCATTGGTAGACGGATTCTCAACCACTGCACCACCAGGGAAGCCCTATCCTGTTGATTTTTGAACTTTGTTAACTTTTTGGCACTGAAAATAGATTCTGTTTTCAGAGTGATTTGCCATTCTAGACATATATGATATTTTCCCTTTCTAAAGAATTCTTTTTTGAGAGGGAAAAAAAGCACATAAAAAATAAATCCAAATACTGAATTGAATATTCATTATGGTCTCAACTATATAACAAATGTTCACAGAATTGGTAAGTAAATACTCTTCAGTATTACAGAGAAAAATCTTGTTTCAATGGAGAACACTGCATCTTTTATAGCACACCCTTTGGGTTATCAGATTCTGGTCCTGTTCATTGTCTTTGAACTGTTTTGCATCTCTTTGTAAATTACAGGTAAATAGTAAATATTCAAACTCTACCTTGTCTGACGGGAGATTTAATTGACTTCCTCTCCCTCTGGAAAAACCAGTTTGGGTTCTTACCTGCAAACTGGACTGGATCCTATTACTTTACCCAAATTGTCCATTCTTAACACATTGTCCGTTCTTCCAGTTTTCTTCAAAATCTGGCTACAACCCTCCAAACTAACATATCCAATTTTTCTCCCTCCTGCCTGACTCAGAGTCACCAAGAGCTAAAATCTGACTACCCAGATCCCTATTGAGACCCTGGGCTCCCTTGCAGCTGGCCTTTTCCCCTAGGACTTGAAGAAACCTTGCAAGCTGAATCAGCAAGACTCCATAAAAACCTCGAAGGACTCACTACCCCAGCCGACCAGGCATGGGCTAGAATTCTGCATGGACAAGCCACTGCCTGGACCACTTAAGGATGTCCAGTGAAATGATCAGGCCACACATGCCCTTATATGAGAGGCAACCAAGACTGTGGGCAACATGGCCATGAGCATGAACATACTAACGAGAGCTTCAGGAAAGTCAGTGAGCGGTGCTGCCTAACCAACTGGTGCTCACATGATTCTGGCTTCCAGACAGGGTGCATGCACAGTAAGTGGAAGTAACTATTCTAAACTTGTTTCCCGAAACTTCTTTGACATCTTCATATAATCACATTTGAGAGGCCAACAAAGAAATCTGTCAGGTGTCTGCAATTCTCCTGACTCTTGAGCTAAATATTTTCCTCCACCCATTTCTTGTAATCTAGTGGACTGGTTACCCTTAGTGTTCAACTCCTGACACTTCAACATAACTTTTTATTTTTATATTGGTGTTTCTCTTTTTCACTTGGGGCAACCCTCTATTGAAATGCCTGGTCTCCAGGATCCTAAAACAACTTACCTTTGCCAGCAAATCTCAACAGATGGTTTCACTGGTTTTACAGGAACAATGCCAACAAGAGTCCTGGAAAGACTATTTCTTAGACCCTGCTTCCTCCACTCAGGAAGTTTCTGATCACCTCTGTGTTGTTAACTGACTCATGATATTTGTCTTGAACAAAAGCGGAGATTGACTGCACTGAATTTTATCTGAAGCCTGTGCTCCTAGAAAGCAGCAAGGGTTAAGAATTTCACCATCCCTTTCCAGAAAAGAGTAAGTGCAAAGGACCACCTGCCCTTGGTATTCAGAGATAAAGACCCACCTCCACCATTCCTTGTGGCTCCTCCTGACTCCCACAAGACTCCCTGTCTACCCTGCCACATGACTCCCTTGTTTACTACTTGCCTGTGTAAAACTTCAGGTGTTCTCTTTCTTCTTTGAGATGTTCGTTGTTAACGAACATTCTCCTTATTGCAATAGCCTGCATAAAATCATCTCCTTAATTGTCCAGTGCATTTTGTCTTTGATGGTATTTTCAAAATTTTTACAATCAGTATTGATTATTGTAGGACAGGAAAAACTTTTTTCCTCTACTCTCCTAGGTTTTTCAGTTGGGGCTCTGCAGATTAGACTGACAAAAGATAGATTAATAAGAGATAATAAAACAGAGTTTATTAACATGTGCATCGTGCATATACACAGGAATACTCAGTGATGAGTAACTCAAAGAGGTGGTTAGAACTTGGGCTTATATAGCATCTTAACTAAAGAACAATACATTTTAGCGAAGTGACAAGACAAAGGAGAGGACTTTGAGTTTTGGGGGGCAAAAAACTGTGGGACAGCAAATACATGCGGAAACTAATGGAAAATAAGGGCTAGCTGGTAAAGTTTGTTATGTAGATTCTTCTGGTGCCCTTTCTGGGCTGAGTCTAGAGTTGTCTCCAAGGATTAAGACCCTTCCTGCCCTTCCTGGTAAAGAAGGAGAGGGCAGAGAGTTTTTCTTGTGTCTGCTTCTTCTCAATTGCCTTCAGCTCAAAACAACCTTTATGCTGGAGTAGCATATTTTGGGGAGGCATACTCCGAATGCCTTCATTATCCTTATATTTTATTTATTATTTTTTTTAATTTTTAAAATTTATTTATTTATTTTTGTTTTGGGCTGTGTTAGGTCTTCACTGCTGCGCCTGGGCTTTCTCTAGTTGCGGACAGTGGGGGCCACTCTTCATTGTCCACCACATGTGGGATCTTCCTGGACCAGGGACCGAACCCGTGTCCCCTGCATTGGCAGGCAGATTCCTATCCACTGTGCCACCGGGGAAGCCCTATTCTTATATTTTAAAAGAATAAATAGTACAAAAGTTCTTTTTTAGTTTTTCATTCAAAAAGTGTTTTGGATTTCTGTGATCCTATGATGATTTTTCCATTGGAGGAAAAGGGACAAATCATTTTTTTTTTTTTTTGTGGTACGTGGGCCTCTCACTGTTGTGGCCTCTCCCATTGCGGAGCACAGGCTCCGGACGTGCAGGCTCCGGACGTGCAGGCTCAGCGGCCATGGCTCACGGGCCTAGCTGCTCCGCGGCATGTGGGATCTTCCCGGACCGGGGCACGAACCCGTGTCCCCTGCATCGGCAGGCGGACTCTCAACCACTGCGCCACCAGGGAAGCCCGACAAATCATTTTTGAGCTTTGTATCACAGTTACTTTGTGCACATTTTGTGTGTGTGTGTGATAGCTGTAGTTGTGAATATTATGATATCTATTTTACTAATGACGACACAGGCTCAGGGACATAATGCCTGTGTAGTCCAGTTGTGCTGGACTGTGCTGGCACTCAGCATTCTTTTTACCTCCTTCTATACCTCGCCTGGTTTTCAGGGGTTAGAAATCTGGGAACCACATTCCCCAGATTTCCTTGCCAACAGGATTCTGGATTCAGTTTAGGTTCCCCTAATGAAATGGATATGCACGAAATTGGGTAGGTGGAGAGAAGGTACCAGCAGGTAGACCTATATGTATCAACAGATATGAATTCTTTTAATTAGCCTCCAGATGTTTCTCTGCTAATCACCCTCCCTGATGGTGCCAGCAGCTGCGACCACTGGTGGCAGTGTCCTGCAATTCCTTTGCTGAACAGCTGAAGCAACTTCCTGAGTCTCTGAGAGCCAGCAGGGAATCTGAGAGCTACCAGTGGCTTTCCCTGACCTTTGCTCTTCCAGCCCTTCCAACAGTCACATAAGCACCCAAGTCTCTGTGTTATCACCCTTATTGATTGAAATACCGAGAGTAATTTCTGTTTTGTTGTCCTAATCCTGACTGATACAGGGGTGCCTGATGCTACAGACCCTGGAAGCACAGAGCTAGACTTTTGATTCAGCTCTGTTTGACTCCACAGACCAAGTTCCTTGCCTAAGACCTCCCTGGTTCGCCAGCAGTTCCCTGCACCACAAATCATCCATCCTGGAATGACCTACTTCATGGAGGCTGACAATGGAGTTTTGAGAGCAGGAAGAGAGATGAGAGGAGGCATGAGGAGAATGAGTCCTCCAGTACAACCTCCAGAGGGGAAAAGCACATTATGTAGCTGTTGGACACATGAGAGAAATGTCAAAAGAACGTGATATCAGGTAGGTATTTATTCTGTACAATACAAAACAAAAAAGTTTCTTCAAAATGACACCACAATGGAGCCAGTATCTAGCCTAAGTAACCCGAGTCCTACCCAAACCCTTCCCCACCATCATGTAGGACCTGCTGCATCTGGGGTGAAGGAGAGGGCTCCAAGCCAAACTTTGGTCAAAGTCTGCCTTTGACACTGTCGACTGAAAAAGAAAAGCACAATGTAAAAGCTGTGAGTCGAATGTATTCAGTGTCTGACTGAAGACCACAGCCTGGGACACAGCCTCTCAGAGAGCTCTGAGAAACTGTTCCAAAGAGGTAAGGGGAGATGTTAGTATATATGTGATACTGGCAAAGGGGGTACATGCAACCAAGCACACATCTCGTCAGGTTGCTGCTAGTCATGAGGGACAGATATCTTAGTTAATGGTGTTAGTGCTTTTCTAAGTATGGGAAGATGCAAGAAATGGGGTTCATAAAAATTTCTCCTGAAAATATCTAACCATCTGAAGCCTTCTTTTGCCAGTTTTCCCAGAGCACAGAATGCCTCATTCTTGATCTCCACCCTGAACTCCTTTCAGAGGGTTCTAAAGGTCAGCAACTGCAGTGGCCAATAAACTCAATCCTTGCAGAGCCAGATGGCGAGTGACACTCTTTTGTTGGCAACACCAGCTCACCACTTCTGACATCACCCCCTTTTTGCTCCTGGGTTCCCACCCCACCTATCTAGGTGTCAGTCTCAATCCCTGTTAACTGATCAGAACTGAAAGTGTGATGGGTTCCTGGAATATCTCAGTTCCAATAAGGGATACCCAAGCAAAGCCTTCTCCAGCCCCGTCTCTCTCTCTTGAGAACATGTATCTTGAAATCCTGATCTGGCTCACATCCACAAAGCATGACACAGACACTATTCCTACGAGATAGGAGTCTACCCTTTCCTCAGAAACCTTCAGAGAAAGTCCCTCTGCCATCAGGTTCTAGTTTCAAACAGCTCAAACATAAAACACTTGGGGTTACTATTAAGCTGTGACCAAACCAAGACACATAGGGATCCCCTAAATATAAAACTATAAGATTGTTGGTCTCTCTGTCCCTAGAAATGTGTGAGGACTGGTTGACACCAGTCATAAAAGGCATTTAAGAAAATAGGAGGGCTTTAACTACCACACTCCTCTCCAACTTCTCCACAGATCAAGTAGATTTCCTCAGAATGGTATCAGACTGGAAACAGAAGTATCCTACATACATGTAAACACACACACAAACACACACACACACACACCCCTCTTTTCCACCTCCAGTCTTTCTCAATTGTGTTATCTAAAATTAATAAATATTGACTCTTCTCATACACACACATTATGCTCAAATATCTTTAGGTTAAATTCCCAGCTTTTATCAGCATTAAGGGTACAGTCAAAGACAGCCCCTAGGGTGAGCCTCACCAAACCCTCTCCCCTGATGGGTGAAATATTAGGTACTTTGAATCATTTCCACTTCGAAAAGGTTTTAAGAGTTGCTTACTGGTCTCATCTGACAAAAGTCTTTTGAGCCTCTAAGAAAGTATTTTATTTTTCAAAAGGTCAAAGTCACATAATTCCATGAATAAGTAAATTCATGAAGGCATTCAAGTTCAGTCTAAAAATCTAATCTCTGGCCCAAGTTGGGCTCTCAATTTAACAAAAATTTTAATTTAAATTTAATTAAAAAAAAATCATGCCTGGGGCTTCCCTGGTGGTGCAGTGGTTAAGAATCTGCCTGCCAATGCAGGGGACATGGGTTCGAGCCCTGGTCCAGGAAGATCCCGCATGCCGCAGAGCAACTAAGCTCATGTGCCACAACTACTGAGCCTGTGCTCTAAAGCCCGCGAGCCACAACTACTGAGCCTGTGTGCCACAACTACTGAAGCCCGCATGCCTAAAACCCACCCTCCGCAACAAGAGAAGCCACCGCAGTGAGCGGCCCGCACATGGCAACAAAGAGTGACCCCCGCTCCCCGCAACTAGAGGAAGCCCGCGGGCAGCAACGAAGACCCAACACAGCCAAAAATAAGTGAATAAAATAAATTCTTTTAAAATCATGCCTGCCTGTAACTCTCCATGACTCCTCCTCCTTCTTTACTTGCATCCTTTCATTTACCACAGCCCACAACTACTTTTTGATTTCCTTTGCAACCCAGAAATGTAATCTTTGTTAAGAATCATAAGACTTTAAGTTTTCCCAGTTCTAGTGCATATATGAAATCATTTAACACCCTATGAAGTTTTCATTTCTGATGTTTAATATTCAGGCAGGAAACTGAGGCTCAGTGACATCAATGGTTTCATTCAAGAAGAAGCAAAGTAGGATAAGAACTCAGGTCATTCTAACCTGAGTTCATTCATCCTGTGAAAATTATTGGACCCACTCCAGATTCTCAGAATCAGAAACTCTAAGGATGGGGCCCAATAACCTATCTTTAATAGGCCCTCCAGGTGATTCTGATGCTCACTGAAGTGTGGGAACCACTGAGTTACCAGATGCCACACAGTCTGGTCCTTGTCAACACTTCTGACCTCATCTAGTTCCGCTCCCCGCCTCGTCCACTCTGCTCTAACCCTCTAACCACTCTGGCCTTCTTTCTGCCTGTTAAATACCCCAGTCTGATGTCTAACTCGGGAATGTTTCACTTCTTACTCCCTCTGCCTGGAATGCATTTCCTGAGGTCTTGGTATGGCCTATGCCTTTTCATCTTACAGGTCTGAACTAAGATGTCATCTCCTCAGAGGAGCCTTCCCTAAATACTTTAAAAAGTCACCTTCCTCAATCCCCTATCTCATTACTTTCTTTTCTTGTCTTCATAACAGTTATCACTATAGGGGTGGGAGGGACTTTTCCTCTACCCTCTTAGGGTCAGTACCTGAGACCTTGAATTAAACAGACAAAAGACAGCTTAACAGGAGAAAAAGGCATACATAGTTAATTCATATTTCTAATTTTATGTTGGGGGGAGGTGCTATACAGAAAACAAGTGAAAACTCCAAAGTGTTAGACTTTATCTAAGCCCCAGTTAGACTCCGGGGCTTAGGTACCATTTTAACAAAAGAGTGATAAATTGTGGAACAGTAACTAGTCAAAGTAAAAAGGGATTTGAACTCCTAGGGGCTATAAATTGTGGGAAGGTAAATATATGGGGGAAACTAATGCTAGATGAGGGTTGTTTAGTAAGGTTTGTTATGTAGATTCAAGTCAGTGCCATCTCCAGCGATAAGAGTCATCACTGGTGATTAAGAGTATTCTCCTCTTCCTCTTTTGTGAAAAGGAGACACCATTACAAGTGGAAATTTTTGCCCTGCTTTAAGGCAGAAAGGGAGAAGGCAAAGAGATCCTCCTGTGTCTACTGTTTCTTAATTGCTTTCAGCTCAAAATAATATACCAAAGTGGCATATTTTGGGATGACATATTCTGATCCCCTTTCCCACCTTAAATTTTCTTATTAAGTTTCATTTTCTTAAATTGCTATCTCCTCATCACTATACTGTAAGCTCTGTGAAGGCAGGGACCTTATCTGTACCGCTGGTTCAATAGTTATTTGTTGAATGAACTGACCTGGATTTCTTCTGTCTCTGCCCAAGTGTTCCCCCACATAGGTCTCACCTCAAGTAATGTATAAAGTAATATTGCTGTAAATCGATTGGACAGGTTTTTTCTTCTATCTTTAACTTAAAGAAGCAAAAATATGTGGAAAAAAATATGTGCAAAATAAAATGACATTGAAAAAGCCACTTCTAAAGGAAAGTTGATATGTGCCTACTGAAGAGATCAGAACATGCCACCCGAAAATATGCATCTTTGACATATGGATTATTTTGAGTCAATTGAGAACCAGCAGACACAGGGAAAGCTCTTTATCTCCCCCTCACTGCCTGAAAATAGAGTATAAATTTCCCCTTTTGTATAGGAAATTTACATTTATAAAGGAAATTTCCATTTGTAAAGCTGTCTCCCATCAGGAAGAGAGCTCCTTCTCAGGAGACAACTCAGCACCTGAGAGACTCTTATCTGTATACAAGATAACACTTATTTACCACACATTTCCTCCCCTCCCCTTCCCATAATTTACCTCCCCCACCCAGAAGCCCCAAACCCCTTTTCCTTTGTTTAGCCTAAGGTGGTATATAAAGCTTCCATCATCTGGCCACCTACTTGAGCTACAGTTTTCTTTGTGATTTCTCATGTGCACATACATAATTAAAATTGTTTTATTCTCTTGTTAATTGGTATTTTATCAATTTGATTCACAGGCTCCAGGAGGATAGAGGGGGAAACAGATTTCCTCCCCTATACTACCAGGCCAGGAAATATTTTTTGCAAGAAATGTTTTAGGTCAAATTAATAAAACTCAGTTTGCCCCTTTGAATTTATCTTTATCAAGTGGGAGATATCCTTCCTTCTCAGTCCACTACTAGAAGTTATCTGAAATGAAAAAAAAAATTTTTTTAATCAAGATCCATATTGAAACAGGAGGGAAGGGGGCAGGGCACAACCCTTAAAGAATGACAGAGCCGTTGTGGGTATGACATAAACTGGTTAGAATCAACTAGGCCCAAGATGGCAGAAGATTCAACTTCCAGTAGACCTTGAGCCTCATTATATGCTCATTTTAATATATTAGCATACACTAAATGACACATCCACAGGCACCATGACAGTTCTGGGGCTAACCATAATAGGCTAAAAAGTGGGTGGTGGCCCAATTCCTGGAACTCCCCACCCCTTCTCCAAATTAGTTGGAATAATCTTCCCACTCTAGCCTATGAAATTATTCAGGCCATAAAAACTAACCACACCATATTTCAGGGCCTCTCTCGCCTTTTGAGACAGACCACATTCTGTCTATGGAATGTGTATCTCTCTAAATGAATCCACTTTTTACCTATCACTTTGCCTCTGGCTGAATTCCTTCTGTGCTGAGACATAAAGAACCTGAGCTTCATTAAGTCCTGAGACCAGGTGTGCAATTTCAATTAAAAGGTAGTGGGTTTGAGTCCCAATCTGTGGGTTCAAGTCCCAATCTGAGTTTTGGCTGCATTCAAATCCCATCTGAGTTGTGTGGTTTTCAATATTACGCATCTGGGAAGGTCCCTCTCATTCCAACACTCTTCCAAAATCATTGTCCTCATCATTAGCATTAGCATTGGTATTGTTACCCAGTGCTCTGCTCTGATAATTCTCTTCTCATTCACATATCTAGTTTCAGATTTATTTTTTCTCAATGGGAAGCTATTGAACTTCACTGTTTATGTATATGTGAAATAGAGATAATAACTGCTTTTGATTCGAAAGTGCTATAGAAAGGAAAGGTATTATGTCATTATTATATTATTTTTCAAAGACATCTGCATGGGAGCAGATGCTTTTGTTTCCTTTAAAGATTTCCCAAAAGCCATTCCCCCATCATCTATACCTACAACATGCATTGATTTTACATAGAATCAAGTAAGATTGCTTATTCCTATAGAGACCTAACCTTAAGTAAATGAGAGAAGCTAGGTAGCATGAAATTCGAGTCAGAACTCATGTTTAGGGAGGGTCTGAAGGAAATGGACATCAAAAAACTAACTCAAAGTGCAGCCATGGACCATCTATCACTCGTCAGCATTGTTCATCAGAGCATGCTTCATAAAGCCAGTTATATCAATACATACAAAGTAAAATAAATGTCTATCATGGATCACTGAATCAGAAATTCTCTTCTGAGATACATTCATGCAAGGGCCAAGCTATTCCCCCTACACAGACTGGAAACCTCTAGAAACATTGCGATTCTCTTTTCGTCACTAGGATTCCATTGTGCAAGCTGCTGCTTCTATATAGCAAATAGAAGTCTGGAGTTCTCTCCAAGGCCCCACATCCTCAAGAGCCCCTGCCTAACCTGCAAAAAGAGAACAACTACATTCCAAGAGAGCAACTTGGATTCTGAAAGAACACAATGCAGTGTCTCATGAGACCCTTTTCCGTGGCCAGGATTTGCATCAGGGCTTACATGCAAATCCTGGCATTATCCTTATTTGTAACAGCACAACACATAAGAACTAGGACAGAAAACCGTAAACGTGATTGTAATTTACAGGACAGTTGTGAAGTCATAATCATATGTAATAACACCTTGTAAAATAATGTCACTCCTGTCCCCTTAGGAGCCTCACGCACATTTCTTTGTTCTCAGCTCCTGTGCTGCAAACTAGCACTAAGCTTTCCTCTCTTCAACTTAGTAGGAGTGAAAGAAATTTTGTCCTCACTGTGTCAGAGCTGGACCTCCAGAGTGGAGGTCCTTGTATTAGTTTTCTATAGTTAGGTAGGAAATTACCACAAATGCAGCAGCTTAAACAACATAAATTTAGGACCTCACAGTTCTGTAAGTCAGGCACAGCATGGCTGGCTCTCTGCTCAGGGTGTGACATGGTTGATATCCAGGTGTTGGCCTGGCTGGGTTCTTGTCTGGATGCTCTGGGGAGAAAATCTACTTCCAAGCTCATTCTGATTGTTGGCAAAATTCAGTTCCTTGCAAGCTGTAGGACTGGAGTCCCCATTTCCTGGCTAGTTCTCAACGGGGGGCCATGCCCTGCTCTTAGAAATACATCATTATTTCTCAGTGCCTTGACTTTTTTTTAACCATTTTTTTATTGAAGTATAGTTAATTTACAATGTTTTATTAGTTTCAGGTGTACAGCAAAGTGATTCAGCTTTATGTATATATATTTTTCAGATTCTTTTCCATTATAGCTTATTACAAAATATTGAATAGAGTTCCCTGTGCTATACAGTAGTTCCCTGTTGTTTATCTATTTTATATATAGTAATGTCTATCTGTTAATCCCAAATTCCCAATTTATCTCCCCACCCCACTATCCCCTCTGGTTTGTTTTTTATATCTGTGAGTCTGTTTCTGTTTTGTAAATAAGTTCATTTATATCATTTTTTTAAGATTCCACATGTAAGTGATATCATATGATATTTGTCTTTCTCCACCTTGATTCTTGTGCTTCAAATCTCTGCCCTCCTTTCTGGCAGCCAGCCAGAGGGACACTCTTTGCTTTTTTTTGTTTGTTTGTTTGCGGTACGCGGGCCTCTCACTGCTGTGGCCTCTCCCGTTGCGGAGCACAGGCTCCGGATGCACAGGCCCAGCGGCCATGGCTCACAGGCCCAGCCGCTCTGCGGCATGCAGGATCCTCCTGCACTGGGGCACGAACCCGCATCCCCTACATCGGCAGGCGGACTCTCAACCACTGCGCCACCAGGGAAGTCCTCACTCTTTGCTTTTAAAGGGCTCACCTGATTAGGTCAGGCCCACTCAGGATAACCTCCCTTTGCTATATAACATAACATCAGCACAGGAGTAATATATTCACAGGTTCCAACCACACTCAAAGGGGAGAGGATTATACAAGAGCAAGGCTCATGGGGAGCCATCTTAGAATTCTGCCTACCACAGCCCAAATGGATAAAGGTGACAGAAATAGTGAATGTGGGCAAGTAGTGGGTATAACAAGCCTCCAGGGTCATTTCAAAAGCACAAACCCTTCAGCTCCCTTATTCCTCCAAGCGTGTTTACCACCCTTTTTAGAGGGCAATACTGAACTCAGAGCACAGTACTCTAAAACTTGTGTTTCCTAAGGGAGCTTCCCCAAGTCCCCAAAGTTCAGGAGATCCTCTAATGTTTACCTTGTCATACAGTTTGTCACAAGGGGCTCAAACAGGCTTTTGTTGTGTTCTCTACAAGATTCCAACTTATGGGTAGGAATCTGTCTTCTCCACTGCAATCTCACCACAGTGCCTGTAGACAGTAAGTTCTAAGTGCATGCCTGCTAAATGGATGGCATATAATAATGACACAACTGTCTTGTAATTCCTCCATGACATACTCCTGTTTGATCATGTTTGCTGGCTTCACTAACCATTATTTTTACCAATCTGTATGGTATTTATGAAACTCCATTAGATCAACCAGCATTTATAAATTGTCTATAGTGTGCAAAATTTTACAGGAGATACAAAAAATAATGAAGATAGGGACTTCCCTGGTGGTCCAGTAGTTGAGAATCCACCTTCCAATGCAGGGGATGTGGGTTCAATCCCTGGTCGGAGAACTAAGATCCCACGTGCCACGGGGCAGCTAAGCCCATGCGCTGCAACTACTGAGCCCACGCGCCACAACTAGAGAGGCTGTGTGCCACAACTACAGAACCCATGTGCCACAACTAGAGAGCCCACGCACCGCAACTATTGAGCCTGCACACCACAACTAAGAGAACCCGCGTACCACAACTAGAGAGAAGCCCACGTGCCTCAACGAAAGATCCTGCAGACTGCAACTAAGACCTGATGCAGCTAAAAATAAATAAATAAATATATAATTTTTTAAAAGATAATGAAGATGAAATCCCTCTCAAGGAGCTTGCACTCTTAAAAAAAAGAAGCAGAAAATAAAAGGAGCTTTCTCTCTGATAGGAAAGACTGGCATATAAACAACTAGAACAAGAACACAAATCTGACCCTGCAACTCTCCTGATTTAAACTCTCAGATAGCCCCTAGATATACTTGGGTTAAAATCCAAAATTTATCCCTCCCCACTTTCCCCTTTGGTAACCATAAGTTAGTTTTCTATGTCTATGAGTCTGTTTCTGTTTTGTAGATAGGTTCACTTGTGTCATATTTTAGATTCCACATATAAGTGATATCATATGATATTTGTCTTTCTCTTTCTGACTTACTTCACTTAGTATGATAATCTCTAGTTGCATCCATGTTGCTGCAAGTGGCATTATTTCATTCTTTTTATGGCTGAGTAATATTCCATTGTATATATACCACATTTTCTTTATCCATTCATCTGTCAATGGACATTTAGGTTGTTTCCATGACTTGGCTATTGTAAATAGTGCTGCTATGAACACGGGGGTACACGTATCTTTTCGAATTAGAGTTTTCATCTTTTCCAGATATGTGCCCAGGAGTGGGATTGCTGGGTAATATGGTAGCTCTACTTTTAGTTTTTTGAGGATTGGCTGCACCAATTTACATTCCCACACCCTCTGCAGCATTTACATGTAGACTTTTTGATGATAGTCATTCTGATCTGTGTGAGGTGATATTTCATTGTAGTTTTGATTTGCATTTCTCTAATAATTAGTGAGACACATCTCTTTTTGGACTCAAGGTCTTTAAAACAGTAGTGCACTGATTGAATGTTTAACAATTGCCTCTCCAGAAGAAAAATAAACAAATCTGATTTGTAGCATTCAACAATTTCCATGGTGTAAATACTCCCATCACGGCCAGTTTCAAGTTACTAATGTAAAGTCAACCAAATAACAAAATTGCTGAAAATTTAACAATCAGCTCTTAAGAGTGCATTCGAGCCAACTTCCGCACGTCACTGCTTCAAACATATTATTTTTTCTGGTCATCCCCTGTAGTAGGTTGAATAGTATTCCCCCAAAATTCACGTCTACTCAGAAGCTCTGAATGTGAACATATTTGGAAATAGGGGCTTTGCAGATTTAATTAGTTGAGGATCTCAAGATGAAATCATGCTAGATTTAAGGTGGGCCCTAAATCAAATAATTGGTGTACTTATAAGAGGAGAGGAGACGGAGACATATGCACAGAGAAGAAGGCTATGTGAAGACACAAGCAGAGATTGGAGTTATGCTGCCACATGCCAATGAATGCCTGGGGCTACCAGAAGCTGGAAGAGGCAAGAAAGGATTCTTCCCTAGAGCCTTCAGAGAGAACCTGGTCTTGTTGCACCTTGATTTCTGACTTCTAACTTCCAGAACCGCAAAAGAATAAAATTCTGTTGTTTTAAGCCACCCAGCTTATAGTATTTTGTTATGGCAGCCCTATCAAACTAATATATCCCCCAATTTTTATCTTGGATGATCCCTTTCTATCCTTCAATCTTCGACTAAAATATCACTTCCTCAGAGAAGCCTTTCCTAACTAAATCAGATCCCCACTGTATATATTTTCATTATGCTTTTCCTTCAGAGCCTGTATTTTTCTCCA
>NW_020173113.1:605915-638215 GCF_003031525.2 Neophocaena asiaeorientalis asiaeorientalis | reverse complement strand
GGGGGAGAGAGAGAGAGACCAAGAGAAAGAGACACAGAGAGAGAGAGAGAGATGATAGATGATATGGATGATTTTTTTTAACCTGTCTGTATACCCCACTTGACATAAGGTCCATGAGGGCAGGGACATGGTCGATCTTGTTCACTGCTTTATCCCCAATACCTAACAGAAATCTTATACTTAGTAGGTGCTCTTCCTTTCTTCTCATTCTTTCTTGCTGTCTCCTCCTACTTCCATGTCTGCTCCTTCTCAGTCTCCTTTGTTGTCTTCTTCATCTCCCCAATCATTAAAGGTTAGAAGTTCCCACAGTTCGGTCCTCAAACCCCCTCCTTATCCACATCCTCTTCCTAGGTGATTTCATCTTGTTTCATGGCTTTAACTATCATCTATATGCTGACAAATCTCAAATTTATTTCTCCGCTGGGCTACAGACTTGTATACCCAAATGCCTACTCGAAATCTCTACTTCTGTGTCTGTTATAGTGTTTTATTCCTTGAGCCAGATGCAGGTTATGCATGTAGTCACTTTGTGAAAATTCAATGAGTACTTTTCTGTTAGAATGTGATATTTCAATTAAAATTATTTTTAAAGTAAAAAAAAAAACTGTAACAAATCCAAAATAAAACTCCTGATCTTGCCCCCCTCACCTGCTCCTTGCACCATCTTCCCCATCCTGGGATTTAGCAATTCAGTATTTCTATCTGTTCTGGGCAGAAACATTGGAGTCATCCTTGATTTCTGATACCCCATGTCCAATCCATCAATTCTACAATTCTGCTCTACCCAAAAACTATATCCAGATGATCCCTTCTCACCACTTCCCAGTGCAAGCCACTATCAGCTCTTCACTCTTTGCCCATCAACAGTCTATCAACACTGCAACCCTGTCATTCCTCAACTCAACACCTTCCAGTGGCTTTACATCCCACCAGAGTAAACACCCAAGTCCTTTCCACAGTCAAATTTTATCTTCTGCTTTCCCCCTCACTCACTCTACATCTATGTCCTCCTTGCCCTTCCTCAAACACGCCAAGCACCATCCTACCTTAGGGCCTTTCTTCCCTCTGCTTGGAATGCTCTTACCCAAAATATCTGCATGGCTCACTTCCTCCCTTCCTTAAGATTTTTACCCAATGTCACCTTCCCGCCAAGGCATTCCCCAATCACCCAATAAAAAATAGTAACCTATCTCTAGCACTCCCTAACTCTCTTACATTGTTTTGTTTTCTTCTCAATGGTTATTCATTTATTCACTAGAACATAATCTCCATGAGACTGGAGACTGTCTATTTCATTCACTTCAGTCTATTTCATTCACTGTTCTATCCCTAGGCCCAGACTAGCACCTAATACATAGAGGGGCCCAACAAATAAATCAACTCAGAAGGCAGATTTAAATTAAGTACCAGAATAGATGTGTAATGAAACAGCCTTGAGAATATTGAAGAGGAAGGAATCTATTCCAGTATCTGTGGAGGGGTAGAAATCAATAATGCCTCACAAAGGAACTAGTATTTGAACATATTCATGGAACATGAGTAGGATTTCCATTCTCTGTGAAAGGATAAAAGGCATTCCACAATTCTGCTACAAGCAAAAATATAATAGTATTACTTGAAAATAAAAATCAAAAAATAAATTAAAAGAATAAAAGGGACTGTCTCATTATTATAAACCAGGACTTTTCCCTACCAATTGTGGGACTAGTTGAAAATACAGGGCAAAACTTATGCTGGATTAAGCAATCTCATTGTTTAATATATCATTCTTAATAGAATCCATTTTAAAGTAAAGAATTCACTAACTTAACTGTCAAAATAGAAATGTGCTATAATGAGATCAGCAATGCCTCTTGAACTTCAGTTGATAAGCCTGCTCAATCTGGTTTCGGCTTATTCTAAGCCTATGCTTATAGGAAAGCAAGTTTTTAAACTACTGGCTTGAAGAGCAGTTTCTTGTAACACTAGATTCACTCAAAAAAATTCAAGAACATTTATAAACATGTCTATTCTACTAAGATAAGATTTCTAAACCTAACACTATAAAAGCACACAAAAGTGACTTCAATTTTGTTTGTGCTTCATGTGATACAAAATGTAAATAACAAATCTGAAAATGTAATATCAACATTTCTTTCCTGTACTACTATTTGTAAGAAAAAGAGGAAAGTATACGACTGAATGACTGAAGTAGAATCCATCTGATAAATGTATCACCTCAAAATTTAACACTGTTTGGGCAGCCAAAGGGAATAAAAACTAAGGTAAACTAGCTCAGAAGATAAAGCCCTGTATTCCCGGGGCTTCCCTGGTGGCACAGTGGTTAAGAATCCACCTGTCAATGCAGGGGACACGGGTTCGAGCCCTGGTCTGGGAAGATGCTGCAGAGCAACTAAGCCAGTGCACCACAACTACTGAGCCTGTGCTCTAGAGCCCACGAGCCACAACTACTGAAGCCCGCGCGTGTAGAGCCGGTGCTCCACAACAAGAGAAGCCACCACAATGAGAAGCCTGTGCACCTCAACGAAGAGTAACCCCCGCTCGCCACAACTAGCGAAAGCCCACGCACAACAGCCAAGACCCAACACAGCCAAAAATAAATAAATTAAATAAATTAATTTAAAAAAGAAAAACAAACCCTGTATTCTGATTTTCTGGTCTTGGCTTCGGCACTTATTAGCTTGGGCAAGTCACTGGGCCTCATTTGATCTACACTATTTACAAAGTCAATCCCTGCTCTCATGTTCTATCTGTAGAAGGTAATGCATTTGAAATTAAATCAAGCAGGCATTACGGAAGCTTAAATGTTTTGAAATACTGGTACAGAAAATCATACATTTTCCCCAAGGTAATCTGAGATTCAAGAGGAAGTTATTTTAGCTAGTACAGATTCTGATTTTGACGTGCCTACGGCCTTACACCATGGGTCATTTTTTTCCCCTTCTAAACTCTTCCCACGGTGAACTGTGGAATGTTACCGTGCATCATTCAAGTTTTAAAATAACCAATTCACAAACCAGGTAAGTCAGTTGTGAATCTGAGAAGCCCTATAAGATCCAAATCAATTAAATGATACCAGTCTACTCTCAATGAAATCCAAGTAAAATTATGAGCTTTCTATTTTTCTCCTAGGAGAGGAGAGAAAGAAAGAAAGAGAAAAAACACTTCATCTTATGCCCCTAACAAATTCCATCCTAAGTGGTGTTGAATCATGGATGGGGGTATTATTCAGGTCGACACTTACTGCTTCTCTTTCTGTCTGCTCGGAGGACAGCACATGCAGCGGCCTGAAACCTGACCTCAGACACTGGTTTCTACGTGACCCCGTGAACCTTGCCTGGGACAGTTTGGTTATACACATTCATGAATCATGTGGCTATCACTTTCTCCTGTCACAGCTGATTAACCTCAGGGAATTGCCATGGGAACCCTCTTGCCCCATCAGACACTAACAAGATCCGATGCAGATACTGTGTACCTGCCTGAATTGAGTTCCCTGGGAGATGCTTCTCTTTTCTCCCCCAGCATCTGTCTCTCCTCAGTTAGAGGAGGGCTTTGTGTGCCCCCATACACCCCAAGACTTGCACATCTATAATGAATTCCAAACCCAGGAGACTTACTTTCTACTTTTCCTGATGTTTAGATTTGAGCTGGGACCTCTGAAACCTAGAAGTTTCCTCATTATTATATTAGCTTAGGAATTCCAAATATTTTAACCGAGGTGTATGGCAGGGGTAACTTTAACACAGAGAAAAGGACTTTCCTGGATGCCAGTGAACCTAGGGTCATGCCAGTGGCTTCAACATGCTGAGGACTCATTCTGGAAATTCCAGGGATGCTTCTGGAGGGCTGCTGGTGCGAGAGAAGATCCTCAAGATCTACCGTTCACTGACAAATTGCCTGGGCCTGGAAATATTCAACAAACTTGCAGGCTTTTGTTGTTTGAGTTAAGAATATGCTCGGGAAAGTGCATCATTCAGCTCCGAAACAGAATGATGTGGGCTCTAAATAGCTCCCATGACAGTCTGTCTTAGAAAAGAATGCATTTCACAGACATATTCAGGGATTCCACTTTAAAGAGTTCTTATAAGCTGGTTAAGAACTGCACACATAAGATATTAGAAAGAAAGAAAAAAAAAAGCATGGAAAAATCTCCTTTCAAAGGTACTCCTGAGAAACTCAATTTGAAGTTCTTAGGAAAAACAATCTGCCATCATTGCAACCAGAGATTTGCTGGAGAAGAAAAGGTCAGGCTTAGGGGGAACTTCAATTCACTTCAAGAACATAACACAAACATCAATATCAGTAGCACAGGTATTTGCTTAAGCTCACTGCATCAATTGGTGTAAACTTTACAGAGAATTAAATGGCCACAACAAATACTCAATGGCAACTTTCTCAGCAAGTGGGACCAAACAGATTCTCGGGATCCAGCTACTGTTCTTACACTCAAGAAAACTCCAGAAGACCGCCAAACATAGAAAACATTGGTCAGGCTAGTTTGGAATTCACAGACATTCACTGCTACCTGGCTCGACAAGGCTTTTTGGAAACCAGAAAAAGAAAATAGACAGAAGGAGAGTTGTCTACAAGCAAGTGTGCAACAACTGTAGGTTGATGAAGGACTGTGAACTTCTCTGTTCGCAGAGAAGCTAGCAAACAAAATAATGTTTCTTCCCCAATGACACCGACTTTGAGGACAATATCTTGCACTCACTATTAAAATGCCAGGGAAGAAAGAGTTATGGCAGTTCATGGGTAGGGATGAGGTTTGAGGTGAGAAAGAGAAGATATGGGCCCAGATAGTAGAAAAAGCAAACAAAAAAGCCTTACTTATTCCAGAAACTATTTTCACTTATGTCAAGTTTCTTAACTCCAGAGCTAGGCATGTGAGAATTCATTCAAAAGTAGAAATAACCTATCCCCCACCTGATCATAAATTCCAGGAAATGCCAGGCACTTTGATTATTATGGCCCATATGCCACGAATTCATTAAAACACAGACCTGTTTCTGCTACAGGAAGCACAGCTTTGTGGAATGAGCACCAGAGTGTGTCCTGGCTTGACTGTTCTCTTTTAAGTGATGCTAGGCAATTTGCTTAGGTCTTTCTCTGTGTTGTAACTCTCCAACTGTAAGAAGAGGCGGGGGAAGAAAGAAGGAGAAAGAGAAAGAGAGAGAGAGAAGGAAGGAAAGAAATTCTCCATTTCTCCTGCTTATCATTCAGAGATGCTGTGAGAATTGATAAATAGCATCCTTAGAACACTGAGAGGCTTCTGGAAGCCCGATAGGGGGCATCTCCCAGGGCTGCATGCCTGGAGCTAGGCCCATATCACCATAGGACTGCACAGAGCCTGGGATGTTGAGAAGTTCACACTACAAGCTTCTTCCTTCAGCAAGTCCCACTTATAAATTACAGTTCATTGGTATTTTCTGATGTCCCTTGTGTAGGAGGTAAAAGCTGACTGCTTGTTTTAAAAATAATTTTGTAAGGAAGATTTTTTTTTTAAATATCAAGGCATTTTAACTCGGGAAAGGAAGGGAAGGGAAACATCTCATTCAGTGATAAATGGATTGATTCATTTACTCATTCCACAAACATGTATGGAGCAGCTCCAAGGTGCCAGAAACTCTGCTAGACTCTGGGAAGGCAAAGCCAAATGAGGCAGAGCTCTGGCCTCAGGGAGTTTATGGTCTCATAGGAGAGGAAGAGGAGCTCTGTGATCTAGCACTGTGCTCAGGGTAAGACCAGGTGCTATGAGAGTCTATTGAGGCCACATCTAAATTGTACCGGGGTTCCCAGAACAGGGTGTGCTTTTAGCTGGACTGTAAAGACACATAGGAATTAGATTGAGAAAAAGGAAAGGGTATTCCGGGCAGAAAGAGTAGCACCTGCAAAAATAATGTGAACAGGGACTTCCCTCGTGGTCCAGTGGCTAAGACTCCACACTCCCAATGCAGGGGGCCTGGGTTCGAAACCTGGTTAGGGAACTAGATCCCACATGCTGCAACTAAAGATCACAAATGCTGCAATAAGACCCGATGCAGCCAAATAAATTTAAAAAATTATTTTTAATAAATAAGACATGAACCAGCTTTCCTACAATGTAGTGAAATATTAAATGAGATATATGTGAGGAGCACCTAAGGAAGAGTAGGCATTCAACAAATGGATGAAACAAATTAGGTAGAGCCAGTGAAAGAGCTAAAGAGCTAGGCAGTTGGCAGGGTGGGCATAAGTGTCTCACTTCCTCTAGGAGGCCCTGATGTTTAAGGCTGGTAGGGGGACAGGCAGGACAAAGGGCGTGATACACACAGGATGGCAACCTTGGCCCTCCCAACCTCAGACCTCCACTGTAGTTCTTGCCCCAGCACCATGTTCTTGCCCCCAGAATCACTGATTTTCTAAGGTTCCTTGAGAAGCCAGGGACTGAATCATGTATAGATTCATGACAGTAGAACTGCAGAAACTGTGCAGATCTTCTAGACAGTGTGAGCACCCTTAGCTAAAGAGATATAGCCCCCTCTGTATGCGGTGGTCCAAGAGCTTAGAGTTTATTCTTTGGTGAGTTGTAGCAGTTACCTTCTAAAAGCACTAATGAAAACCAAACATTTATTGAGCCCTCACTAAACGCCAGGCACTATGATTGCCCTGAGGATATCCAATGACTAAAAAACAGTCCCTTGCTCTCAGTGACCACTGAAAAATTCATTAAAAAAAAAAGCAAGCTCCTGCCCAACCTCTAATTAACTCGTGCAGTTTCTGTTATTAGTATTTTAAGGATAGTCATTTCTCTTAGTCGGGCAGTCTGGAAAAGGCATTTAGATCAAAGAGAATCGATCTCTCCATTTACCACAGTTCCAGGAGAGAAAGCTAGAAAAGCCAAGTGTCTGCTGCCCCCATGTGGCCACAGTTCATCCTTTACTTTCCTTAATCACATGAAAGTACATCTCACACACCAACATCAAAAATGTGAAATTAAGAATTGTGGAGAATAAGGGTACAGTCTTGGGTAAGGGGCTTCTCTTTTTCTGTGTCCCTAAGAAAATCCAATGATAAAAATTGAAAAAAAATTAAATCTCTCCAAGACAGCCTAAGAGATCCCAGTAGTAAATTCTGGTTTATCTTTCTGAATTGAAGGCCCTTGTTCTGGCATTCTAAATTCCATTAGTTTCTGCAATATCCAAACTGGTAAAACAGTTCATGTCCAGGAATTCAGTAAGCAAATTATGGAAGCTACTTCAACCAACGTCTTAGCTATGTGCTGTGAGAGTTGTGAAGAATTTCAACCAAGTTTCATATCTGTTATTTTCAGGTCTCCTTCAAATAATCTTTCCATCCTACACCCACTCCTTAAAAATCTGTCATGCAATAAGTTTAGCCAAGCAAATACATTTGTTTTTCTCTGTACAGAGGCCAACAACTACTGAATCAAATTATTCTCCCATATTTATTTCAAGCCAATAATTCAGTATCTTCTACCCGAAGGAAAAAACAGAGCCAAAGATAGAAAGAGACAAAGAAAAAAAGACAAAGAGAAAGAATGAGTAGGAACTTATATATAAACTATTCAAAAGTAAGGACTGCACGTTGCCTTTCCATTTTGCCTTCTCCTACATTATTACAATGGAATATATATATGGAGAGAGAGACACACAATAATGAGAGGAGAGTTCAGGATACTATTATTTAAATCCACCTTTCCCAAGAAGAATTTTGAATTTTAACATCAGGTATGAAATATAATGGGAAAGAAAGCCATAGCACGTTGAATATATTTCTATAAATGAAATTAGCTTAAAATATTACATTTAGAGATCTGTCTGTTACCTCAGCTAAATGTCAGGCACCTTGCATCTCATGGGTATGAAACATGCCTGCTTTGACTTTTAAAAAAACTGGTTTATTGATGAATAATTTATATGCCACAAAATTCACCCATTTTGAATGTACAATTCAATGATTTTTAGTAAATTTATAGAATTGGGAAACCATCAACACAATCGAGTTTAAGAACATTTCCATCACTCCAAAAATATCCTGTATGATGTTTGCAATCCCCACTCCAACTCCTCACTCCAAGCAACCATTAAACTGCTTTCCATCCCTATAGATTTGCCTTTTCTGGACATTTCATATAAATGGAATCATACATGCTATTTTGCTTCTGGCTTCTTCCATGTTATTACATGTATATGTACTTCATTCCTTTTACTTGTCCATTGAGTGGATATAACCCATTTTGTATTCATATGTCAGTTGATGGACATTTGAATTCTTCCCACTTTTCAACTATTATGAATAATGTTACTATGAGCATTGAAGGTCAAGATATAGTCTTTCTATGTTATGTTTTCATTTCTCTTCATTAGATACCTAGAGAATTGCTGAATTTATGGTAACTTTATTTAAGAAAGAGCCAAACTGGTTTTTTCCAAAGTGGTTGTCACATTTTATTATATATTCTCACCAGCAATGTGTGAATGTTCCAATTTCTCCACATCCTTACCAACATTCTAATGGGTATGAAGTGGTATGTCATTGTGGTTTTTATTTGCATTTCCCTAAAGATTAATGAGTGTTGAGCAACCTTTCGTGTGTTTATTGGTCATTTGTATGTCTTCTTTGGTGAAATGTGTATTCAAAATTTTGCCCATTTTAAATTTTAGTTGTCTTTTTATTATTAAGTTATAAAAGTTCTTTTTACATTCTGGACACAGTCCTTTGCCAGAAATACAATTTGCAAATTTTTTTTCTGGTCTGTGGATTGTCTTTTCAATTTCTTAATAATGTCCTTTGAAACACGAAAGTTTTATAATTTTGATGCAGTCCAATTTGTTAATTCGTTCTTTCATGTATTTTGCATTTGGTGTTATATATAAGACATTTTTGCCTAACCCAACAACACCAAGATTTTCTCCTGCATTTTCCTTTTAAAGTTTTACAGTTTTAGCACTTACATTTAGGTCTATGACCCATTTTAACTGAATGTTTGTGTATGTTGTGAATTAAGGGTACAAATCTATCCTTTTACATATGGATATCCAATTATCCCAGCACCATCTGTTGAAAAGACTACCCTTTCTCCATTGAATTGTCTTGGCACTGTTTTCTTCTGAAGTATAGTTGATTTCAATATTATATTAGTCTCAGGTGTACAACATAGTGATTCCGTTTTTTTATAGATTATTCTTCATTTAAAGTTATTACAAAATAATGGCTATATTTCCCTGTGCTGTTCAATATATCCTTGATGCTTATTTATTCTATACATGGTAGTTTGCATCTCTTAATCCCATATCCCTATTTTACCCCTCCCCCCCTTACCTCTCCCCATTGGTAACCATTAGTTTGTCCTCTACGTGTGAGTCTGTTTCTATTTTGTTATATACATTCGTTTGTTTTTTTATTTTACTTATTATTTTTTTATTTTTGGCTGCATTGGGTCTTCGTTGCTGTGCGCGGGCTTTCTCTAGTTGTGGAGAGAGGGGGCTACTCTTCGTTGTGGTGCGCGAGCTTCTCATTGCAGTGGCTTCTCTTGTTGCAGAGCACAGGCTCTAGGCGCACGGGCTTCAGTAGCTGTGGCACACAGGCTCTAGAGTGCAGGCTCAGTAGTTGTGGCGTACGGGCTTCATTACTCCGCAGCATGTGGGATCTTTCTGGACCAGGGCTCGAACCTGTGTCCCCTGCATTGGCAGGCAGATTCTTAACCACTGCGCCATCAGGGAAGTCCCTAGTTTTTAGATTCCACATATAAGTGATAACATAAAGTATTTGTATTTTTCCATCTGACTTATTTCACTAAGCATAATATCTTCTAGGTCCATCCACACTGATGCAAGTAGTGGAATTTTATTCATTTTTATGCCTGAGTAATATTCCATTGTATATATGTACCACATCTTCTTTAGCCATTCATCAGTTGATGGACACTTGGATTGCTTCCATATCTTGGCTATTGTAAATAGTGCTGCTATGACTGTTAGGGTGATGTATCTTTTTGAATTAGTGTTTTTGGGGTTTTTTTCAGATATATACCCAGCAGTGGAATTGCTGGATCATATGGTAATTCTATATTTAGTTTTTTGAGGAACCTCCACACTCATTTTCCATAGTGGCTGCAACAATTTACATTCCCACTATAGGTGTACAAGTGTTCCCTTTTCTCCTTATCCTCGCCAACATTTGTTATTTGTAGACAAATATTGAAACTCCCTGGAATAAATCCCACATGATCATGGTGCATGATCCTTTTTATACATTGTCAAATTCAGTTTGCTAATAGCTTTTTGAGGATTTTGCATCTAATTCATATTGGCCTGTAATTTTCTTTTTTTGTAGTGTCTTTATCTGTTTTTGGTATCAGAGTAATAATGGCCTCATAGAATGAATTTGGGAGTATTCCAGCCTCTTCAATTTTTTGGAATAGCTCAAGAAAGATAGGTATTAGCTCTTCTTTATATGTTTAGTAGAATTCCCCTGTGAAGCCATCCAGTCCTGGACTTCTGCTTGCTGGGAGCTTATTACAAATTCAATTTCATTATTAGAGATAAGTCTGTTCAGATTGTCTATTTCTTCTTGATTCAGCCTTGGAAAATTTTACGTTTCTAGAAATTTTTCCATGTCTTCTAGGTTGTCCAATTTATTGACATATACCCATTCATAATTTCTCTTATTATTTTCTGTATCTCTATGATATTGATTATTATTTCTCCTCTTTCATTTCTCATTTTACTTGGGTCCTCTTTTTTTCTTGATGAGCCTGACAAGATTTATCAATTTTATTTACCTTTTCAAAAAAAACAGCTCTTGGTTTCATTGATCTTTTCTACTGTTTTTTGATCTCTATTTTATTTCCTCTCTTATCCTTATTATTTCCTTCCTTCTGCTGACTTTGGACTTTGTTCTTCTTTTTCTAATTCCTTTAGATGGTTGGTTAGAGTGTCTATTTGAGATTTTTGTTTCTTGAGGTAGGCTTATATCACTATAAACTTCCCTCTTAGAACTGCTTTTGCTGAATCCCATAGATTTAGGAAAATTGTGTTTCCATTTTCATTTGTCTCAAGGTATTTTCTGATTTCCTCTTTGACTTCCTCACTGACCCATTTTTTTTGTTTGTTTTTTGGGGGTTTTTTTTGCGGTACACAGGCCTCTCACTGCTGCAGCCTCTCCCGTTGCAGAGCACAGGCTCCAGACGCGCAGGCCCAGCGGCCGTGGCTCACGGGCCCAGCCGCTCCGCGGCATGTGGGATCCTCCCAGAGCGGGGCACGAACCCGCGTGCCCTGCATCGGCAGGTGGACCCTCAACCACTGTGCCACCAGGGAAGCCCAACCCATTGGTTTTTTAGTAGCATGTTGTTTAGTCTCCACATGTTTGTGCTTTTCCCACTTTTCTTCCTGTAATTGATTTCTGATTTCACACTGTTGTGGTCAGAAAGAATGTTTGGTATGATTTCTAACCTCTTAAATTTGTTGAGACTTGTTTTGTGCCCCAGCATGTGATCTATCCTGAAGAACGTTCCATGTGGACTTGAAAAGAATGTGCATTCTGCTGTTTTTGGATGGAATGTCCTGTAAATATCTATTAAGTCCAACTGGTCTAATATGTCTTAAAAGACTACTGTTTCTTTATTGATTTTCTGTCTGGATGATATGTCTACTGCTATAAGTAGAGTGTTAAGTACCCTAGTATTATTGTGTTATTGTCAATTTCTTCCTTTATGTCTGTTAATATTTGCTTTATGTATTTAGGTGTTCCTATAATAGGTGCATATATGTTAATGAGCGTTAGATCTTCTTCTAATATTTACCCCTTTATCACTATATAATGTTCTTCTTTGTCTTTTGTTATAGACTTTGTTTTAAGGTCTATTTTGTCTGAGTATTGCTACACCTGCTTTCTTGTCATTTGCATTTGCATGAAATACCTTTTCCCATTCCCTCTCTTTCAGTCTCTGTGTCTTTAGCTCTGAAGTAAGTCTCTTGTAAGCAGCATATAGATGGGTCTTGTTTTTTTTTATCCAATCAGCCACCCTATGTCTTTTGATTGGGACATTTAGTCCATTGACATTTAAAGTGATTATTGATAGGTATGTTCTTATTGCCATTTTGTTACTTGTTTTCTTGTTGTTTTGTAGTTATTCTCTGTTCTAAGTCTTCTAGTTTATTCATTTGTGGTTTGACGATTTCCTTTAGTGGTATGCTTGAGTTCCTTTCTCTTTAGTTTTTATGTATCTACTGTAGGTTTTTGATTTGTGGTTACCATGGGGTTCATATATGTTGACTTATAACTATATCTACTAGTTTTACACTGGTAGTCATTTAAATTCAAATACATTCTAAAAGATCTGCATTTTTCCTCTCCTCTGACACATTTTGTGTTTTTGATGTCCTATATTACATCTTCATGTTCATCCCCTTACTCATTATTGTAGTTATAGTTGTTTTACAATTTTTGTCTTTTAATATTTGTACTAGCTTATATAACTGGTTGATCTTCAGCCTTTAACATATATTTGTCTTTACTAGTGCGATATTTCTTTTCCTATAGATACTTCTTGTTGTAGCCTTTTCTTTTCCACTTGGAGAAGACCCTCTACCATTTCTTTTAGGGTCAGTTTAGTGTTGATGAACTCTTTTCGTTTTTGCTTGTCTGAGAAGTTCTTTATCTCTCCTTCAATTCTAAATGATAATCTTGCTGCGTAGAGTATCTTAGGTTGCAGGTTTCTCCCTTCAGCACTTTGAATATATTATGTGACTCACTTCTAGCCTGCAACATTTCTGCAGAAAAATCAGGCAATTGCCTTACAGGGGTTCCCTTGTATATTACTCTTTGTTTTTCTCTTGCTGCCTTTAGAATTCTCTATGTTTAGCTTTTGCCATTTTAATTATGTCTTGGTGTAGGTCTGTTTGGGTTCATCTTGTTTGGGACTCTGCTTCCTATACCTGAATATCTGTTTCCTTCTTCTTTTTTGGAAAGTTTTCAGCCATAATTTCATCAAGCACGTTTTTTACCTCCTTCTCTTCTCTTCTCCTTCTGGGATCCCTATAATGCAAATGTTGGTATGCTTAATATTGTCCAAAGATCCCTTTCTAATTTTTTTATTTGGTTTTCTTTTTGCTGTTCTGATTGGGTGATTTCTATTATCCTATCTTTCAGATCACTTATGTGTTCTTCTATATAACCTAGTCTGCTGTTAATTCCTTCTAGTGTGTTTTTCACTTCAGTTATTGAATTCTTCAGTCCTGACTGGATCATTTTAATATTTTCTATTTCCGTGTTAAAATCGTCATTGTGTTCATCTATTCTTTTCCCTAATTCAGTTAACATTATTACTACTAATGTTTTGAATTCTTGTTCTGGTAAATTGTTTATTTCTGTTTCATTAGTTGTTTTTTTCAGGGGTTTTCTCTTGCTCTTTCAATTGAAACAAATTCTTCTGTCTTCTCATTTTGCTTAACTTCCTCTGTCTCTATGAAAGTAGGTGAAACAGTTACCTATTGCGGTCTTGAAGGGGTGTCCTTGTATGGGAGCAACACTATACTGCCTGCATGTGTCCCGTGGCTTTGAAGGAGGAACTGGATCTGACATGAACACAAGTCACATCTTTCCCCAGGGTGTGCAGGCAGTTATCACCTTGATAGGAGGTAGGGCTGGAGATTGAGGGGCTAGGGGCTGAGCCAGGTGTGAGCTGAGGGTTCTCCTCTGCTCAGTGGCCATCCCTGCCCTTTCTGGGTTGGGACTGGATCTCAAGTTGCTGGAGTAGAAACCCTGAGGGTTGAGTCGCAGCTGGCTCCATTCCCTTTAAGTGTGTGCTCTCCCCATTCCCAGCACCCTCACCCCAGAGGGGAGCAGTGCTGGGGCAGGAGTTGATGCAGGTGCTGGGCATGGGTTGGGGTGCAGGCTGTGGGGGTCAAGCCACAGTCAGTGACCCTGACCACTTTTGATGCCCTGCCTGTGTAAGCACCAGTAATGGCTGCCCCTGCCCTGCTCAGATGATGCTCTGGGACTGGGCCACCTTTATCCTCGGCTGCAGCAGTCCTTGCCCCAGTGTGGAGCTGCGCCATGAAGCTGTCACTCAGCTCAGACTGGGGTGCACACCAGGGTGGTGGGGGAAACTGGCCAGTGACCCATGAAGATTCAATCTGCCCTCTCTACCCTGTTTCAGGAGTAAATGTGTGCTCACTCTTCATGAGTGAAGTCCAGGCTTCCCACAGCCCTCCTGTTAGTCCCACTGACCCTCCAACCAGCCAAGGGGACTCATCTTCCCAGTGTCAGACCCAAGGGCTGAGGCACCCAATCTGTGGCTCAAACCACCACTCCCCAGGGAGGATCTCTACCTGTGTAATCCCCCTCCTGAGTCCCCTCCTAGGGGCACAGGTCCCACCCTAATCACTTCTCTTCTCTTCCTATCCGATTCTGTGTGATCTTTTCTTACAGCCTTGGCTGTACAGGAGTAGTTCTGCCAGTCTCCTGATAGTTTTCAGGGAAAATTGTTCCACATGTAGATGTATTTTTGATGTGTTCATAGGGGGAGTTGAGTTCCACCTCCTCCTTCTCCACCATCTTGGTCTCCTCTTCTCTCTTGGCATTATTGGGTTTGGCATTTCAATTGTCAAAACTCTACTGACCATAAATATAAGGGTTTATTTCTGGAGTCTTGATTCTGTACCACTGTCTGCCTGTACCACACTGTCTTGATTACTGTAGCTTTTTAGTAAGTTTTTGAAATGAAGAAGTGAAAGTCCTTCAACTTTGTTCTTCTTTCTCAAAAATCCTTTTGCTATTCTGGGCCATTTTAGGGTCAACTTGTAAATTTCTGGGGGGCAGGGGGAAGCCAGTTAGGATTTTTGTAAGGATTGAGTTGAATCTATAGATCTAGCTAACAGAATTTGGTTTTCTAATCTATGAACATGGACTGTCTCTCCATTTACTTAGATCTTCTTTAATTCCTCAGCAATATTTTGTATTTTCAGTGTACAAGTCTTGCATTTCTTTTGTTACATTGATTCCTGAGTATTTTATTGTCTTTGGTGCTAGCGTGGATAGAATCCTTCCCTTAAATCTCATTTTCAGATGGTTCATTGCTAGTATATAAAAATACAATTGATTTTTGTGTATCAATCTTGTGTCCCACAACCTTGTTCACCTTGTTTATTAGATCTAGTAATTGCTTTTTGTAGATTCCCATAGGATTTTCTTACATACAGGGTCCTATAATCTGCAAAGAAAGATAGTTTTACTTCTTTCTTTCCAATCTTGATGCCTTTAATCTTTCCTCTTGTTGCATTGGCTAGAACATACAGTTCAATGTTGAATAAAAGTGGCAAGAGTAAACATCTTGCCTTTTTCCCAATTTAGGGAAAGCATTCAGTCTTTCATTATTACATAGGATTTTAGCTGTAGGTTTTTCATAGATGCCATTTATCTAATTGAGAAGTCCCTGCTTATTACTAGTTTGCTGACAGGTTTTGGTTTGTGTTTTTATCTTGAATGTTAGACTTTATTAAATGTTTTTTCTGTATCTATTGAGATGATTCATGCATTTTTTATCCATTACTCGCTAATACAATTTATTATATAAATTGATTTTGAGATGATAAAGTCAATCTTGCATTCTTGAAATAAATTCCACTTGGTAATGGTGTATAATCTTTTTAATATGCTGTTGGATTTGGTTTGCTAATATTTTGTTGAGGATTACTGTATCTATGTTCATGAAGGTTATCAGTCAGTATTGTTTACTTTTTTCTTGTGCTATCCTTATCAGGTTTGGGTATCAGGGTAATACTGGTCTCATAGAATGAATTGGGAAGTGTTCCCTTCTCTGTTTTCTAGAAAAGTCTGTGAGAATCAATGTTAATTCTTCTTTACATATTACATAGAATTCACCAGTGAAACAATATGAGCCTCAACTTTTCTTTGTGGGCAAAATTTTAATTACTAAATTCACTGCATTTACTTATTACAGGTCTATTCAGATTCTCTATTTCTGTCAGTTTTATCTATACTCTATCAGTTTTGGTGATTTATATATTTCTAATAATTGGTCCATATTATCTACATTTTCTAATTTGTTCACATAAAGTTGTTCATAGTATTCTCCAACCGTTCTTTTCATCAACAGTGAAAGATCAATAATGATGATGCCTCTTTCATGCCAGATTGTGGTAATTTGTGCCTCTCTTTTTTTCTTAGTCAGTCTAACTAAGGGTTTTTCAAATGCGTGGATTTTTTTCTAAAAACCAACTTTTGGCTTCATTGATTTTCTCAAAAGTTTTGTTTTTGTTATTGTTTTCTATTTAATTGATTTCTCCTCTAATCTTTATTATATTCTTCCGTTTGTTTCAGTTTGTTCTTCTTTTTCTAATTTCTTAAGACATAAGCTTAGGTTATTGATTTGGTATCTCCTCTATCTTTTCTAATATACGTGTTTAGAGCTATAAAATATCCCTCTAAGCACTGCCTTAGCTGCATCCCATAAAATTTGATATGTTATATTTTCATTTTCTTTCACTTCAACATATTTTTAAATTCCTTTTCTGATTTTTTTCTTTCACTCAAGAGTTATTTAGAAGTTTGTTACTTAGTTTCCAAATATTTGGAAATTTCCCAAATTTCATTCTTTGTGGTTTCTAATTCATTTCTGTTGTGGCCAGGGAATATGCTTTGCATGATTTCAAATCTTTTAAATTTACTGAGACTTTTTATGGACTAATATGGTCTATCCTAGAGAATGTTCCATTTGCACTTGAAAATAATATGTATTCTGCTTTGGTTGGATGGAATGTTTTATAGATGTCAGTCAGTTCAAGTTTGTTAATCTTGTTCAAGTCATTTATAACCTTGCTGATTTTCTATCTAGATTTTTATTTATTATTTAGAGTAGGGTGTTGACATCTCCAGCTATGATTGTTAAATGTCTATTTCTCCTTTCAGTTCTATCAGCTTTTGCTTAGTGCATTTTGGGGCTCTATTGTCATGTGCATATAGGTTCATAATTGTTATAGATTCCTGGTCAATTTACACTTTTATCATCATGAAATATCCTCCTTTAACTCTGATAATACTTTTTTGTCTTAAACTCTATTTTGCCAGATATTAGCATGGCCACTTCAACACTTTCTTAGTTGCTGTTTGCATTGTATATCTTTTTTCATCCTTTTACTTTTAATGTACCTGTGTCCTCCAAAATAAAGTGTGTCTCTTACAGACAGCATAAAGCTGGATCTTGTTTTCTGTGCTAACAATGTCTGGTTTTTGACTGGAATGCTTAATCTACTCACATTTAATGTAATTATTTATATGGTGAATTTATATCTCCTGTTTTGTTATTTTTTATATGTCCCATGTCTTTTTTGTTTCATTGTTCCTCCTTTACTTTCTTCTTTGCTGTTATACATTTTTCTATATTATACCATGTAAATTCCTTTGCTGAATTGTTTCACTATTTTTTTTAAGTTATGGTCTTAGTTGTTGCTCTAGGGATTACTATATGTATTTTAACTTGTCACTATCTACTTCATATTAATACTAACTTACCTTTGGCAAAATATAGAAAAATTACACTAACGTAGCTCCATTTCTTCCTCCCCCTTCTTTGTGCTATTTTTGTCATATATTATATCTTTATATGTTACAAGCTGAACAAAAGAGGCTTGTAATTATTATTTTATGAAACCTTATTACTTTTAAATTTGTTAAGAAAATGTTTTAAATATATATAGCATTTTATATTTACCTACATTTTATCTTTTACTGGAACTTTTAATTTTTCTAGGTGAATTAGAGTTACCACCTAGTGTCATTTCCTGTCAGCCTGAAGGACTATATGTATTATTTCTAGAAAAACACATCTGTCTATAAAAAATAAGGTTATTGGAGAGACCTTCAAGATGGCAGAGGAGTAAGACTTGGAGATCACCTTCCTTCCCACAAATACATCAGAAATACATCTATATGTGGAACAACTCCTACAGAACACCTACTGAACACTGGCAGAAGACCTCAGACTTCCCACAAGGCAAGAAACTCCCCACGTGCCTGGGTAGGGCAAAAGAAAAAAGACAAAACAGAGACAAAAGAATAGGGATGGAACCTGCACCACTGGGAGGGAGCTGTGAAGGAGGAAAAGTTTCCACACACTAGGAAGCCCCTTCACTGGCGGAGATGGGGTGTGGCGGAGGGGAAGCTTCAGAGCCACAGAGGAGAGCACAGCAACAGGGGTGCAGAGAGCAAAGCGGAGAGATTCCCGCACAGAGGACTGGTGCCAGACCAGCACTCACCAGCCTGAGAGGCTTGTCTGCTCGCCCGCTGGCTGGGACGGGTGGGGGCTGGGAGCTGAGGCTCTGGCTTCTTCAGTGGTCAGATCCCAGGGAGAGGACTGGGGTTGGCTGCATGAACACAGCCTGAATGGGCTAGTGCTGCCACAGCCAGCTGGGAGGGAGTCCAGGAAAAAGTCTGAAACTGCCTTAGAGGCAAGAGACCATTGTTTCAGGGTACGCGAGGAGAGGAGATTCAGAGTACTGCATAAACAATCTCCAGAGATGGGCGTGAGCTGTGGCTATCAGCACAGACACCAGAGATGGGCATGAAACACTAAGGCTGCTGCTGCAGCCACCAAGAAGCCTGTGTGCAAGCACAGGTCACTATCCACACCTTCCCTCCCAGGAGCCTGTGCAGCCCACCACGGTCAGGGTCCCGTGATCCAGGGACAACTTCCCCAGGAGAACACACAGCACGCCTGTTGCAATGTCATGATGGCCTCTGCCACCACAGGCTCACCACACATTCCATGGCCCTCTCTTCCCCTGGCTGGAGTGAGCCAGAGCCCCGTAATCAGCTGCTACTTTAACCCCGTTCTGTCTGAGCGAAGAACAGACACCCTCAGGCGACCTACACGCAGAGGCGTGGCCAAATCCAAAGCTGAACCCCAGGAAGTGTGCAAACAAAGAAGAGAAAGGGAAATCTCTCCTAGCAGCCTCAGGAGAAGTGAATTAAATCTCCACAATCAACTTGATGTACCCTGCATCTCTGGAATATCTGAATAGATAATGAATCATCCCAAAATTGAGGCGGTGGATTTTGGGAGCAACAATATATATATATGTATTTCCTTTTTCTCTTTTTGTGAGTGTGTATGGGTATGCCTCTTCGTGTGATTTTGTCTGTATAGCTTTGCTTTTACCATTTGTCCCAGGGTTCTGCCTGCCCATTATTTTGTTGTTGTTGTTTTTGTTTTCTAGTACAGTTTTTGGTGCTTTTCATTGGTGGATTTGTTATTTGGCTTGAATGCTCTCTTCTTTCCTTCTCTCTTTTCTTCTTTTTTTATTACTTTTAAATTTTTTTCATTTTTAAAAATTATTTTTTATTTTTAAATTTAATAACTTTATTTTATTTTTTCTTTCTTCCTTTCCTTTTTTCTCCTTTTTCTTCTGAGCCGTGTGGCTGACAAAGTCTTGGTGCTCTGAGCGGGTGTCAGGCCTGTGCCTCTGATGTGGAATAGCCGAGTTCAGGACATTGGTCCACCAGAGAACTCCTAGCTCCACATAATATCAAACAGCGAAAGCTCTCCCAGAGATCTCCATCTCAATGCTAAGACCCAGCTCCACTCAACGAACAGCAAGCTACAGTGCTGGACACCATATGCCAAAAAAGTAGCAAGACAGGAACACAACCCCACTTATTAGCAAAGAGGCTGCCTAAAATCATAATAAGGTCACAGACACCCCAAAACACACCACTGGACAGGGTCCTGCCCACCAGAAATTCAAGATCCAGGCTCATCCACCAGAACACAGGCACTAGTTCCCTCCACCAGGAAGCCTACACAACCCACTGAACCAACCTTAGCCACTGGGGGCAGACACCAAAAACAACGGGAACTACGAATCTGCAGGCTGCGAAAGGAGACCCCAAACACAGTAAGATAAGCAAAATGAGAAGACAAAAAAACACACAGAAGATGAAGGAGCAAGGTATAAACCCACCAGACCAAACAAATGAAGAGGAAATAGGCAGTCTACCTGAAAAATATTTCAGAGTAATGATAGTAAAGGTGATCCAAAATCTAGGAAATAGAATGGACAAAATACAAGAAACGTTTAACAAGGACCTAGAAGAACTTAAGAGCAAACAAACAATGATGAACAAAACAATAAATGAAGTTAAAAATTCTCTACAAGGAATCAGTAGCAGAATAACTGAGGCAGAAGAACGGATAAGTGACCTGGAAGATAAAGTAGTGGAAATAACTACTGCAGAGCAGAATAAAGAAAAAAGAATGAAAAGAACTGAGGACAGTCTCAGAGACCTCTGGGACAACATGAAACGCACCAACATTCGAATTATAGGGGTTCCAGAAGAAGAAGAAAGAAAGAAAGGGACTGAGAAAATATTTGAAGAGATTATAGTTGAAAACTTCCCTAATATGGGAAAGGAAATAGTTAATCAAGTCCAGGAAGCACAGAGAGTCCCATACAGGATAAATCCAAGGAGAAACACGCCAAGACACATATTAATCAAACTATCAAAAATTAAATACAAAGAAAACATATTAAAAGCAGCAAGGGAAAAACAACAAATAACACACAAGGGAATCCCCATAAGGTTAACAGCTGATCTTTCAGTAGAAACTCTGCAAGCCAGAACGGTGTGTCAGGACACATTTAAAGTGATGAAAGGGAAAAACCTACAACCAAGATTACTCTATCCAGCAAGGATCTCATTCAGATTTGATGGAGAAATTAAGACCTTTACAGACAAGCAAAAGTTCAGAGAATTCAGCACCACCAAACCAGTTTTACAACAAATGCTAAAGGAACTTCTCTAGGCAGGAAACAGAAGAGAAGGAAAAGACCTACAATAAAAACCCAATACAATTAAGAAAATGGTAATAGGAACATACATATTGATAATTACCTTAAATGTAAATGGATTAAATGCTCCAACCAAAAGACATAGACTGGCTGAATGGATACAAAAACAAAACCCATATAAATGCTGTCTACAAGAGACCCACTTCAGACCTACGGATACATACAGACTGAAAGTGAAGGGACGGAAAAAGATATTCCATGCAAATGGAAATCAGAAAAAGCTGGAGTAGCAATTCTCATATCAGACAAAATAGACTTTAAAGTAAAGATTAGTACAAGAGACAAAGAAGGACACTACATAATGATCAAGGGATCAATCCATGAAAAAGACTAACAACTGTAAATATTTATGCACCCAATAAAGGAGCACTTCAACACATAAGGCAAATGCTAACCGTCGTAAGAGGGGAAATCAACAGTAACACAATCATAGTAGGGGATATTAACACCCCACTTTCACCAATGGACAGATCATCCAAAATGAAAATAAATAAGGAAACACAAGCTTTAAACAATACTTTAAACAAGATGGACTTAACTGATATTTATAGGACATTCCATTCAAAAACAACAGAATACACTTTCATGTCAATTGCTCATCAAACATTTGCCAGGAAGGATCATATCTTGGGTCACAAATCAAGCCTTGGTAATTTAAGAAAACTGAAATCGTATCAAGTATCTTTTCCAACCACAATGCTATGAGACTAGATATCAATTATTGGAAAAAATTTGTAAAAATTACAAACACATGGAGGCTAAACAATACACTACTTAATAACCATGAGATAACTGAAGAAATAAAAAAATACCTAGAAACAAATAACAATGAAAACACGATGACCCAAAACCTATGGGATGCAGCAAAAGCAGTTCTAAGAGGGAAGTTTATAGCAATACAATCCTACCTCAAGAAACAAGAAACATCTCAAATAAACAACCTAACCTTACACCTAGAGCAATTAGAGAAAGAAGAACAAAACAAATCCCCAAAGTTAGAAGAAGGAAAGAAATCATAAACATCAGATCAGAAATAAATGAAAAAGAAATGAAGAAAACAATAGCAAAGATCAATAAAACTAAAAGCTGGTTCTTTGAGAAAATTTTAAAAATTGAGAAAACATTAGCCAAACTCATCATGAAAAAAAAGGGAGAAGACTCAAATCAATGGAATTAAAAATGTGATGAACATAGATGCAAAAATCCTCAACAAAATACTAGCAAACAGAATCCAACAGCACATTAAAAGGATCATACAACATGATCAAGTGGGGTTTATCCCAGGAATGCAAGGACTCTTCACTATACGCAAGTCAATCAATGTGATACACCATATTAACAAATCGAAGGAGAAAAACCATACGATCATCTCAAAAGATGAAGGAAAAGCTTTCGACAAAATTCAGCACCAATTTATGATAAAAACCCTCCAGAAATAGGCATACAGGGAACTTATCTCAACATAATAAAGGCCATATATGACAAACCCACAGCCAACATCGTTCTCCATGGTGAAAAACTGAAACCATTTCCTCTAAGACCAGCAACAAGACAAGGTTGCCCACTCTCACCACTATTATTCAACATAATTTTGGAAGTTTTAGACACAGCAATCAGAGAAAAAAAAGAAATAAAAGGAATCCAAATCAGAAAAGAAGTAAAGCTGTCACTGTTTGCAGATGACATGATACTATACATACAGAATCCTAAAGACGCTACCAGAAAACTACTAGAGCTAATCAATGAATTTGGTAAAGTAGAAGGACACAAAATTAATGCACAGAAATATTTTGCATTCCTATACACTAATGATGAAAAATCTTAAAGAGAAATTAAGGAAACACTCCCATTTACCACTGCAACAAAGAAGAATAAAATACCTAGGGATAAACCTACCTAAGGAGACAAAAGACCTACATGCAGAAAATTATAAGACACTGATGAAAGAAATTAAAGATGATGCAAACAGATGGAGAGATAAATCATGCTCTTGGATTCGAAGAATAAACATTGTAAAAGTGACTATACTACCCTAAGCAAACTACAGATTCAGTGCAAACCCTATCAAACTACCAATGGCATTTTTCACAGAACTAGAACAAAAAATTTCACAATTTGTATGGAAACACAGAAGACCCACAATAGCCAAAGCAATCTTGAGAAAGAAAAATGGAGCTGAAGGAAGCAGGCTCCCTGACTTCAGACTACACTACAAAGCTATAGTATTCAAGACAGTATGATACTGGCACAAAAACAGAAATATAGATCAATGGAACAGGATAGAAAGCCCAGAGATAAACCCACGCACATATGGTCACCTTAGTTTTGATAAAGGAGGCAAAAATATACAATGGTGAAAAGACCTCCTCTTCAGTAAGTGCTGCTAGGAAAACTGGACAGCTACATGTAAAAGAATGAGATTAGAACACTCCCTAACATAGTCTGTCATACAGAGTGAAGTAAGTCAGAAAGAGAAAAACAAATACCGTATGCTAACACATATATATGGAATCTGGTTATGAAGAACCTAGGGGCAGGACAGGAATGGTTATGAAGAACCATTAAACTAACACACCATTGTAAAGCAATTATACTCCAATAAAGATGTTAAAAAATATTAAATTTTTTTAAAAATTAAAAATAAGGTTATTTTGGCTTTACAAAATACTAGGTGTCCCATCCTACAGGCAGGTACAAAGATAAAATGGGAAGAGTACAAATATTTTATTTATATCTATTAATTTCTGGAAGATTCATTCTCTTATGTGGTGTCTAGACATACTCTGGAAAATTTAACTGTAAGGTGGCCAAGTTCTTGGGTCATCAGTCCATCATTTTCCTTCAACCTTTGTGAGAGTAGGTTGGATATTTATTTTTTAAAAGTATTTTTTGAAAGGAAATCTTGCTTTAGAGATTACTTTGCTGCTTTCTTTTGGATCTCACCACCACCACCTCAAGTTAAAAAGGGGAGTCCCAAGATAACTCAGAATAATGGAGGTTGCCTTTCAGATGGGGAGGCTGACATCTGTTTCCTCCCCAGCTGCTGAGCTGCAGAAATTCAGAGACCAATCCTGTCTCTTGGGTGCAACTTGAGAGAGTTGTTGGTAAAGCTTGTCCTCAGGACTTTGGAGTGTTGGTGAAGATAATGACTGATGACTTCTCCCACCTAGATGAACTTGTAGAGCAGAGGCTGGTATAGCAGCCTGAAATGGCAAGATGAAGAAAGAGCAGTGGTGAAGACAGTTTGCATGTCCAGAGTTTGGTGGAGTGAGCGTGTTTGGGTTTTCCCAGGGGCCAAGTGGATGCCACAGAAGGCATCCAGCTGGAAGAATCTTAAAGGGTCTTGACCCAAGTGGACAGTGTGTCAGGTGAGGACACTAGGGGTAGGGGTAACCCCTGTGGTAGAAACTGAGGCAGTAAGTAAGTGAGCTGAGGAGTAAACACTGAGGAATTCAGTGCTCTTGGGATCATGGACCATCAGAATGACCCTATATTCCCTCTGGTACTCTTCCGTACTGCTAAACCTGTGCAAAGATCTTGCTGTTATTAATGTCTTGGTTTCACTCATTTGCATTATAAGGTTCCTGGGGATGCTTGTCACCTTGTTTTGTTCAAAATGTAGTCTGTGAAGCTTTTCTTTTGCTATCATAATGGTTCTATTTTTAAGACAGTATTTAGAGAAATCAAATCTACACCATCATCACCTTGCCATGACCTGTTAGCCTAATACTGACTTTTGAAGAAACAGTGCTAGTTGACTTGTAGAATGTCCCATGTTCCGTGTCATCTGATTGTTTCCTATGATCTCATCTCAACTTTTCTTTTCTCTCCTGTATTTTCTACAGACTTGAAGTTAGGTATAGAAGTTTGATCAGTTTTAGGTTAAGCATTTTTTTAAAAATTTATTTATTTTATTTTTGGCTGCATTGGGTCTTTGTTGCTGTGCACAGGCTTTCTCTAGTTGCAGCAAGCGGGGGCTACTCTTCATTGCGGTGTGCGGACTTCTCGTTGCGGTGGCTTCTCTTGTTGCGGAGCACGGGCTCTAGGTGCGCGGGCTTCAGTAGTTGTGGCATGTGGGCTCAGTAGTTGTGGCTCATGGGCTCTAGAGCGCAGCCTCAGTAGTTGTGGCACATGGGCTTAGTGGTTCCGCAGCGTGTGGGATCTTCCCGGACCAGGGCTCGAACCCGTGTCCCTTGCATTGGCAGGCGGATTCTTAACCACTGCACCACCAGGGAAGCCCAGGTTAAGCATTTTTAACACAAATACTTAATAACTGCCAAGAATATTTCATAGGTGCTACTATGCAACCCCCTATTAAGGATGCAATTAGCAAATAATTTGTAGAGTAACATTTTGGTTCTACGTGAGCATCTTGTTCAAACAACCTTTTATCAAATGCATTTAACATCTGCTACGGACTGAATGTGTCCCCCCCAAATCCATATGTTGAAATCCTAACCCTCAATGTGATAGTGTTAGGAGGTGGGGCCTTTGGAAGTTGATTAGGTCAGGAGGGTGGAGCCTCATGAATGGGATTGCTGCCCTAGTAAGAAGAGACCAGAGGGCTAGCTTGCTCCTTTTCCACCATGTGAGGATACAACAAGAAGTTCAGCTAGCTACAACCCAGAAGTGGGCCCTCACCAAGAACCCAACCATACTGGCACCATGAGCTCCAATTTCCAGCCTCCAGAACTGTGAAAAATAAAGTTCTGTGTTTGATAAGCCACTCAGTTTATGGCATTTTGTTTTAACAGCTTAAGCTGACTAAGGTAACATCTCTTGAGGTTCCTTACCTGAATCAATTATCTAATTCTTTCTCTATTTATTGGGTGGCATTCTTCTATAAATAACTGCTGTAGTGAATACTGTGTTGCTCCACTCAAATCTCTTTTTTGGGGCCAATACATTATCCTCCAGTTTCTGGGAAAATCAGCTACTGACCTCATAGCTATCTCTCTCATTGGGAACTGCCCTCAGCTACAGGCAACTGCCTCACTCAAAGTTATGCCCTCACTTCCCCACCGCTGCTCAGGGAGCAGGCAGTATTAAATGAGTGTCTTATGCAGGAACACAAAGGTCCAGCCTTCCATTTGGGACAACTCTGAAGGGCCATCCCAGCTCCAGAGCTCCCTGTTAAGACTGAGGCCTCAGTTGCAACTGCATTGAGGGTAAATTCTCCCTCTGTCCAATCCTATCTCCCTCAACCTCTTACAGATGTTTCTCCCCAACAAACCTTCTGTATGTAACTTTCCATTTTTGTTAACCCAGAACTCATTCTAAGACTATGACAAAGAGCTTTCTTCTCTTTTTCTTTCATCTTTTTTCATTTGACTGTTTTTGGAGTATCAGTATGAACTCATGGTTTTGTATTTATTTAATGTATTACAACAAACTGCAGCCATTTTCGTCTTTGTGCTCAAATGATCAAATGTGGCCAGTGAAGGCCCTTCATGATGCCTCCTATGTCCTTTAGACATTAATCTTTTATTTATTTATTTTGTGGTACGTGGGCCTCTCACTGCTGTGGCCTCTCCTGTTGCAGAGCACAGGCTCCGGACGCGCAGGCTCAGCGGCCATGGCTCACGGGCCTAGCCGCTCCGCGGCATGTGGGATCTTCCCGGACCGGGGCACGAACCCGTGTCCCCGGCATTGGCAGGCGGACGCTCAACCACTGCGCCACCAGGGAAGCCCTAGACATTAATCTTTAAGTGTGTCTTTTCTAGCACAAGAAGATAACCTATGCTCATCATGTATTCTTCTAGGTCCAGACCCAGAATCAGATATTTCTCTAAAAATCTCTGGTTCCCTTTTAGTGGGAATGGTGGTTAGAGATCAGGATCTGGGCACTAGGGATAAAATGTTTTCTTTTAATTTCATTTTCTAAATGTCTTTTTGCTGGTATACAGAAATACAATTTACTTTTGCATAGACATTTCACTGTGGTCACATTAGAATTAGAACCAAGTTCTCCTGAATCTCAGTCTCTATTAGTTAGAAATATTTTCAGCTGCAAATAACGGGAAGTTGACTCACAATGGCCTGGGAAAAACAAGATGTTTAGTTAGCTCCTCTAATAAGGAGTCTGATGATAGCCAGTCTGGGACTGATGCAATGGCTCAATAATCCTGTCAGGGACCCAGACTGTTACTATTTAACCACTTCTTAGTTTGTTCTCATGTTTCTTTTCTTGTTCTTACAAATGACTGGGCTCCTACCAGATATTATCTATATTCTAGGCAAAAATAAGCAAAGATAAAGAGGTTAATGGTAAAAAAGTTTTCTCCTTTCCAGGCTTTGTTTTTTTTAATTTGAGAAAGATGCCCTCTCCATATAATTCCACTTAATCATTATTGGACAGAACTGTCACGAGTCCAACTCAATATAAGGTAGGTGAGAAAACTGAGGGGTTTTATTTCTTAACTTCCAATAACTGTTAAAAGGAGGGAAAGTTAGAAGGAGTCAAGAATGGATGTTGAAAGTACCTCTTGTGGTATCTGCACTAAAGCCAACATTCTTCCCACTAGATAATTCCGTTAGGTAAAACTTTGACAAAGTGTGACAAAGCTTGATTCATGTAAAAAAGGATTCCTTTGAACAAAAAGACCTCAAAGTACTTATATTTAGTATGTGTATCTGAAGACAAGATAAGCTATAAAAAATGTGATCCTTGTTCACTGGAGAAGAATTTTTATTTAGTTTTCTCAATATAACTGAGGTATAATATTAACATCATGTAAGAAAAAATTCTAGCAAAAGATGAATTACTTGTTTTAGACCAACTATCCCAGGGAAAACAACTAGAAAACATGGGGAAAATATAAAAACAACTGTTTGAAGGCATCATAGAATCATAGGCATTAAGACTTTGTACAGCTAAGACCCAGAAGTAGAAGGAAGCCAAGAACGGCTGGCTTTCCTCTCAAAGTGATCACCATTCTGCACATTCTACAAGTGACAGCTGCAACTCAGAGATTTCAGCACTCTCGTGGTCGTTGAAAGTTCAGGGCATGCCAATGCAGAGAGGTCTTTATAAACACTCCAAGATTTTAACTGGAATAAGTGTGAACTGAAATAGATCATTCCTAGGAATGAAGCTTGGACTTAAATTAGCTCAATACCTGACTGGATTAAGGTGGGAGGTCACAAATAAATTAATATCAGGAATGAAAAAGAGAATATCACCACAGATCTTACAGACACTAAAAAGGTCATTAGAAAAGATTATGAAAAGCTTTTACTAAAAATATGAAACTGAGATGCAATGAGCTAAATTCTAAGGAAATACTGTAACAAACTGACACATGAGTAGAGAATCTAAATTTTCCTGCATCTATTTATAAACATTTAATCCATAATTTAAAACTTTTCCATACAGAAAACTCAAGGTTCACATGGCTTACTTGACAAATTTTATCAGGGAGCTAAGGAAGAACGAACACCAATATTACACAAGCTCTTCCAAAGAAAAGAAACTCTTTCAGGGCTTCCCTAGTGGTGCAGTGGTTGAGAGTCCACCTGCTGATGCAGGGGACACGGGTTCGTGCCCCGGTCCGGGAAGATCCCACATGCCGCGGAGTGGCTGGGCCCGTGAGCCATGGCCGCTGAGCCTGCACGTCCGGCGCCTGTGCTCCACGACGGGAGAGGCCACAACAGTGAGAGGCCCGCGTACCGCAAAAACAAAACAAAACAAAACAAAAAGAAAAGGAACTCTTTCAAAGAGAAGAATGAAGGGCACCTTTTCCATCTCATTTTATGAGGTCAGCATTACTTTGATCCAAAAGCTGACAAGAACATTACAAAAAAGGAAAATTCAGTTCAATCTTTTTCATGACATTCTAAATGAAACATTAGTACATTAACTCCATAAATATATTAAAAGATAATAGGTCATTAGTAAACTGGGTTTATTCTGGGAATGTAATATTCATAAATCAATGAATGCAATGTTATAATGATAGAATAAAGAAGAAAAATCACATCTCAATAGATATAGAGAAGGCATTTAATAAATGTAACAACCATTCATATTAAAGCCTCTTTGCAAACCAGGGATAGAAGGAATCTTTCTTCAACTGGTAACTGATATCTATAGAAATTCTATAGCAAGGATTTTTTTCTTCCAAATGTGACAGGTTATCTTCTCTCATACCAATTCTTTGGCTGATAGAAAACTAGACAAAACACCAAAAGATCACAGCTTTTTAAAGGCATCAGAGATAAAGCAAGGAAACCAGCATTAGAGAGGTCTAGATGATTAAGTAAAGGGAAACACACTGAGGTGAGTTGCTTCTTTTTCCCTTGAGGCATTTGTCAGTTCCTAAGCTGTGTGGAGCCAAGGTGAAGAGCCAAGGTGAAGAGCAGAAAATAGCGATTCATAGCTTTGAGAAGTCTCATGAAGTAGGCCACAAAAATTGGATTTACTGCTTGTTATTAAGGCAGCCAAGACTTGAAGGTCAAGATCCAACAAAAAAAAAAGAAACCACAGAAAACTGAGCTCCAAATTGTGAGCACAGTTCAATTTCTAAACTACACAAGACAAGATGTCATGAAGTCAAGCAGAAAGCAGCAACTAAAAAGCTAAAAACTTAAGCAGAGCTTTTGGAAGTCTCATAGTAATAGAGACAAAAACTAGAAAACTAGAGATCAGGGTCTACCAGGCTTTCAGGTAAAAATCCTGAATGGCTTTGTCCTAGGAGAGGCAAACCAGTTATACATCAGTCCTCATGAAGATGAAATAGATTCTCAGATCATCTTAATCCTTTTCTAAAATTTATTTATTTATTAATTTATTTTTGGCTGCATTGGTTCTTCATTGCTTCGTACGGGCTTTCTCTAGTTGCGGCGAGCAGGGGCTACTCTTCGTTGAGGTGCGTGGGCTCCTCATTGCAGTGGCTTCACTTGTTGCTGAAGCACGGGCTCTAGGAGCATGGGCATCAGTAGTTGTGGCACGTGGGCTCAGTAGTTGTGGCTCGCGGGGTCTAGAGTGTAGGCTCAGTAGTTGTGGCACACGGGCTTAGTCGCTCCACAGCATGTGGGATCTTCCCAGACCAGGGCTCAAACCTGTGTCCCCTGCATTGGCAGGCAGATTCTTAACCACTGTGCCACCAGGGAAGCCCTCATCTTAATCCTTGATGGACCAAGGTTATCTGCTTCTACTATATCTGGCCCCCAGAAGAAAAGTAAATTATTTCTAGAGGATGAAACATTATCCAGAGAAATTTTTTAAAACACTTCATATACAATTTCTGGCATTCAACAACAAAAAAATATCACAGGCATGCCATGAATCAGATGAAGGAAACCAAGATAAAACAGGTGATATAAATAAACCCAATAGTGATCCAAATATTTGAGTTATCAGACACAACTTAAAAAAAAAAACTATGATTACTATGTTCAAGAAATTAGGTGACAGGGACTTCTCCAGCGGTCCAGTGGTTAAGACTTCACCTTCCAAAGCAGGGGGTGTAGGTTTGATCCCTGGTTAGGGAGCTAAGATCCCACATGCCTCGCAGCCAAAACAACCAAAACATAAAACAGAAGCAATATTGTAACAAATACAATAAAAACTTTTAAAATGGTCCACATAAAAATAAAATGAAATTAGGTGACAAAATTATTGACATTAGAAAGAATCACATGGGGATTCTAGAACTAAAAAACACAGCTTAAATTAAGCACTAAGTAGATGTTAGATATAGCATAATAGAAGTTTAGTGAACTGGAAATGAGTTAGCAGAGACTATTCAGGCTGGAGCATTATGAAAAAAAGGAACGAAAAATAATGGGAAGAGTGTAAGAGACATGGAACATGGTGTAAAGGTTCAATATATGTTTAATTGGAAGGAATACCAGATTGAAAAGATACCAGAATTGACAAATGATATCAAGCCACTGACTCAAAAAGCTCTACTAATCTCAAACAGAATGAATACAAAGGAAATCATAACTAGGCACATCATAGTCAAACTGCTGAAAACAAAAGAGAAAAAAGGAAAATCTAATTGCAGCCAGAGAAAAAAGGCACATTACATTCAAAGGAGACCCAGTAAGAACGGCAACTGACTTTTCAACAACTACAATGAAATGATATCTTTAAAGTGCTGAAATAAAATAACTGCTAACTTAGAATTCTATTCTCAAGGAAAATATCCTTTTAAACGAAGATGAAATAAAGTTGATTTCAGAAAAACCAAAACTGATATAATTAATTGCCAGCAGACCTACACTAAAATAAACACTAAAGGGATTTCTTAAAGTTAGGAAATAATGATGCTTAAAAAATAAAAAGTGAAAGCGTTATGAAGAATAAAGAGTAAATATGTGGATAAAACTATATGAACACTGACTGTATTAAGCAATTATAATAAGGCATAGAGAGACTTAAAATATATGTAGAATTAAAATTCAGGTCAACAATAGTATAAATGATAAGAGGGGATTGACCTAAAATATTTTCTATCATTGAATTGTGGAAGAAGCAGTAAAAGTATTAATCTACAGAAGACATAAATTGAGGCATGTATGTCATAATCTCTAGGGTAACCACTAAAATAATAATTAGGGGGTTTCCCTGGTGGCGCAGTGGTTGAGAGTCCGACTGCCGATGCAGGGGACATGGGTTCGTGCCCCGGTCCGGGAAGATCCCACATGCCGCAGAGCGGCTGGGCCCGTGAGCCATGGCCACTGAGCCTGCGCGTCCGGAGCCTGTGCTCCACAATGGGAGAGGCCACAACAGTGAGAGGCCCGCGTACAGCAAAAAAAAAAGAAAAAAGAATAATTAAAGACTGCAAAACTAACAGGGCAATAGAAGGGAATGGAATGATAAAAGTTAATCAAGGGACTTCCCTGGTGGTGCAGTGGTTGGGACTCTGCTTCCAGTGTAGGGGACATGGGTTCGATCCCTGGTCGGGGAACTAAGATTCCGAATGCCATGTGGCACAGCCAAAAATTAAAAACAAAAAAGTTAATTGATTCATCTAGGCAAATTATCCAATCTCTCAGATTCCTTCAGCCCTTCATGGTACCAGTCTTGGGGGAAGCCTTACTATTTCCATGAAGTGTCACATTTTTACACGCACCTGACTTTCTCCAAAAGTCCTCTATCTGGTACACTGAATGATGATAAAATCTGAGGGGTTGGGCTGCATCAGCTGCCACAGTGGTGTCTGGATTTGAGGGGCCCTCTCTTGTCCCTTTCTTTTCATCTTTAAAGCTCAAAAGTAGGGCTTCCCTGGTGGCACAGTGATTGACAGTCTGCCTGCCGATGCAGGGGACACGGGTTCGTGTCCTGGTCCGGGAAGATCCCACATGCTGCGGAGCGGCTGGGCCTGTGAGCCATGGCCACTGAGCCTGTGCGTCCGGAGCCTGTGCTCCGCAACGGGACAGGCCACAACAGTGAGAGCCCAGTGTACCGCAAAATAA
>NW_020173113.1:596235-605779 GCF_003031525.2 Neophocaena asiaeorientalis asiaeorientalis | reverse complement strand
CTGCAAAATAAAGAAAAAAAAAAAAAAAGCTCAAAAGAAAAGTAAACGAGAGATCTAACAATGGGCAGCCTTGTCTCTCAGCCTCAATTTTTCATAGTGACACAGCCAAATTATCTGCCCATTCAGGTGTGCATCTGTGGCCCCTAGACATTTTAACTACACAGTGACTAGCCACCAAGAAGCAAATGAACTGCCCATTCAGCAGTGTTTCTGGGACCTATAGACATTGTGGCCATACAATCATAAGGCCATAAGTTCACATGGCCTGCCAGTTCAGGGGCATTTGTGGCCCACAGAAAATGAGGCCATTCAATCATTAGCACTACTGGTGATTTGTCCTCAACCCCAGAGAGGATGCTTCCCACCCCTCAAGTGAAACAGTTCAACTTTTCTGCCATGTTCACTCCACATTAGGTACCACTGTCAGGCAAAGGGCTCAATCACCAGCAAGCATCATTGAGGCAGGCTGGGTCACAGACACATGGACCAGCACAAAGCACAAGTCTCACATTCTCTCGTTATCCTGTAGAGAGACATGCTTGGGTTGGGTGCAGCTGGACCAGGGCCACCCCTGACAATCTTCCTTTTCACAGCATGAGCATGAAAGTGCCATTGTAAGCAGAGGAAAAGTATTTGAGCTCAGGTGCCAGATGTTCAGAGGAATGCTGAAAATGACAGCTGCCCAGCAACCTTGTGGGAAGTTGAGATCATGAGCAGCCCCTCACTCTATCTGGGGGAGGAGGAGCCACTGGTCCCGCCTAGCCCACTGTCAGGCCACCCAGAGAAAGCCTCTTATTATTCCACGTATAATCCTTTTTGTCTCCCAACACGCTCTTTGGAAAGAGTTCTATGGTGAAATACATTTGGAAAATGCTGTATTATTTTTCAGCCATGGCTCACGGGTCCAGCCGCTCCATGGCATGTGGGATCTTCCCGGACCGGGGCATGAACCCACGTCCCTTGCCTCGGCAGGCGGACTCTCAACCACTGCATCACCAGGGAAGCCCCTGGAAAATGCCGTATTTTACAGACCTTTTGGGAGATCTATATAGTATCCTACCTACATAGTATCCTAGTGGTTGTAGAAGTCTCTCCATTAAAAAAAAACACATCTAAACAATGTTTCCCAAGTTTTTATGATCATAGAACCTTTTACTCACATCATGATTGTTAATAAGCTAGAGAACCAGTGTTTCATGGAAGACATTTTGTGAAATGCTGACCTAGGGCAGGCATAGCAAATAGGTTTCAACATAATTACCAACTCTGATTGGTAGAGGTAGACTAGAACATACTGTTGAGAAGAATTCTAAGAGCCTGTCTGACCTTGACCAGAAAGAGTACCATTATTTTTTTTGAATTTTATTTTATTTTTTTATAGAGCAGATTCTTATTAGTTATCTATTTTATACATATTAGTGTATATATGTTAATCCCAATCTCCCAATTCACATTATTGACAAACGATAGCTGCCGTGTACGTAGAATATAATGGCAGCATAAGGGCAACAGATTTGCCAGTCTTGATCTAGGTTCTCTAGCTTTATTTTCTCTGGCAAAAGATTCCTCTAGGTCAGAATCGGTGACTTAAGAATTCCTCCAACAGGAACACAACTTGGGAAATGTGAGTCTTCATTCATTATAATTTGCTCATGTTCACTGAGTCTTTACTGAGTAGACTGGTCCCTCAGGAAGGGGAGAAAGTTCATTCCATTGAAAGGAATGCTCTGAGGTGTCATATAAAATAAATCCTGGAATCCATCTCCAAGCTCAGTACCCAGGAGGATGCTCTTCACCCGAATGCCCCCATGACTACAGCCTTGGCCTCTGAGGTCAGGGGCATTTGGGCAGAATCTAGGAATTTCTCCCAACTCTCTGAAGCCTCCTTGGCCCTAACACCTATGAATGTTTTGGGCTTCTCCACTGTGAAGCTGCTCAGGGCTTTGGAGGCCAGTACTTTGCACTTGAGGATCTGCTGTCTGAGATGTGGGTCTGTGTGTATGTACCTGCATATCTATAAGAACATACATGTACAAGTGTGTACAAAGATAGTGGGTAATACAAATTAGGGCTCACTTGATATCCATAGGGTCCAGGGCCAGGAGAAGAAGACAATTCCATGACACAAACCACTGTTGCTTGCCTCAGGAGTTGATGCTTCAGTTTGCAGAGTGACACTGGAGACATCGGCAGGGATCAACTTCAGTCTGGAAGGAGGAAAAGGGAGACAAATCTTTCAGTTTTAATGGGATTTTCAAAGATGTGCCAGGTATTGTCTGTTGGCACTCTGCGACATTCCCATTCCCATCCCCTCTCCTGGACTGCCGGGGCTGGAAGCATTGAGATTACATTTCTCAGACTTGCTTGCCAACGTGACCTCTCTGCATGAAATCTGGAAGGGAGAAGGGAGTTAGAAACCATACTTTTCCTCTAGCAGGAAGAGTAGGCAAGTATTTTTCAGCAGATGTGAGTTTTGTTTGGTTTTAATTTTATTTAAGTATAGTTGATTTACAATGTTGTATTAATTTCTGCTGTAAGCAGATGTGAGTTTTGCAGTACCTGCTAGACTCCTTGCTATGCTAATCACCCAACCACCCTGGGGCCATGGGACACCTGTGCTGTCAGCAATGGTTTTCTGCAGTTTTTTGACCTCTGGGTCTCAGAAAAAACTTCCTGACTTTCTGTACCATGGTGATCCTGAAAGCTAGTGGTGGCTCCTGACCTGTGCTCCTCCATTCTCTTTCTCACTTCCAGGAATGATGACAACTAGAGTGCCCTGGAAGCCATGTTGAAGAGGGCAGAGATGCCGACAGCCTCGATCTATATGGAGGAACACCACCGGTCAACATGGACTACCCATGGTTGATTCTTATGTGAGCAAGAAAGGTTGTGTCTGAGCCATTATATTTTCCATCTAATTATTCCAGTAGTCTGGCTTACCCAGACTAATACAAGAGTTGTAGCATGTATCTAGTTACTGGTAGTCCCTGGGGTTTGTAGACAGGGGTGTGCTTACAAACAGTGTCTGACCATCAGAGAGACCTCTGTGGGTCCGTTTTCCCCAGAGTGGTGCCTGCATGGGTATGCAGACCTATGAGGAGAGCTATTGCGGTTGGCCCAAAAGTTTGTTCGGGTTTTTCTGTAACATCTTATGGAAAAACCCAAACAAACTTTTTGGCCAACGCAATATTTTGACCTTTTGACCTGGGCTCAGTACAGCTGGGTCCTCTTGGGTAGCTGAGACCTGTGTTCAGTACAACGGAGACAAGGAGGCCTGGAATGGAGATCACCCTGGTGGTTCTTATAAAGTCTTAAATAATCCATCATTGAACAATGCCCATTCCTTTACTATTCTCTTCCCCCAGAAGCTCCTGTGCAACAGAGGGAGGGAAGGAGGAGAGGGGCACATTGGCTGGGAAGTCAAGTGGAATAGGTCCCAGTCTCAGCCTGTTAACAACTCCCTGAAGCATCCTCTCCCTCCACGGGCCTCAGAGTCTTTAACCCCAAAAGAGAATTAGTGAGGGGTCTCACTAGTGAGATCAGAAAGCACCCCAATCCTACTCCCTCATCACTGTGTCTCCATGTGTGTGTGTGTGTGTGTGTGTGTGTGTGTGTTCCAAGCAGAAGTCATAGCTGCTAAACCAGAGGGTCCGTAAAACCTTATTTGGACGCAAAGTGTGTTCTGAGGACTAGCATATTAGCACCACCTGGGAGCTTGTGAGAAATGCAGACACTCAGCGTCCCCAACAGAACTACTGAATCAGAAGTTGCAATTTAACAAGATCCCTAGGGGAACCCTATGTAAATTCAAGTCTAAGATGTACTGCTCCAGAGGACAGGGGGAAAAGACGAATCACCTTGAAAAATGATGGGATCTGGAGTCAGGACACCTAAATTCTAGTTTGAGTTCTGCCACTTACTTACTCCACAAAATTTACCAAGACATGTAACCATCGAGATCCTTTTCTTAAATGAGGATGTGCTCATGACTACTGAAGGGTATAGAAGTCAAGGGTATGCATTCTGGAGCCAAACCGCCTAATCTTAACTCTTTATTTCATTTACTACCTGTGAAGCGTTGGATAACTCACTTGACATCCGTATGCTTCAGTCTCCCGATCTGGAAGGTATGGTATAATAATAGTGAGGGATTCTACTAATAATTTTAAATTACAAATGAATATAATTAACATAGCACAGTGCCTGGCATAGTCTAAGTCCACAGTACATATTATTATACTCTGGCTTATTACAACATCCTTCAATAACAGAAAGACCTTGAAAGTAGAATCGTCATCAGCTAGCTGAAGTCTTCCTCCTTTGGGTTTTATTGTGGTACACACACTTCTCAACTAACAGACACAGTCATCCAAAGACTAAAGCTCTAACCTCTGTGCCACCTGACAGTCATGTGATTGGCTTCATGCCAACATATTGGAGCCATCAACCAGTTCCCTGGGGTGGATTCCCATTTTGTCTATTCCAGCCCCATTCACTCTGCACACTCTCCTGCCTGTGGGAAATCTGCAGAGGCAGTGGCACACACAGCGATGCAGTGCAGCAGGAGATGAACACTTGCAACTGGCCTTCCCTTTCCTACAGGAACTCACCCAGTTCAAAGAGCAGAACGTCATCAAGACATTGCTTGATGGACCTGTCACCTCAGTCACTGCAGGGAAAACTTCCAGGAAGAGGCAGGTACCAGGGACCCTCAGCAGAACCGTGCACCACAGCAAGAAAGCAAGCTCCCTCAGCTGCCGCCCACTGCAAGTACTCAGGACCTCTGCTCCTCGGAGGCGGGAAAATCACAGCAGTGCCCTCCGGCTGCTGCTCCTCAGGTCTGCAACCTCCGCACAAACACCAAGCAAGTGTACTGCTGGGGGCAGAGTCACACTGTGTTCATGAGGTCCACCCACTGGGATGGTTGAAACAAACCGACCTCAGAATCTACAGGAACAGTATGTTCGGGTTCCCCAGGACCACCCTCAGGCTTGAAGATTCCCTAGAAGGACTCGGAACTCAGAAAAGCTGTTAGTTCTTTTCAGAGTCTGTGAGTCCTGCTGAGCTGTTATATACAGAATTATTATTATTTTTAAAAGAATTTTATTTATTTATTTATTTGGCTGCACCAGGTCTTAGTTGCGGCATGCGGGCTCCTTAGTTGTGGCACGCGGGCTCTTTAGTTGTGGCATGCGGGCTCTAGTTCCCTGACCAGGGATCGAACCCAGGCCCCCTGCATTGGGAGCATGGAGTCTTAACCACTGGACCACCAGGGAAGTCCCTACCCCCAAAGCCCGCTCCTGCGCGTGCACACCGCTCGGGCTCCCGGGGCGACGGCGAGCGGAAGTGCCCTGCTGACCCCGAGGGCGGTGCGAGTTGACGCTTCCGGTTGTTATCTGCCCTGAGACCTCGGGATCCTGGCGGTTGAGTAAGGAAGGGCGGAGTTGGTGATGGGCTGAATGGGGAGGTCGCAGGGGCCTTGGGCAATGAGGTCGCGTCCCTGGGGTGTTGAGTGACAGGGCCGCGGTGGGGAGGGGAGGGGGGGCTACGGGGGTCAGCGAGTGATTGGTTCATATCTTGATTCATTCAGCGACCGTTTCCTCAGTGCCTAGTAAATGCCGGGCATCCCTGTGTTTCACAGTAGTCTGTTCACAATAGCCCTGTGAGGAGGTACTACGATGCTCTTTGTTTTATAGAGAGAAAGCAAGAATAGAAAGGCTGGGAAACCTAACCAAAGTCACACAGTAAAGTGGAGGGATCCTTTTTCTTTTTTCGTTTTTTCGGCATAACGCTTATGCCTTTCCAACAAACGCACCCTACATTTATCACTTTGCTGGCTCACTGTCTGTATCTCCCCTGCTAAGAGTATGGCTCCGCAAGATGGCGGAACTCTGAAGTTTTGTTCACGCAGAACAGTAGAACCCGTAGAACAGTAGAACAGGCACACGGTAGGCCCTGACCTCTTATGAAACGAATAAAAGCGGCAGAGCAGGCGGTCAGTTTCGTTCCAGAGCCCAGACCTTATCGGGCGGTAATTCAGCTCTTACTGAATGTCAATTCTTAAAACTACAGTGAGGCACTGTGCCTTCTGGTGGCAAGGAAAACTTTGGGGTTTTCCTCAACTTCGCTCCGTCATGGAGGTTACTAATTGCATCGCCTGTGTGGTCATTGCTTTTCCAGGGTCAGGGTTCATAACTGAGCCCACGGCTCAGCAGCTTCAGACACCAGCTGATCTGCCATGGGCTTCCTTAGTTAGACTACAGAAGACCCAGTCTGAGGCCTCAGAAGGAGGTGAGCTCCTCGGGTCAGAGGCAGAGACATGGTCCTGAAGTGATGGTCCCAGCAAAGGTACCTTTGTCTTTGAATCCTTGGGTCCTGTCTCCTTAGAAATAAAATAGCTCCTCTGAGGGGAGTTGGAAGAGGAGCGCCAGCGCAGACCCCAGGGGCAGAGGGAAAAGGCTCACAGGACAGACCCAGATGCTCTGGTTAGAGGGAAGGGGCTCACAGGATAGCAGGTCCTAGAAGAACTGGACCTGCAGTGCCCTCTGTCCCTTCCTTCAGCTGAGAGAGAGCAAGGCTGACTCGGTGACTCAACTTCTAGCCACCATCAAGAGCTGTGTGATGGTGGTCAGTTGAACTCCTATTGGAGGAGAGGGATGAAAGTTACAGACGGATGAAGGGACGCTGCCCTGCTGTGGTGCCTGCAAAGGCAGGATCAGGCTGGAAAGATTGACCACCTGCCTCACGGGACTTTCTCCACTCCTGACACATTTGTGCACACATCATTATCTTTCCCTCTTGTGCCATGGGCTATTTTTGTTTTGTTTGTTTGTTTTTGACCGCCCCGCGCCGGCATGCCGGATCTTAGTTCCCCAACCAGGGATGGAACCCACACCCCCTGCGGTGGAAGCACAGAGTCTTACCCACTGTTCGGCCAGGGAAGTCCCCTGGGCTATTTTTGGATTTGAGTCAGTCCCATAGTATAAACAACCAACTTACCTGTAGCAGAAATGTTGAATCTCCTCTACCCTGACTAGATGACCAAAGAGGTGTCTTTGGTTTCTGTGTGTCTGTGACCTTTCAGCGTGGTCTCTAGGTAGGCCATCACCTAGCTCTGCTGCCTCTCATTTTGATGCTAGTAACTGGGTCTGGGAAGTGACTCATAAAGCTGCATCTTGCTGAGCCCTGTTGTCCTGATCCTAAGGCAGGGATTGCTACAGTAGCAATGGTTAACAGAAGCTCCTTGCGGAAACTGTGTTTTGAACACCGCCAAATAAGGAAGAGCATGGCAATCAAATGGACATATTGGGAACTAAGGAAGTATTGGGGCGGGAACAGGGTGGAGGTGGCCCACTGAAGGGCCGAAGGAGCCTGGCGCAAGGTCAGTGGTTTCCAGCTCCATGAGGAACTGACCAATGCCTGGCCGTTAACCTCCCTCTACCCACCTCCTTTCCTACCTCCTCGCCCCTGCCTTCTGCCCTGCGCTTAGCTCTGGTTTGTCTCCTTCCTCCAAACCACAGCAAGCTGTCCCTGTCCTCCAGACTTTGCTCAGGGTCTATCACCTCCAGGGCTCAGTGTGATAATAGGTGATTTGTAATAATTTCTCCTTTCTGTTTTACTAGTAAATGATACTGAGAAAAATGAAAAAATGCAAGTAAATAAAAGAATAAAGGTGGAGTTACCACTGGAAGGTAAGCGCTCTCAACGTTTTCATAAATGCTATTTTGGACTGCTCTTCCTCAATAAATACATATTGCTTAACAAAGGAGATCACACTACACTTGCTTTCTGGTAACCTACTTTTAAATACATTAAGAAATGAGAACAGGATTGCATTGCATTTTTAAAGCCCATGTGGTATTTCCCATGTTGCGTGTCTAATTTTTGATCTGAGTCCCCTTTGCTGGAGCTTTAGTTGCTTCCAAATTGTTGAATGGTGGAAACACCTACAGTTAACATCCTTGTAGCCTGTGCTTATTTATGATTGCCTTTTTACGATAAATTTCGAGGCATAGAATTCCTGAGAGAAAGGAGATGTCAGGTTGTTAATGGCTTCCGAGGAGATGTCTTTAAACACAAGTCATAAATCTGTCCAGGAAGAGAAAATAAATTGACGTGGAAAACACACAGGATCTTAGCCGTGTCCCAGGGGAACAGGCTGGAGCTACCAGGCCACGTGTCCAGATCATCCCCTGTGTGGGGCAAGAGTGATTGTTATTAAGCTGGTGATGGTGGTCTCATGGCTGTATGCACTGATCTCGACCCTCCTAATTCTGCCTTCCTAGATCTCCATCCTTTGTCAGGGCAGAGCCAGATGGCCGTGTCCCAGGTGAGTTCCTAATTTACCCCCTACTTTGTCTCCAGTGAATTTGAGGCAGCAATTAGGAAATTATATTGCAGCCTTGAAAAATCTATTAGTCCACTTAGCTCTGGCTGTTTTCTGTTCAACCTGTCATCGACCTCAGGTTTCTCCATTCCTTCTCTTCCCCACCAAAAAAAAAAAAAAGGTAAAATGAAAGGCACCTCTCAACAGCTTCCCTTTTTTTTTTTTACATCTTTATTGGAGTATAATTGCTTTACAATGGTGTGTTAGTTTCTGCTTTATAACAAAGTGAATCAGTTATACATATGTTCCCATATCTCTTCCCTCTTGCGTCTCCCTCCCTCCTACCCTCCCTATCCCACTGCTCCAGGCGGTCACAAAGCACCAAGCTGATCTCCCTCTGCTATGCGGCTCCTTTCCCCTAGCTATCTACCTTACGTATGGTAGTGTATATATATCCATGCCACTCTCTCGCTTTGTCACAGCTTATCGTTACCCCTCCCCATATCCTCAAGTCCATTCTCTAGTAGTTCTGTGTCTTTATTCCTGTCTTACCCCTAGGGTCTTCATGACCTTTTTTTTCCCTTAAATTCCATATATATGTGTTAGCATACGGTATTTGTCTTTCTCTTTCTGACTTACTTCACTCTGTATGACAGACTCTAGGTCTATCCATCTCATTACAAATAGCTCAATTTCTTTTCTTTTTATGGCTGAGTAATATTCCATTGTATATATGTGCCACATCTTCTTTATCCATTCATCTGATGATGGACACTTAGGCTGTTTCCATTTCCAGGCTATTGTAAATAGAAATGCAATGAACATTTTGGCACATGGCTCTTCTTGAGTTATGGTTTTCTCAGGGTATATGCCCAGTAGTGGGATTGCTGGGTCATATGGTAGTTCTACTTGTACTTTTTTAGTCTTTTCATTCTTTTTTCTTTATTCTGCTCTGCAGTAGTTATTTCCACTATTTTATCTTCCAGGTCACTTATCCGTTCTTCTGCCTCAGTTATTCTGCTATTGATCCCTTCTAGAGTCGTTTTCATTTCATTTCTTGTGTTGTTCATCATTGTTTGTTTCTTCTTTAGTTCTTCTAGGTATTTGTTAAATGTTTCTTGCATTTTTTCCATTCTGTTTCCAAGATTTTGGATCATCTTTACTATCATTATTCTGAATTATTCTTCAGGTAGACTGCCTATTTCCTCTTCATTTGTT
>NW_020173113.1:595109-596137 GCF_003031525.2 Neophocaena asiaeorientalis asiaeorientalis | reverse complement strand
GTGTTGAGATGGAGATCTCTGGGAGATTTTCGCCGTTTGATATTATGTGGAGCTGGGAGGTCTCTTGTGGACCAGTGTCCTGAAGTTGGCTCTCCGAGCTCAGAGGCACAGCAATGACTCCTGACTGCAGCACCAAGAGCCTTTCATCCATACGGCTCAGAATAAAAGGGAGTAAAAGTAGAAAGAAAGAATTAGTAGAAGAAGAAAGAAAGAAAGAAAAGAGGGAGGGAGGGAGGAAGGAAGGGAGGAAGGAGGGAAGGAAGAAAAAAAGAAAAATAGAAAGAAGATAAAGTAAAGTAAAGTAAAGTAAGATAAAATATAATAAAGTTATTAAAATAAAAAAATAATTGTTAAGAAAAGAAAACGGACGGATAGATCCCTAGGACAAATGGTGGAAGTAGAGCTATACAGACATAATCTCACACAGAAGCATACACATACACACTCACAAAAAGAGGAAAAGAGGAAAAAAATCATAAATCTTGCTCTCAAAGTCCACCTCAATTTGGGATGATTCGTTGTGTATTCATGTATTCCACAGATGCAGGGTACATCAAGTTGATTGTGGAGCTTTAATCCGCTGCTTCTGAGGCTGCTGGGAGAGATTTCCCGTTCTCTTCTTTGTTCTCACAGCTCCCAGGGGCTCAGCTTTGGATTTGGCCCCGCCTCTGCATGTAGGTCGCTGGAGGGTATCTATTCTTCACTCAGACAGGATGGGGTTAAAGGAGCCGCTGATTCGGGGGCTCTGGCTCACTCAGGCCGGGGGGGAGGGAGGGGCACGGAGTGCGAGACGAGCCTGCGGCAGCAGAGGCCGTCGTGACGTTGCACCAGCGTGAGGCGCACCGTGCGTTCTCCCGGGGGAGTTGTCCCTGGATCCCGGGACCCTGGCAGTGGCGGGCTGCACAGGCTCCCGGGAAAGGGGGTGTGGATAGTAACCTGTGCTCGCACACAGGCTTTGTGGTGGCGGCAGCAGCAGCCTTAGCATCTCATGCCCGTCTCTGGGGTCCGCGCTTTTAGCCGCGGCTCGC
>NW_020173113.1:585312-593463 GCF_003031525.2 Neophocaena asiaeorientalis asiaeorientalis | reverse complement strand
GGACTCCCTCCCGGCTAGCCGTGATGCACTAACCCCTTCAGGCTGTGTTCACACCGCCAGTCCTCTCCCTGCGCTCCCACCGAAGCCCGAGCCTCAACTCCCAGCCCCGCCTGCCCCGGCGGGTGAGCAGACAAGCCTCTCGGGCTGGTGAGTGCCGGTGGGCCCTGATCCTCTGTGCGGAAATCTCTCCACTTTGCCCTCCGCACCCCTGTGGCTGCGCTCTCCACCATGGCTCCGAAGCTTCCCCCTCCGCCACCCACAGTCTCCGCCCGCAAAGGGGCTTCCTAGTGTGTGGAAACCCTTCCTCCTTCACAGCTCCCTCACACTGGTCCAGGTCCCGTCCCTATCCTTTTGTCTCTGTTTATTCTTTTTTCTTTTGCCCTACCCAGGTACGTGGGGGGTTTCTTGACTTTTGGGAGGTCTGAGGTCTTCTGCCAGCGTTCAGTAGGTGTTCTGTAGGAGATATTCCACGTGTAGATGTATTTCTGGTGTATCTGTAGGGAGGAAGGTGATCTCCACATCTTACTCTTCCGCCATCTTCCCAGAAGCCCCAACTACTTCCCTTTTGGAACTGCACTTCATCTTTTCCTCTTTTCCTTCTCAGAGAAGATTGTTTACATACATAGACTTACCTTTCTTCCATCACTTTTTTCTTTTTAATTAGGGAAAATAATGAAAGTAAATCGATGCTTAATGTTTTAAAATGCATATAAAAATAGTAGCCCAGTCATCCATATTTCTTCTCCCCCCAGTACCTCAATTTTCCTCAGAGATGCCCACTTTTAACATTTTGGTGATAAGGCGCTGTAGATGCATTTACATCAGTGTAATTAAGTGAAAATAGACGTATGTGTAACATGTTTTTGCACAAATGCCATCACATTCCCATACCCATCTTGCTTTCCCCACATGATTATATCCTGGGTGTTGTTTCTCATCAATACATAAAGATTATTTCAGTTCCTATTTCGTGGTATGGATGTATCATTTAACTATTTCCCTATTCCTAGATATTGGGGGTTTTATTCAATTTTTTTACTATTATAAACAGTGCCTCATGAACAGCTTTCTATATATCTATAAGCTCAGTAGTATAAGTGTTGTGGAGGGTTCACATGGAAATCAGATTGCTGAATAAAAGCCTGGAAAATTGGATCACAGAAATTATCTGGTCTTCGAAAACTAATGAAAGTAGTAATTATGAAGGATTTGGGAGTACAAATTTAAATGTAAGATGAAAAGGCACCCAATTCATTTTATGAAGCCACTTAAATTTGATGAAGAGGGCTTCCTTGGTGGCGCAGTGGTTGAGAGTCCGCCTGCCAATGCAGGGGACACGGGTTCGTGCCCCGGTCCGGGAAGTTCCCACATGCTGCGGAGCAGCTGGGCCCATGAGCCATGGCCACTGAGCCTGCGCGTCCGGAGCCTGTGCTCCTCAACAGGAGAGGCCACAACAGTGAGAGGCCCGCGTACCGCCAAAACAAAAAATTTGATGAAGATACTACAAAAAAGAAAATTATAGACCAGCTTTGCTTAAGAATATGAATGCCCAAAATTTTAAAATATTCTGCATAGAACAGTAATAAATTGAATTACACATTTTTTAAAGTAATGCATGCACAGGGTAAAAATTTCAAGCAAAGACTTTGTTTAAGAAAAGGTAAAAAATAATTCGCCCTCTCACTCTGTCCCCATGTCTCCTTCAGTGTTTCATACATTCTTCCAGAGATAATGTATGCATCTCTATCTAGATATATGAATCTCTTAAAAAATTTTTTTTGCAAATTACAGCACATTGTTGCCCTTGTCTTAATGATCATTCCATTGCAGTTGTACATAGCTTATCCCAGGGATTCTGAACTGTGGCACTCTCGCCATTTTGGGCCAGATTATTCTTTGTTGTTTGGGACGGTCCTGTGCATTTTACCATGTATAGCAGCATCCCTGGCCTCTATCCGCTAGATGCCAGTAGCACTCCCTCCCCCAGTTTTGACAACCAGAATGTCTCCCGACATTGCCAAGTGTCTCCTGGGGGACAAAATTACACAAGGTTTCAAACCAGTGGTCTACCTTATTTACAAAAATAGCCACTTGATATTCTACTGGATGGAAATGCCATTTATTATTTATCTTTCTCCTAGTGATGTATATTTAGGATATTTCTAGGCTTTTGCTACCATAAACAACATAGCAGTGAATATCCATGTACATTCCAGTTGTATGCATATGAGTATATCTTTCTAGAAGTGACATTTCTAGGTCAGTGGTTACAGACATTTTGAATTTTGATTTAAGATTGTCAAATTGCCCTCCAAATAGCACGTAGCAGTTTGTATTCCTAGCAGCAGTATGATGCCTTTTCCCATAAACAGGCAATCACAGTGATTTTTGCCATTGTGAGGGGAAAAAAGAGTGGTGCATTTTAATTTGCATTTTTTGAATTGAGTGTCTGTTCATATTTTTAAATGTAATTTGCACTTTTTCCTTTCAGATGATTATTCTAAGTTGTTTGCACATTTTTCTCTTGGGTGTGGAATTACTTTGATTGCTGATTGCTTGCTCTTTATGTTAACTTAATAAGTAAATTAGACCTCTATCATGTATGTTGTAAATATTTTTTCATGGTTTCTCATTTGACTGGGTTTACATATCTTGGAGAGTAGACACTTAAATTTTTAAAATGTGATCTAATTTCACAATCTTTAGTGGCTTCCAGATTTCATGTATTGCTTCAGAAGGCTTTTGTGAGTCAAGATTATAAAAATGTCATTTCAGTTATGGGAAAAGGAGTGGTTAATGAATGATGGTGGCACAACTGAGTTTCCATCTGGATGGAAACAAAGCTAGACTCTTCTACATCATATGAAAGTAAAATGCCAGATTGATTAAAGAACTACATATATATTTGAGAAATTAGATGAAAATTTAAGAGGATATTTCTGTAACCTTGCTCAATGCAAGAAATATTTTTTGTTGTTGTTTTTCGGTTTTTGGTTTTTTTTTTTTTGCGGTACGTGGGCCTCTCACTGTTGTGGCCTCTCCCGTTGCGGGGCACAGGCTCCGGACGCGCAGGCTCAGTGGCCACGGCTCACGGGCCCAGCCGCTCTGCGGCACGTGGGATCTTCCCGGACCGGGGCACGAACCTGTGTCCCCTGCATCGGCAGTCGGACTCTCAACCACTGCGCCACCAGGGAAGCCCGCAAGAAATATTTTTAATGAAATACAAAACCCAGAAACCATGCAGAGAAAGACTGTCAGATTAGACTGCATTAAAATGTTAAAATCTGTACAGTCAAAAGACATTTGAGGCTGAAAGGCGGTGCATATGATACACAGAGGATTTATATACAGAAAATGCAAACTGAAGATACAAAAAAGACCAAAAATGTGATAGAAAAATAGAAAGATAGTACAGACAATCCAAAAAAAGAAAAAAAGTGGGTGATGCCGTAAGGGAAGATGTTTACCTTTTCCTTATGGCTCATTTTTATTCCTCCTTTTCTGTTGCATTCCAACAAATGAAACCAGTCTTGGCCCTTCTACTAACTGTTTGCCTTCCAGGTAGAAGTGTGTGTGTGTGTGTGTGTGTGTGTGTGTGTGTGTGTGTACAAAAAAACCCAAAATTTTTGCACGGGTTATTTTTAATGAAAATATGCTCCTACTATGCATACTCTGCTTTTTTTCATTTAACAAAAATATATCAGACATCCTTTCATGTCAGCCAATTTTTATAATGGCCGTTTTAGAGTATAGCCATAACAATTTATTTAACCACTCTGTCATCCACCAGTCCAGATGCAGCTTGTTGACGATCAGGGTTCATTCTTATCAGAATCAATGTTGCCTGGTGATATAGCTGTCATGCCACCATTATTAGATTCCCAGGAACACAGGACATTGAGGGTCATCTCCCCTTATTTTTTGCTAATACAAATAATGCTGCCTTGACCATCCTTATGCCCATATAAATATTTCAGTAGGATAGAGTCCTGGTTAAAATATGAGAAAAAATGTAATAGGTACTGCCAAACTACCTGTCAACCAGCCTTCTATGAGAGTATTCATGTTCCTATATGAGGAACAGTGGCTCATGAACAGTGAGCCGCTCGTGAACAGTGGCTCTTCTCTGTCATTTGAATGTTTACCAACCTTATAGGTAAAAGACAGTATCTTACTGTTTAATTAGCATGTATTTGAACTTTAATGAGGTTTATAATCTATTTGTATGTTTATGCTTATATTTTTGTTGCTATGAATCTTTTGTCTATTTTATTGAGTTGTCTTTTCTTAACTGACATCAAAAAGTCTAGGGTAACAATCCTAGAAGGGCACTGCTGCATTAAAGAGTATTTGCAACATACATTTTGATGTATATTAACCTGTTGCTCCACCCCCTTCCCCTGAAGGCAATAAATAGTTTATAACTTCTTTGGTGTTTTTCTACACACTTGACTGCAGTAGGTATTATCAACCTGTTGAATGTTTAAGAAGCTGAAGGGTATAAATAAATCCTGGAGATCTAATGCCCAGCATAGTGATTATAGTCAACAGTACTGTATTATAAACTTCAAAGTTGCCGAGAGACTAGATCTTAATTGTTCTCACTACAAAAAAGAAATGATAATTGTGTGACGTGATAGAGGTGTTAGCTAATGCTACTGGACTGTTGGTAATCATATTGCAAAATATAAATGTATCAAATCAACACATTGTACATCTTAAACTTGCACAATGTTATATGTTAATTATATCTCAAGAAGAAAAAGAATCTGAAGGGTGATAAATGGTATACTATTATAAATTTATTTCACATTCCTCCAGTTATACTGTATTAGGTTGTGGTCTCTTTCTTAAAGATTTGTTAGAATTTTAGTGTATGAAGGAAATTAGATCATTGTTATGTAGCTTACAAATATTTTTACCACTTTGATACTGATGTTTGAGAATTTAAAAAATTATTTTCTTTCTGCTATTTAGAAATTTCTAATGTCTAGGTAATCAAGTTTGCCAGTCTTTAGCTATATGTCTTCTGAATTTGGGGATGGCTTAGAAAAACTTTCGCCACTCTAGAATTATAAAAACTTTCAACTAGTAATTTTATGATCATCCTGCACACATTTAAATCTCTGACATATCTGTAATTTATTTTGGAGTTCGGAGTGAGATAGCTAATGCAGCTTTATGGTATGCTTTTTCCCTGCATAAATACCTAGCCAGATTTTGCTAATGACTTCTTTTCTACAGCGATTTGAGATACTTTCATTCTGGACTAAATTCTGACCCTGTGTGTGTAGGATCTGTTAGGGGTTTTTAACTTTCTTCATTGTCATTACTGAAGCATAACACTAAGTATAGCATGAATAAAATTCTTCCTCCTCATTAGGGAAATCTGACCTTGAGTTAACCTGGTTTTAGCTTTGTGTCCCTGGAAACCCAATAATGGTGGAATGACAGCTGTATTACCAGGCGTTGTTACTTAGGATCAAAATGACTCTTTTTAATCTGTACAAATCAAGCATTTTATTTATATAGCAAGGAAGCACTCATTTATTCTCCATTTAAATACCACACTTGAGATTTAAGATCACGTTTGGCAGTGTACTGCAGGATGCTAAATAAGACCACTCATATCGCTTTGGATTTCTTGATACCTTGTTACATTTTCCATCATCCACTGGAACAATTAGTTCAGCTTCCTTAACCTAAACTCGAAGCTTCCCGGATGTAAAAGCCACAATGACTCTTGATCGGTAAACAAACTGCACCTGGACTGGGAGGACTGTGAATAACTGAAAATAGCTGATAGGAAGCCACCGATTTGGGTTTTCCTGAGTCCAGTGTAACTCTCATAACTGGGCATGTCCTTTGCCAGGACCTTGGAAGATGTGCTCAGGGGCCTGTTACAAGAGATACTGGTACATGGAGCAGCTTCTGGCTTCCAAGCCAGATACTGCCTGCACTTGCCAGTGTGGCCCTGTTCCCGGGCACCTCAGGTGGGACGGGGCAGGTTGAGCTACTGGATTGTACTGAGAACTCCTCTTGCTGGCGTCACTGCCCTTTGGCCCACTGTTTCCTGTCTCCCTCTGCAAAGCTGAGTAAACTGGTGCCACATATGGCCCATGGGGGCCTTGTGGGTGCAAAATGTCTCCTTGAATTTAAGGCCACCAAGTGTGGGTGGGACAGGATGGAATCCAGAATGTAAATAGGTGGATTATTGCTCTCTGATAGGAATCCAGGCACTTAGAGAAGTAAATTCTTATTTGGTGGTGATAAGATCAAGTACAGACCTTTCCTTTTTTACCTCAATCTGCTGACCAGGCCAGATATAGTCCTGTTCTTTGACTCATGATTGATTGGATAATCAGCACTGTTGGTCGTGATTGAGTAGCTGTGTTTCGAACTGTTTCTTCTAGATCTACATCCCCTTCAAAGCCTTCTCTGTCAGCCCTAAGCAGAACTGACTTCTCCCTATTCTGGGTTCCCTGCCCTACCTCTGCCATTGCCTCCTTCCTTTCCTCCCACCCTTTCATGTATGAGTTTGTAAGTGTTGTTTTTCTCCCTCTACTAGACTGTATGTAGCTCCTTCAGTTCAGGAGGTGTTTGTTTTTATTAACCTTTACATCCTTAGAACTTATCAGCTTGCTCTCCAGTCAGTAAATATGTGTTGGAAGAATGAATTTCCAGGGTAAAATATTTCTAACACTCGATCTCTTTCCCCATAGAGTTTAAAATAATTTTAGTTACATAAGCACCCTATATACTATACTATGTCAAATTGTGGATGGTGAATAGCATAAGAACAATTACGTAGAGAAAGCCAATGCAGTGTCTAAAAAGTGCGTGCGGAAACCAGACTGAATGGACTTTAATCCTTAATTCCTACCTGTGTGATCCTGAGCAGGTGACCTCACACTCTGTGAGCCTTCCTGTCCTCATCTGTCAGGGTTCTCCTGGGTGGTGGGGAGGACTAAAATCTTTCTACGTGTGAAGGACATAGGATGGGCACAGAGTGGGCACTTAATGTAACATACTGTCTCCACCTGCAAGCCAATTACTGGGCTAAAGAAGGGTGTGCTCTTGCAGGAAATGTTGACCATCAGGGATGTGTTTGTGGACTTCACCCTGGAGGAGTGGCAGCAGCTGGACGCCACTCAGAAGAACCTCTGCAGGGATGTCATGCTGGAGAACTACAGCCACCTTGTCTCCGTGGGTGAGGGACCCTTCACAGGGTGACTGGAACGCACCCCCGGGGCTCCCTCTCTGTCGGCTGCTGCAGCTCAGGGGCGTCAGGGCCCTGAATGAATCGGGCCTCAGGCTCAGGGTCAAAAATTCATAATGGCGTTTGCACCCTGCACGGGATGTCTGTGCTGTCACCTTCTCTGTGGATGGTCTGCACTGAGGGCCCACTAGCTGGGCTCACGGGGCAGTCACCGAGGCCAGACCATCTCTGCCCTGCAAGAATGGGCCTCGGTTCCGGAATGCCTTATGTGTCAATTAGAAAGTCCTCTGTCATTTCCCCTTAACAGGATTCCTCGTGGCCCAACCAGGTAGGATCTCCAGGTTGGGACAAGGAGGAGAGGAGGCCAGGATGGCAGCTGGAGAAAGCACAACACGGAGGTGTCCAGGTGAGCCCATGCCGGGCCAGTTGGGCCAGGGCAAGGGGACCTGGTGGGTCAGGGAGATCTTGGCCTCGGGGGTGCGCCCAGGAGTTCTTCTCAGAAACCCCAGACTTGGGGACACAATTCGGGTCTGGTGGAACGAGCTGCTGTGATATCCACACGATGCCCCACCTGCTGCCCCTCTGCAGCCCCTTGTTCTTGGGGTTCAGACAGAGGCAGCCACTGCTGTTCTGTAGATCCCGTCTCCACCTTCCAGCATCTGGGTGGCTAGGGAGACGTGCCCAGCCTTGTCTCCTTCCTCCTCCCTCTCCTTTCTGGAAGCTGTTGGGACTTTCCCCATCTCTTGGGCATTTGTGTGTTCATCAGAAGACAAGCAGATGGAGGGGTGATGTTTCCTCTTTACTTGGCATACTGTGGGCCCTCGAAGTCTGAAACGCAGTCTTTAACCTCAGGGAAATTATCCTACCTGGGTTACTGGAGTTGGGATGGACAAAAAAAAAAGCTTTGCTAGTGGCCTTCAGCTCTACCAGGC
>NW_020173113.1:581509-585228 GCF_003031525.2 Neophocaena asiaeorientalis asiaeorientalis | reverse complement strand
GCCCTGTTGTCCTGATCCTAAGGCAGGGATTGCTACAGTAGCAATGGTTAACAGAAGCTCCTTGCGGAAACTGTGTTTTGAACACCGCCAAATAAGGAAGAGCATGGCAATCAAATGGACATAATGGGAAATAAGGAAGTATTGGGGCGGGAACAGGGTGGCAGTGGCCCACTGTAGGTCTGAAGGAGCCTGGCGCAAGGTCAGTGGTTTCCAGCTCCATGTGGAAGTGACCAACGCCTGGCCCTTAACCTCCCTCTACCCCCCGCCTCTTCTCCCTCCTCGCCCCTCCCTTCTGTCCTGCGCTCAGCTCTGGTTTGTCTCCTTCCTCCAAACCACAGCAAGCTGTCCCTGTCCTCCAGACTTTGCTCAGGGTCTATCACCTCCAGGGCTCAGTGTGATAAGAGGTGATTTGTAATAATTTCTCCTTTCTATTTTACTAGTAAATGATATTGTGAAAAATGAAAAAATGCAAGTAAATAAAAGAGGAAAGGTGGAATTACCACTGGAATGTAAGCAGTGTCAACGTTTTCATAAACGCCCTTCTGCACTGCTCTTCCTCAATAAATGCATATTGCTTAACAAAGGAGATCGCACTGCACTTGCTTTCTGGTAACCTACTTTTAAATATGTTAAGAAATGAGAACAGGATTGCATTGCATTTTTAAAGCCCATGTGGTATTTCCCATGTTGCGTGTCTAATTTTTGATCTGAGTCCCCTTTGCTGGAGCTTTAGTTGCTTCCAAATTGTTGAATGGTGGAAACACCTACAGTTAACATCCTTGTAGCCTGTGCTTATTTATGATTGCCTTTTTACGATAAATTTCGAGGCATAGAATTCCTGAGAGAAAGGAGATGTCAGGTTGTTAATGGCTTCCGAGGAGATGTCTTTAAACACAAGTCATAAATCTGTCCAGGAAGAGAAAATAAATTGACGTGGAAAACACACAGGATCTTAGCCGTGTCCCAGGGGAACAGGCTGGAGCTACCAGGCCACGTGTCCAGATCATCCCCTGTGTGGGGCAAGAGTGATTGTTATTAAGCTGGTGATGGTGGTCTCATGGCTGTATGCACTGATCTCGACCCTCCTAATTCTGCCTTCCTAGATCTCCATCCTTTGTCAGGGCAGAGCCAGATGGCCGTGTCCCAGGTGAGTTCCTAATTTACCCCCTACTTTGTCTCCAGTGAATTTGAGGCAGCAATTAGGAAATTATATTGCAGCCTTGAAAAATCTATTAGTCCACTTAGCTCTGGCTGTTTTCTGTTCAACCTGTCATCCACCTCAGATTCTCCAATCCTTCCCCTCCCCACCAAAAAAACAGAGAAAAAAAAAGGAACAAGATAGAAAGGAAAAGACTTTTAAAATCTACTTCTTACTCTTGGGACTGCGCTTCTTCTTTTTTTTTCTTTTCCTTCTCAGAGAAGGTTGTTTAAATACATAGACTCATCTTGCTTTTTCTATTTCTTCACTTTCAGTTCACTTTTTTCTTTTTCATTATGTTTGAAATAATGAAAGTAAATCCATGTCTCATGTTCCAATATGCATAAAAACAGTATCCAAAAGATCCCTACTTCTTCTCTCCCCAGTACCACATCTTCCTCGCAGAAGGAACAATTTGGTGATAAGGTGCTGTAGATGCATTTACATCAATTTAACTAAAAATAGACATATATGTAACATGTGTTTTTGCACAAGTGCCCACTCCCATACCCATCTTGCTTTTCCCACCTGATTATATTCTGGGTTTTGTTCCTCATCAGTACATAAAGATTATTTCAGTTCCTATTTCATGGTATAGAAGTATCATTTAACTATTTCTCTACGAATGGACACTTAGATTTTTAATTTTCTTTTTCTATTATATACAGTGCCTCATGAACAACTTTCTATGTATCTCTTGGCCCATTAGTACAGGTATTTATGGAGAATACACCTGGAAGTAGGATTTTTGAATCAAAGGTGTTCACACTTTAAATTTGCTCTTCCAAATCCTGGACTAATTGCTGCTTTCACAAAATTTTAAAGAGCAGATAATTTCTGTGTTCAACTTTTCCAGGCTGTTAAAAGGTGAAAAGGAATCCAGTACATGTTATGATGCCAGTTAACTTAAATTCAAGGAAGATACTACAAGAAAGCGAAAAGTGAAAGACCACTTTCACTTAAGAATATGGATGCCAAAATTCTAAAAACATGTTCTGAATAGGGCATTAATAAATTGAACTGAGTATTTTAAAAAGTACTCTGTGCATATGGCAAAAAATTCAAACAAAACTGTTCATCAAAAGGTGAAAGATAATTTTCCCTCTCACCCTGTCTTTGTGTCTCCTTCATTTTTTCATGCATTCTTCCGAAAATCATGTGTGCCTATTTATCTATCTTAAGAATCCCTTTTTCTTTTTATTTTCTTCTTTTCGCATATTACAGCACATTCTAGTCCTTTTCATGATCATTCCATTTCACTGCTCAACCCCAGGTTTTCTCACCTGTGCCCTCTTGACGTTTGGGCAAGATAATGCTGTGTTGTGGAGGGCTGCCATGTGCATTGGAGGATATTTAGCAACATCGATGGCCTCTACCCTCTAGATGCCAGTGCCCCCCCCCCACTGCCCACCTTGTTTTGACAGTGGGCTAAGGAGAAGTGTGCTGTTGCAGGAAATGTTGACCTTCAGGGATGTGTTTGTGGACTTCACCCTGGAGGAGTGGCAGCAGCTGGACGCCACTCAGAAGAACCTCTGCAGGGATGTCATGCTGGAGAACTACAGCCACCTTGTCTCCGTGGGTGAGGGACCCTTCACAGGGTGACTGGAACGCACTCCCCAGGGCTCCCTCTCTGTCGGCTGCTGCAGCTCAGGGGCGTCTGGGCCCTGAATGAATCGGGCCTCAGGCTCATGGTCAAGAATTCATAATGGCGTTTGCACCCTGCACGGGATGTCTGTGCTGTCACCTTCTCTGTGGATGGTCTGCACTGAGGGCCCACTAGCTGGGCTCACGGGGCAGTCACCGAGGCCAGACCATCTCTGCCCTGCAAGAATGGGCCTCGGTTCCGGAATGCCTTATGTATCAATTAGAAAGTCCTCTGTCATTTCCCCTTAACAGGATTCCTCGTGGCCCAACCAGGTAGGATCTCCAGGTTGGGACAAGGAGGAGAGGAGGCCAGGATGGCAGCTGGAGAAAGCACAACACGGAGGTGTCCAGGTGAGCCCATGCCGGGCCAGTTGGGCCAGGGCAAGGGGACCTGGTGGGTCAGGGAGATCTTGGCCTCGGGGGTGCGCCCAGGAGTTCTTCTCAGAAACCCCAGACTTGGGGACACAATTCGGGTCTGGTGGAACGAGCTGCTGTGATATCCACACGATGCCCCACCTGCTGCCCCTCTGCAGCCCCTTGTTCTTGGGGTTCAGACAGAGGCAGCCACTGCTGTTCTGTAGATCCCGTCTCCACCTTCCAGCATCTGGGTGGCTAGGGAGACGTGCCCAGCCTTGTCTCCTTCCTCCTCCCTCTCCTTTCTGGAAGCTGTTGGGACTTTCCCCATCTCTTGGGCATTTGTGTGTTCATCAGAAGACAAGCAGATGGAGGGGTGATGTTTCCTCTTTACTTGGCATACTGTGGGCCCTCGAAGTCTGAAACGCAGTCTTTAACCTCAGGGAAATTATCCTACCTGGGTTACTGGAGTTGGGATGGACAAAAAAAAAAGCTTTGCTAGTGGCCTTCAGCTCTACCAGGC
>NW_020173113.1:539082-581367 GCF_003031525.2 Neophocaena asiaeorientalis asiaeorientalis | reverse complement strand
TCAGGGATGTGTTTGTGGACTTCACCCTGGAGGAGTGGCAGCAGCTGGACGCCACTCAGAAGAACCTCTGCAGGGATGTCATGCTGGAGAACTACAGCCACCTTGTCTCCGTGGGTGAGGGACCCTTCACAGGGTGACTGGAACGCACTCCCCAGGGCTCCCTCTCTGTCGGCTGCTGCAGCTCAGGGGCGTCTGGGCCCTGAATGAATCGGGCCTCAGGCTCATGGTCAAGAATTCATAATGGCGTTTGCACCCTGCACGGGATGTCTGTGCTGTCACCTTCTCTGTGGATGGTCTGCACTGAGGGCCCACTAGCTGGGCTCACGGGGCAGTCACCGAGGCCAGACCATCTCTGCCCTGCAAGAATGGGCCTCGGTTCCGGAATGCCTTATGTATCAATTAGAAAGTCCTCTGTCATTTCCCCTTAACAGGATTCCTCGTGGCCCAACCAGGTAGGATCTCCAGGTTGGGACAAGGAGGAGAGGAGGCCAGGATGGCAGCTGGAGAAAGCACAACACGGAGGTGTCCAGGTGAGCCCATGCCGGGCCAGTTGGGCCAGGGCAAGGGGACCTGGTGGGTCAGGGAGATCTTGGCCTCGGGGGTGCGCCCAGGAGTTCTTCTCAGAAACCCCAGACTTGGGGACACAATTCGGGTCTGGTGGAACGAGCTGCTGTGATATCCACACGATGCCCCACCTGCTGCCCCTCTGCAGCCCCTTGTTCTTGGGGTTCAGACAGAGGCAGCCACTGCTGTTCTGTAGATCCCGTCTCCACCTTCCAGCATCTGGGTGGCTAGGGAGACGTGCCCAGCCTTGTCTCCTTCCTCCTCCCTCTCCTTTCTGGAAGCTGTTGGGACTTTCCCCATCTCTTGGGCATTTGTGTGTTCATCAGAAGACAAGCAGATGGAGGGGTGATGTTTCCTCTTTACTTGGCATACTGTGGGCCCTCGAAGTCTGAAACGCAGTCTTTAACCTCAGGGAAATTATCCTACCTGGGTTACTGGAGTTGGGATGGACAAAAAAAAAAGCTTTGCTAGTGGCCTTCAGCTCTACCAGGCAAGTGAGAATGGTCTCATGGAGATTGTCCTCCAATATTTATAATGATATAATATCAATCCTATACAAACCCTTTAGGAAAATAAGGAGGAAATAATTCCCAGCAAGTTTTTTAGACCAGCATTACCCTGACACCTGACCAAGAAATTAAAGGGAAAGAAAAGTACAGACCAATAAATCTCATGAATATTGATGTACAAACCCTTAACAAAATATTTAGCAAATGGAATCCAATAATATTTGAAAATGAATGCAAGGTTAACATTCAGAATTCAATTTAATTAAATATATTAACAGAATAAAGGCAAAAGCATATGATCATCTCAATGGTTACAGGAAAATAATGTGGCAAAATTAATATATGTTTGTGATTTTAAAAAATCCCTTAATGAACTAGGAATAGAAAGGAACTTCCTCAGTCTGTTAAAGGGCATTTATAAAACGCCAACACCATATTGAATGGTACAAGCCTAAACACTTTCTCTCAAGCTCATTAATTCTTTCCTGGGTTGTAATGAGTCTATGATGAGCCTGGCATCCCTAGGAGTAAGATTGATGGGCACCAACAGAATTGCAGTTTAATATTACAATCAGAAAAAGGCAAGATTTGGGAATTCCCTGGCCTAACCAGGGACTAACCACTGGACTCCGCATTTCCATTGCAGGGGGCTCGAGTTCGATCCCTGGTCAGAGAACTAAGATCCTACAAGCCAGCTGGTATGGCGAAAAATAAAAAAAAAAGGCAAGATTCAAAGAGAGAAGTCTGAGGGCAAATGCTTCATTAAAAAGTGAGGATCCCTTGCTGAGTTCCCAGACCTGAGCCAAATTTTAGATTTGGAACCAATTGTCTAGAGAGGTGCCCATGTCCCTTATAGGAAGAACCCTACAACATTGTAGCAAACATAAAATACTTACCTTAGTCCCTTTCCAAGGGAACCTATGGCCATTTATCTGCGTGACTATGGTCATTGGGGAAAAGGGAATATTTTTAGGACTATAGGACACAGCTTTCTGAGTTGACATTAATACCCAGATATGCAAAGCATCACCATGGCCCTCCTGTTAAGTGGGGGGGCTTACTGGGTACACGTGTTACACTGAGTCCTCGCTTAAACCTGATTCACAGTGGCCCACTGCACATGCAGACCCATCCAGTGGTGATTTCCTCAGTCTCCTAGTGTATAATTGGAATTCATATACTTATCAGTTGGACCATTTACTACCTCTCTCCTCACCTGTAAAGTTTGTTAGCTGATAATTTAGGTAACAGTATTCAGTGGTTACAGAGTAAAGAACTATGGAGATAACTTATTTTTATCCAAAAAAATCACATACAGATATTACAATCACAGGACACCCATTTTTAAGATGCAAAACATATACTCAAAACCATACACTCAGACAACCACATGGAAAAGGAATAGGGAATATATAGACATATGTGAAAATGGGGTCTTTTTTTGTGTGTGTGTGTATCCGTGAGGAGGAAGGCGATCTCCACGTCTTACTCTTCCGCCATCTTCCTAAAGTCTCTCTGGGGTCATTTTAAGAAGAGAATTGTGTCACATATTAAAGACAAAGCTGAATGGGAAAATGGATTGGAAGACAGAATCAACTATGCACAAGATCATTTTACTGGTAGTTTCTGCAGACAACATTTTAAAAATTAAAAACTCAATAATCCTACCACCCAAGTGATAATCTGGATAGTCTGCTTAATAATTTGTTGTATTTCCTTCCGAGCTTTTTGTTCTGTGTCTACCTATACACACACACCTACAACAGATACAAATATAAAACAAATATATTTGTATACATATGTATGTGCAAATAATTTTACTCAGCATAAAACTGCTACTTTTCTGCCATCCAGAGTCACTGATATAATGGTGCATTATCCATCCTTGATGTATTTTTTTATAATATAAGTTATGTGGTACATTGTTTTATGTTTTTTCACTTAGCCAATTACCATGAACATTTCCCCAAATCCTCAAACATGAAAAAATTTTTAGTTAGTGCATACTATTCTATCTTATTGATATGTCAGTTTTTAATCAATTGACTATTGGATATTCAATTTATTTTTTTTCTATTTTAAATAGTATTATGTTAAGGGAGATAAGCTGAAAATTAAAGACCTTTTACTGACTAATAAAATGAGGCATAAATGTAACCATAAAATGATTACCCTTAAATATTAAGTTATAAGCACTGTTCCTAAGTGAGGTGTGTCAAAGCTTAATATATGCCTTTTCTGTAAGGGGTTTGCATTTCTGCACTGAAAGTGTTGATGAATATGTGTAAGATCTCCTGTTTGAGCTCCTTTGTTTCAGGGATCATGATGACTCATCCTCCGTCACACCACTTAAGGAAGCAATTTTTCTATTTTGTTTAAGAAGTAAACTGGGAGTTTGCCCTAGCTAGGATTAACAATTTTTGCTTTATATTTTTCTTTCAAAAATGTCATCCTCTACTCCACAGTGAACATATCTTAATTATTGAGTGCTTGTTTGCAACCTCTGCACCTTTCACACAAAATGTGTGGTATAGACTATGGAACATATTTCTCTCATAATTTCTAACACAGTTTTCTAAACTCATTAAATTCTTTGTTTTTCCTCAGCATAAATATTCTGATAGGTCAGCATAAATATTCTGATAGGCAAGGATATTTAAATTCTTTCTAAAGTCTTTTCCACATCAATATATTCACAGTTTTGCCACTTTTGAATTCTCTGGTATACAGTTCTCCACTTGTGTAAGAATTCTGCGTGAAAAATTGATCACATTTATTATATCCTTCTGGAATTATACTTTTGTGCCTTTTATTAAGTTAAATGAACATTAAATAATATATGAAGAGTTTTTGACATTTTTTGATATTTATAAGGTTACTCCCCAGGATGAATTGATATATAATATAATGAGGTGTAACTAGTGAAATTATCTCACAGTAAAGTATCTTAATAGGTTTTCTCTCCTGTATGACTTTTCTGATGTTTAATGAGAGTTGACTTCCCACTGAAGGCTTTGCCACATTCTCTGCATTCATAAGGTTTCTCTCCTGTATGAGTTCTGTGATGTATAATGAGAGTTGATTTCACACTGAAGGCTTTGCCACATTCACTACATTCATAGGGTTTTTCTCTTGTATGAATTCTCTGATGTTTAATGAGAGTTGACTTCCTACTGAATGCTTTCCTACAGTCACTGCATTCATAGGGTCTCTCTCCTGTATGAATTCTCTGATGTTTAGTCAGTGGTGACTTTTCATTGAAGGCTTTCCCACATTCGTTGCATTTATAGGGTTTTTCTCCTGTATGAGTTCTCTGATGTACAATAAGGGTTGACTTCTCACCAAATGCTTTCCCACATCTTCTGCATTCATAAGGTTTCTCTCCTGTATGAGTTATATGATGGACAGAGAGGTGTGATTTTCCACTGAAAGTCTTCCCACATATGCTGCATTCATAGGGTTTCTCTCCTGTATGAACTCTCTGATGAACAGAAAGGTGTGACTTTCCCCTGAAGCCCTTTCCGCATTTACTGCACTCATAAGGTTTCTCTTTTGTATGAGTTCCTTGATGTTTAATGGGGGTGGGTGTCTCATCAAAGGCTTTCCCATGTTTATTGCACTCAGGTTTCTCACCTGTATGAGTCCTTTGATGTGTAAGGCTGGACTTACCACATTTGATAGCTTCATAAAATGCTTGTCTAATGTGTGTTTTTTCATGTCTAATAAGGTGATATGAACTCTTAAAAGCTTTTGCACATTCACCACATACAAATGGTTTCTCTCCTGTATGAGTTCGCTGATGTTTAATCAGAGTTGACTTCTGGATAAATGTTTTCCCACATTCACTGCATTCATACGGCTTCTCCTCTGTATGAGTTCTCTGGTGTGCAATGAGGGTTGACTTTTGGCTGAAGGTTTTTGCACATTCACAGCATTCATAAGGTTTCTCTCTGGTGTGAGTTCTCTGATGTACAACAAGGTTTGCTTTCTGGATACTTTTCCACATTCAGAACATTTATAGAATTTCTCCCCAGTTTGAATTCTTGGACTTTTATTAAGGGATTGCTTATGGTGGAGGGCTTTTCCATGTTCATTAGGCTCAAAGAATTTCTCTCCAGGTTGAGCTTTATCAAGATTAGAATGGAAGCATAATTTCCAATATGCCTTACATTCATCATCTTTCTTTCTTACATAGCTTCTACTTTGACTAAGAAAATTTAAATTATGTTTTGAACACTTTCCCCATGAATCATATTTAGGGAGTCTTTGTCTTATAGAAACAAAGTTTGTGCTTGGATAAATGATTTTTCTGTATGTTCTGAATTTTGGGCCACTTCCATCCTTCAGTGTTTCCTTATCAACGGATGCAGCTTGCCACAGAGGTTTGTCTTGGCTTTCCTTATGATTATCTATTGGGTCACCAACTTGCCAGAATTCTAGGGAAAAAATGCAACGAATCATCAAACTTATAAATATTTCTACTATAATGTTACGGCATGAAATTCATTCATAAATGCCCTGCTGTGAACTCCTATTAATGGACCTGAGCTGATGTGGGTGAACCCTCCCTATGCTCCACCACCACCACCTCCCTCAACTGTAAATACAAACAAATACTGGCCCACATTTAACAGAAAATAATTTAATACCCAGTCAAGCTCAAAACCAAGAAAAGAAAGTTTTTAGGTGTCAAAACTGAAGTGAGAGTTTAAAATGATGGGGTGAACAGAAACTGAAGGTTGAAGATTTGCAGGGGAATCCAGACCACAGGGCACAAATGTTCAGGAAACTAGAATATAATCTTCACTTAAAGTAGGAGCCACAAAGGGCATCCATGTGTGTTAAACAGGAACTAGAAAGACTCCCCACTGGTCAAGGAAACTGGAAAGAAGGATATTATATATAAGAAATCAAAAGCCTGATATGATACTATATATAGAAATCCCTAAAGACTCCACACAAAAACTACTAGAACTGATAAATTCAGTATGGTAGCAGGATACAAGATTAACATCCAGAAATCAGTTACATTTCTTTACATTAACAGTGAAATATCAGAAAGGGAAAGTAAATAAACAACCCCTTTTAAAATCACATCAAAAGGATGAAATATATAGGAATAAACTTGACCAAAGAGGTGAAAGACTTATATGCTGAGAACTATAAAACATTGATAAAGGAAACTGAAGAGGGTTTGAAGAAAAAATATCCCATTGTCTTGGATACAAAGAATTGTTAAACTGGCCATACTACCCAGAGCAACCTATAGATTTAATGCGATCCCTATCAAATTACCCATGACATTTTTCACAGAACTAGAATAATCCTAAAATTTATATGGAACCATAAAAGACCCAGAATTGCCAAAGCAATCCTGAGGAAAAAGAACAAAGCAGGAGGCAAAACCCTCCCAGACTTCAGACAATACTACAAAGCCACAGTAATCAAAACAGCATGGGATCGAGGGGGAAGATGGCGGAAGAGTAAGACGTGGAGATCACCTTCCTCCCCACAGATACACCAGAAATACCTCTACACATGGAGCAACTCCTATAGCACACCTACTGAATGCTGGCAGAAGACCTCAGACATCCCAAAAGGCAAGAAACTCCCCACATACCTGGGTAGGGCAAAAGAAAAAAAGAAAAAACAGAGACAAAAGAATAGGGACGGCACCTGCACCAGTGGGAGGGAGCTGTGAAGGAGGAAAGGTTTCCACACACTAGGAAGCCCCTTCACGGGCGGAGACTGCGGAGGTGGAGGGGGGAGCTTCGGGGCCGTGGTGGAGAGCACAGCAACAGGGGTGCAGAGGGCAAAGCGGGGAGATTCCCGCACAGAGGATTGGTGCCGACCGGCACTCACCAGCCCGAGTCCTCAGGCTGGTGCAATGTTATGCTGGCCTCTGCCGCCGCAGGCCCGCGCCGCACTCTGTGCCCCTCCCTCCCCCCCGGCCTGAGTGCATCAGAACCCCCGAATCAGTAGCTCCTTTAACCCCGTTAGAACCTAGGGGTAAGACGGGAATGAAGACACAGACCTACTACAGCATGGATTTGAGGATATGGGGAGGGGGAGGGGGAGGCTATGACGAGGTGAGAGAGTGGCATGGACATATATACACTACCAAGCGTGAAGTGGATAGGTGGTGGGAAACAGCCGCGTAGCACAGGGAGATCAGCTAGGTGGTTTGTGACCACCTAGAGGCGTGGGATAGGGAGGGTGGGAGGGAGGGAGATGCAGGAGGGAAGAGATATAGGAACATGTGTTATGTATAACTGATTCACTTTGTTATAAAGCAGAAACTAACACACGATTGTAAAGCAATTATACTCCAATAAAGATGTTTAAAAAAAAGAATCTATATAAATCAAAAAAGACAAACACCCCAACAAAAACACAAATATAGGGTATGCACAGGTTAAGTCACAGAAGAGGAAATCCAAACAGTCAACACCAAATATGAAATGACAAATACTTTTACTCATAATCAGGGAAACGAAAATTATAATAAGATACCAACTCATACTTAACAGATTACCAAAATGTAAAGAGTGTGCCCATACTACAATTCTAGAGAGAAAGAACAGTGCCATCACTGCAGAATGTTCTATTGTGCAGTACTGGTCTGAGTCATACATTGTCTGTATCATCAGTATGGCTGCATAAGGTTACAGAGCTTTGCATTTTTACATTGACACTTCCTGTTCAAAAGCTGAAGTTTCAGATATTTGAGAAGCTACATCTGCCAACCCAGCTGCAATCCATGCTCTTAGGGAATTGGTTTAACATGATATTTATTAAAACCCATGTAACATCATGGTGACTATAGTTAATAATACTGTATTGCATACTTGAAAGTTGCTAAGAGAGTGAATCTCAAAAGTTCTCATCACATGGATAAAGAAGTATGTATATTGTACATACATACAATGGGATACTACTCAGCCATAAAAAAGAATGAAATAATGCCATTTGCAGCAACATGGATGGACCCAGAGATTATCATACTAAGTGAAGTAGGTTCAGAAAGAGAAAGACAAATACCATATGGTACCACGTATATGTGGAATCTCAAATATGACACAAATGAACCTATCTACGAGACAGAAGCAGACTCACAGACATAGAGGACAGACCTGTGGTTGCCAAGGGGGAAGCGGGTTGAGGGACGGATGGAGTGGGAGTTTGGGGTTAGCGGATGCAAACCATTATATATAGAATGGATAAACAACAAGGTCCTACTGTATAGCACAGGGAACTATATTCAATATCCTGTGATAAACCATAATGGAAAAGAATATAAAAGAGGATGCGTATATGTATGTATATATGTATCTCTGAATCACAACATCGTAAATCAACTATACCTCAATTAAAAAATCTATTATGAAATTGTTTTATAAACAATTTTTTAAATGTTCTTATCACAAGAAAATAAAAACATTTTTAAAACCCCACTCTTTCTGTCTCAAAGGCTGGTAATAAAATACTACCAAGTGCTTCCCCAGTCCAGAGGCCTTTGCAGGACTTAAAATGAGTAGGCCAAAACCACTTAATGTCCCTCAGCAGTAACAGACACCTTAAAACTATGAGTATTAAGGTTGAAGAAGCTGAGGAAGAAACTTTCTTCAGAGAGAGCTGTTGGGAAGCTGTGGCGTTTTCTCTAACAATAGGGGCGGGAGGAGTACATTAGCCTCAGCCCTAATCTAGTAAGAAAAACTTCAAGGAGACAACTTGCTTGATATACGCCGAGTAGAGTTTTGGGGATGCGGGGGACTTAGCACCTGATTTGCACCTAGAAAACCTCTACAGGTGACAGGCAGGGTTAGGCAGTCTGTGACCACAGAAAAGAGGTTGCATGGGGGGTGAAGAGATCAATCTGCAGATCCCACCACACACACATACTCCACAAGCCAGATGTGGACCCTCTGGATAGGAACAGGATTGGGTTACTTTGGAGAGAGAGCTTTCTGCTAATATCAAGGTGACCTCAGCAAATAGAGATTGGAAGTATACAATGGTGCTGCAGGGTGAGGGTGGGGAGGAGATATATTAAATAACTTGTTGGAAAAGAGGCACTGTCTATATTGAGGAAACTGCAGTCAAGGTTCCTAGCTGGGACGTCTCCAAGGAAACCATAAACATGCCAGGGACAGGAAGAATCAGTCTTTGGAAATCTGCCACATGCTGAGGGCATCAATATCAGATGACATCTTTATCAGTTAGGGCAAACTGTTTTTGTCCTTTGTATGTCCTTCCTTCCTCACTTGCTTCACCCAAGGAGGCAGAGATGGCCTAGTTGTTGCGTAGGGGAGTGAGGGGGAGTAAAGAAAGAAAAAGCTGAGCACGCTTCCTTTGCTACTAAAAACTCCAGCCTGAAGCACTGAAGCAGGCATTAGCTGGGGGAGAGATTTCCCTTTAAATGAAGTTCATAGTTTTCACTTCTACATGTGATTAGACTTTTTTTTTTAACTAAAATGAGACTACCACACACCCTCAGAAATTAAAAGGATAATAAGGAAATATTGTAAACAAATTTATGCCAATAAATTTGACAACTTAGGTGAAATGGACAAACTCCTTGAAAGACAAGTTACCAAAGTTTTTGTTCATGAAGAAATAATCTGAATAATCCAATATCTATTAAAGAAATTGACCTTGTAGTTTAATGCTTTCCCACAAAGAAAACTCCAGGCCCAGATGAGTTCACTGGGGAATTCTATCAAACTTTTAAGGAAGAAATAACACCAATTCCATACAAATTCTTCCAAAGAACTAAAGAGGGGATGGAATACTTCCTAGCTCACTCTATGACTTCACTATCTTGATTGTGGTGATGGATTCTTGGGTGTGTGCATGTCAAAACTTATCCAATTATGCACTTTAAATATATGCAGTTTTTTGTATGTCAGTTATACCACAAATACAGAGGCTAAAACAGCTAAATCAGTACTTAGAGGCAGTCATAGCATTCACAATGCTTATATTAGGAAGGGAAGCTATCAAATCAGTGATCTAAGTTTCTACCTTATGAAACTAGGAAAAGAGAAAATTAAATTCAAACTAGCAGAAAAACAGAAATAATAAAGATAAAAGCAAGAACGAATGAAATCAAGGTTTCCATTTCTAGCCACAGTGGAGTATGTCTACTAGAGCCCCTGTCTCCAGCTGATTATTACAGCTAAAAACTCTGGACAAAATATATAAAGCAGCTACTTAGGACTCTGACAAGTTAAAAAAAAAAAAAAAAGCAGGTAGACTCTGAAGGTGAGTCAAAAAGTGGAGAAGCAGCCCATACACCAGTGAGTTTCTTTTTTGTCCCTGCTCTTTTTTCACAAGACTTTGTCCCAATGGCATACAAAATTCCAGAAGTCCTGAGCTCATCCAAGAGCTGTGTATACAAGGGAAAGCAAAGCCTCACACCAAAGCTTTAAGAACTGAACAAAAGTAAGATTTCAACCACAGCTCAAGTCTAACACCTGAGTGAGAAATGCATGGAGACAACCATAAAACAGGAGAGCAAAGGCTCTGAAAACTGTACAAAGGCTTAAACCACCACACAAGACTAAAGTCTCAAATTAACCCCCAAATGGTGCATACACAACACAGATGCAAACAAGCACAGCAAAGGCTTTGAACACCGAACCAACCGGAATCAACACCCACAGAAGGCAAGACAAAACTAGTGGTTTGAATCTAACTAGGTTTATTACATGATAAACAAAGATTAAAAGGAACAAAACAATCACCCCTATCTAAGATAGAATCCAAAATCATTCAACATAACAAACAACTAGCAAAATGCGACCAATTCTCAAGGGAAAAGATAATCAACAGATGCCAGATGCTGGAAATACCAAAGACATTTAAGCAGCTGTTGAAACTAAGCTCTATGAGGCAAACACACTTGAAATGAATGGATAAACAGAAGTTCTCAACAGATACAGAAACTGTAAAAAAAAAAAAAAAAGAAATGGAAACTTTAGAACTAAAAAAGGCAATATCTGAAATTAAAAACAAACAAACAAAAACAACACATGGGATGAACTGAGCAGAACAGAGACGACAGGGGCAAGAGTCAATGAACTTGGAGTTAAACTGACAGAAATGATCCAACCTGCCAAGGTGAGGAGTAGAGACAAAAAAAAATGGGAAAAATAAAAGAAAGAAATACAGCAACAGGTATTCCTAGGACAATATCAAAAGGTCCAACATTCATGTCATTGGAGTCCTCAAAGGAAAAGAGACTAGTGCAGAAAAAAAGGTCTGAAGAAATAATGGCCAAAAAACTTCCCAAATTTGGAGAAAGACGTAAATCGACAGATTCAAGAAGCTCAGCATACCAGAAACAACGTAAACTCAAAGAAACACCCAGAAATATGACAATCAAATATCTGGAATGCAAAGTTAAAGAAAACATCTTGAATATAGCCAGGAAAAAAAAAAAGCACACTGCATATGAGGAAACAATGATTCAAATGACTGTGAGGTTCTCATCAGAAACCATGGAGGCCAGAAGATAATGGAACACCTTAAAAATACTAAAGGAAAAGAAATGTCAACCCAGAATTCTACACTGATGCAAAAATATTCTTCAAGAACGAAGACAAAATTTTAAAATTCTCAGGAGAACAAAAAGTAAGAGATCTTGTCACCAGCAGACCTGTTCTAAGAGAAATGATACAGGATCTTCTTCAGGGTGAAGGGAAATCATATCAGAAGGAAACGTGGAACTTCAGGAATAAATAAAGATCAACAGAAATGGTAAAATATCTGGTAAATATAGAGACTATTTTTCTCCTTTTGAATTCTTTAAGGTATGTATGACAGTTGAAAGCAAACATTATAACATCGTCTGAGCAGTTTAAAATATGAAAACCTATAACATAAAGGAGGGAAGGTAAGAGACCTATATTACTGTAAACCTTCTACATATGACTTGAAAAGTTAAAATATAAACTACAGGTGGTGAAAGGGTTAAGTATGTATATCTTAATCCCCAGAGCAACCACTAAAGTAAAAAAAAAAAAACAAAGGAGATATTGACAAAAAGCAAATAGATACGTTTAAAATGAAATATTTAAATTGCAGTTGCATTCCCTATGCAAGACCTATGCATTCAAAACTACAAAATATTACTGAGATGAATTTTTATAGACCTAAATAAATTGAGAGATACACTATGTTTGTGAATCGGAACACTCGATATTGTTAGTATTTCAATGACCCACAGATTCAAAGTAATCCCAAACAAAATTCCTGTAGGCTTTTGTGCAGAAATTGGCAAGCTGATTCTAAAATTTATATGAAAATATCAAGGACCAAAACATTATGAAAAGGAAGAACAAAGTTGGAAGACTCACAGTACCTGATGTGAACACTTAATGTAGGCTACAGTAATTAAGACACTGCGGTATTGGCAGGTAGACCAACGCTTATGTGCTCAACTGTTTTTGACAAGGGTGCCCAGGTAAATCAGTGGAGAAGAGACAGTCTTTCCAAAAATGCTGCTTGAACAATTAAATATGCATATGCCAAAAAAAGAAGAAAAACAATGACCCTTGCCTCATACCAGGTAAAAATATCCATCTCATCATTGGCCATAGGCCTAAATATAAGAGCTAAAATTATAAATCCTCTGAAATAAAACATATGAGAAAATCTTTGTTACCTTGGGTTATAGAATTATTTTTATATAGGGCACAAAAAGCATGAACCATAAAAGAAAAACTTGATAAACTGGACTTTATCAAAATTAAAAATATCTTTTTATGGAAAGACACTGTTAAGATAAAATCAAGCCACAGCATGGGGGTAAAAACTTGGAAAACACATAGCTGATAGAGGGCTTGCATCCGGAATATATAAAGAACTCTCACAACTTAATAATAACAAAAATGGCAACAAATTACAAAAAACAGTTCACCAAAGATGTATAGATGGCAAATAAACACATGAAAAGATGCTGAACATCAGTTACTGGAGAAATGCAAATTAATATCACAATGAGATACTCTTATACAGCTACTAGAAAGAAAGACTAACAATATTAATAATACCAAGTGCTGGCAAAGTAGCAAAACACCGGAACTCTCATATGCTGCTGCTGGGCATCCAAAATGGTACAGTTACACTGGAAAACAGTTTGGTAGCGTCTTGTGAAGTTGAACATACACTTACCACATGACCAAGCAATCCCACTCTAGATATTTACCTAAGAAATAAGAAAATATATGTCCACACAAAGACCTGAACATGAATGTTCATACCAGCTTCTTTCATAATAACCAAAAGTTGGAAAAAATTCAAAAGTGCATACCCTGGTCTATGGATAAGCAAATGGAGTATCATTCAGCTACAAATAGGAACAAACTGCTGATACACGTCACAACATGGATGAACCTAAAAAGCATTAAGGTAAATGAAAGAAGCAAGATACATAAGGCTGCATACTATAAGATTCATTTATATGACATTCTAGAAAAAACAAAACTAGAAGAAGAAACAAGATCAGGTGTGGGAGTAGGGGAGAAGTTTAATTGTAAAGGGGAACAAGGGAGTGTTTTAGGGGGAATGAAAATGTCCAATATCTTGATTGTGGTGGTGTTTAAATGACTATATATTTGTTAAACCTATAGAACTGTACACTTGAGAGGTGAACTCCATGGTATATAAATTATACCTCAATAAACCTCATTTTAAAGAAGAGAATGCAGTTATATCAGAATAAATATATCATGACAATACATGGAAAATGCATATGGAAATTACGTTAAAACATTACCATATACAACCCACTATCATATTGTGCTATTTATGCATTTCCTTTTATTAAACTACCTGTTAAGTATTAAGGATAGAAAAAATACTAACAAATATTTAATTCTAGTTAATGATATGCCTGTGGGAATATTTAGGTGTGAAGTATACTGATCTCCACAACTTACTTTGAAATGCATCCCACACAAAAAATAAGGGAGATTGATGGAACAACAGAGGAATTAGTACACAAATAGGAGATAAAGAAAATATAGCAAAACATTCATTGTAGAATCTAGGTGGTATTATATGGATGTTCAAACCATAATTCTTTTGCTTGTTTTGTCTGAAAATTTTCATAATAAAATGTTGGGGGAAAAAGGAGCTGATAAAGAACAGCAAAGTAAGCTCAAAGAAGTAGAAGTAGAAATAAAAGTAAAAGGAAAACGGAAAACACACAATAGAGAAAATTAACAAAGGTAAAAGTTCTTTCTGTGAAAAGCTCAACAAACTTAAAATAATAAATATGACAGTGAGGCTACTCTTGACACTTGGATCTTGATAGAAGATTTTTATTATCTTAGAATGACCAGAGAATTTATGAGACCTGTCAGAGATTTCATCCAGGGGCCAGAGGAGAATACAGGCCCTGAAGTAGCTTAAAGAATGGAGGAATGGGGGAAGAGAACCAAGCTGTTGTGCTCCTGTTTTCCATCCCACCTGACCTGTGCTCCTAGGTGATGGCCTTGCTAAGTCTCCCAGTCCTTTGAACCCTTCGCAGCGGACATTTAAAGCAATGAATCTGAACTAGACATGGGCTTCACAACTATCTGGGGTGTTACTCACAACGTGCATAACTAGGCCTACCCCAGATTTCTGAAACAATTTCTAGAGGGTGGGGCCTACTCATGAGTATCCCAAGGGTTCCACAGGTCACTATGTGATACACCTCCAGTTGACGACCACTACGTTTAAAAAAATATTTCGTATGGCTAATAACAATAATAAAAAGAGTGATAATATATATTGAGAACTTCCCTTATTCCAAGCACCCTTTTTGGTGCTTTACATTCATCAACTCATTAAATTCCGACAATCCTGTAAATTCTAGCATTAGCCCCATTCTACAAACAGGCAGAGAAAGGCTAAGCCACGCGTGCAAAGTGACAGCTTGTGAGTGAAGAAGCCAGAATCTGAATCCAGGCTGTGAGCACCAAAGCCCAAGCTCTTCACCACTGGGCTGTGGAAGAATAACAAACCTCCTTCCTCTGCTCCGGTCCAAAACAATGAAAGCAATACTTATCCAGTGCTTCTACCAGCCCCCCGCCTGGATGAATGAGAATAAGATGCAGGCTCTCGCCTCTAGGGGTTTGTGTTCCAGGCAGAGAAAAAAGCCACAGGCACTTGGCTAGGTTTTAAAAAAGTTACCAAATGGAATGCAAACCTAGAAGTTTAGCTATGTTATTTAAAGTTACAAATGTAGCTAACAAAGAAACAAAAAATAAAAATTTAATAAACATTGAGAAGAACAGGGGAGCAGAAGGCCGTGTAATTGAGGTAAATCCTTATTTTTTCATAGAGGGGAGAGAAAACTGAGAGCTCCAGAAATGCAGGTGTGTAGGTATACGCTGGACCTATGGAGATGCACATGAGAGGAATTAAAAACAAAAACCTTGAAAACAAGCTGTGCTTGGAGGTGTGACTGGGAATGCACCGAGATTACTTTGTACTCCAAATGTTCTGCAGACTTAGACTGAACATGTGCATGTGACACTTTTAATATAATACAGCTTGTAATATAAGTGAAATGTGACTCAAAGGGTGGAAGGTGCCTCTGAGTTTGCTTCCTCCTTCCTGTAAACACTGGAAGCATGATAAGGCATGCCATTACCAGACAAGAAACCCTGATGAATCTCTACAGGGCAGCAGATACGGGATTGACGGAGCAATAAAGAGGGAATTGTAGCCCAAAAAGTCCCTGGGAGAAGGTACAGGGAGGTGGGTGCACACGCCAGCAAAACTGTAGAGGCTCTGAGCGACAGGGTGCATCTGCCAGGCAGGAGTGGGCTCTGGGAAAGACAGCTGGGGAGTCACCTGGGATCAGCTGGGCCCGCGTCGGACTATAGCTGCAGCTGTGAAACTAAACTCTAAACAGCTGTTGAAAAGCAGATTCAGATTCAGTCAATCTGAGGTGGCTCCCAAGAGTCTGCACTTTTACGCTGAGGCCGGGCCATGCCCAGGCTGCTGGTCCACGAACCACAGTGAATAGTTACAGCGCTCCAGACAGACTTCTTCGGGAGGGGCCACTGAGTGGCCACTGTGAGTGGGAGAGAAAAGGAGGAAGACCAATATCTGAAGACTTTCTGGATAAGGGGCCCTGAGGAAAAAAACAAAGAAACAACAGAAAAGGAAAGAAGCAGCTCTGTCCAGAACTGAGACACTGCTCACTGAAGCATGCCATCGTGGGAGTAATATGCTCTCAAGTTTATTTTTTTTAATAAATAGAGATAACACAAAAGACAAAATAATTGAGTGGGAGGGAAGTATTGACAGGAGGAGGAATCTAACAACAGGCGGAATCAAGTCAGATTTGAAAGAGCCTCAGAGAAATAAGAAAACAGAAACCTGTGTGAAGTGGACACTGTTTAACCACAAAGTGAGGGCAGAAAAGGGCATGGTGGTACTTGGCCTGGTGGAGCTGAAGGTCACTAGCAAAGCTTTTTTGTCCATCCCAACTCCAGTAACCCAGGTAGGATAATTTCCCTGAGGTTAAAGACTCTGCGTTTCAGACTTCGAGGGCCCACAGTATGCCAAGTAAAGAGGAAACATCACCCCTCCATCTGCTTGTCTTCTGATGAACACACAAATGCCCAAGAGATGGGGAAAGTCCCAACAGCTTCCAGAAAGGAGAGGGAGGAGGAAGGAGACAAGGCTGGGCACGTCTCCCTAGCCACCCAGATGCTGGAAGGTGGAGACGGGATCTACAGAACAGCAGTGGCTGCCTCTGTCTGAACCCCAAGAACAAGGGGCTGCAGAGGGGCAGCAGGTGGGGCATCGTGTGGATATCACAGCAGCTCGTTCCACCAGACCCGAATTGTGTCCCCAAGTCTGGGGTTTCTGAGAAGAACTCCTGGGCGCACCCCCGAGGCCAAGATCTCCCTGACCCACCAGGTCCCCTTGCCCTGGCCCAACTGGCCCGGCATGGGCTCACCTGCACACCTCCATGTTGTGCTTTCTCCAGCTGCCATCCTGGCCTCCTCTTCTCCTTGTCCCAACCTGGAGATCCTACCTGGTTGGGCCACGAGAAATCCTGTTAAGGGGAAATGACAGAGGACTTTCTAATTAACACATGAGGCATTCCGGAACCGAGGCCCATCCTTGCAGGGCAGAGATGGTCTGGCCTCAGTGACTGCCCCGTGAGCCCAGCTAGTGGGCCCTCAGTGCAGACCATCCACAGAGAAGGTGACAGCCCAGACATCCCGTGCAGGGTGCAAACGCCATTATGACTTCTTGACCGTTATCATTTACTAGTAAAATAGAAAGGAGAAATTATTACAAATCACCTCTTATCACACTGAGCCCTGGAGGTGATAGACCCTGAGCAAAGTCTGGAGGACAGGGACAGCTTGCTGTGGTTTGGAGGAAAGAGACAAACCGGAGCTGAGCGCAGGGCCGAGGGGAGGGGCGAGGAGGGAGGAGAGGCGCGGGTTAGAGGGAGGTTAAGGGCCAGGCATTGTTCACTTCCACATGGAGCTGGAAACCACTGACCTTGCGCCAGGCTCCTTCGGCCCTTCAGTGGGCCACCACCACCATGCTCCCGCCCCAATACTTCATTAGCTCCTATTATGTCCATTTGATCGCCATGCTCTCCCTTATTTGGCGGTGTTCAAAACACAGTTTCGCTTTTGTTAACCATTGCTACTGTAGCAATTCCTGCCTTAGGATCAGGACAACAGGGCTCAGCAAGATGCAGCTTTATGAGTCACTTCCCAGACCCAGTTACTAGCATCAAAATGAGAGGCAGCAGAGCTAGGTGATGGCCTACCTAGAGACCACGCTGAAAGGTCACAGACACACAGAAACCAAAGACACCTCTTTGGTCATCTAGTCAGGGTAGAGGAGATTCAACATTTCTGCTACAGGTAAGTTGGTTGTTTATACTATGGGACTGACTCAAATCCAAAAATAGCCCAGGGGACTTCCCTGGCCGAACAGTGGGTAAGACTCTGTGCTTCCACCGCAGGGGGTGTGGGTTCCATCCCTGGTTGGGGAACTAAGATCTGGCATGCCGGCGCGGGGCGGTCAAAAACAAAAAACAAACAAACAAAACAAAAATAGCCCATGGCACAAGAGGGAAAGATAATGATGTGTGCACAAATGTGTCAGGAGTGGAGAAAGTCCCGTGAGGCAGGTGGTCAATCTTTCCAGCCTGATCCTGCCTTTGCAGGCACCACAGCAGGGCAGCGTCCCTTCATCCGTCTGTAACTTTCATCCCTCTCCTCCAATAGGAGTTCAACTGACCACCATCACACAGCTCTTGATGGTGGCTAGAAGTTGAGTCACCGAGTCAGCCTTGCTCTCTCTCAGCTGAAGGAAGGGACAGAGGGCACTGCAGGTCCAGTTCTTCTAGGACCTGCTATCCTGTGAGCCCCTTCCCTCTAACCAGAGCATCTGGGTCTGTCCTGTGAGCCTTTTCCCTCTGCCCCTGGGGTCTGCGCTGGCGCTCCTCTTCCAACTCCCCTCAGAGGAGCTATTTTATTTCTAAGGAGACAGGACCCAAGGATTCAAAGACAAAGGTACCTTTGTCACCATTCAACAATTTGGAAGCAACTAAAGCTCCAGCAAAGGGGACTCAGATCAAAAATTAGACACGCAACATGGGAAATACCACATGGGCTTTAAAAATGCAATGCAATCCTGTTCTTATTTCTTAACATATTTAAAAGTAGGTTACCAGAAAGCAAGTGTAGTGCGATCTCCTTTGTTAAGCAATATGCATTTATTGAGGAAGAGCAGTGCAGAAGGGTGTTTATGAAAACGTTGACACTGCTTACCTTCCAGTGGTAATTCCACCTTTCCTCTTTTATTTACTTGCATTTTTTCATTTTTCACAATATCATTTACTAGTAAAATAGAAAGGAGAAATTATTACAAATCACCTCTTATCACACTGAGCCCTGGAGGTGATAGACCCTGAGCAAAGTCTGGAGGACAGGGACAGCTTGCTGTGGTTTGGAGGAAAGAGACAAACCGGAGCTGAGCGCAGGGCCGAGGGGAGGGGCGAGGAGGGAGGAGAGGCGCGGGTTAGAGGGAGGTTAAGGGCCAGGCATTGTTCACTTCCACATGGAGCTGGAAACCACTGACCTTGCGCCAGGCTCCTTCGGCCCTTCAGTGGGCCACCACCACCATGCTCCCGCCCCAATACTTCATTAGCTCCTATTATGTCCATTTGATCGCCATGCTCTCCCTTATTTGGCGGTGTTCAAAACACAGTTTCGCTTTTGTTAACCATTGCTACTGTAGCAATTCCTGCCTTAGGATCAGGACAACAGGGCTCAGCAAGATGCAGCTTTATGAGTCACTTCCCAGACCCAGTTACTAGCATCAAAATGAGAGGCAGCAGAGCTAGGTGATGGCCTACCTAGAGACCACGCTGAAAGGTCACAGACACACAGAAACCAAAGACACCTCTTTGGTCATCTAGTCAGGGTAGAGGAGATTCAACATTTCTGCTACAGGTAAGTTGGTTGTTTATACTATGGGACTGACTCAAATCCAAAAATAGCCCAGGGGACTTCCCTGGCCGAACAGTGGGTAAGACTCTGTGCTTCCACCGCAGGGGGTGTGGGTTCCATCCCTGGTTGGGGAACTAAGATCCGGCATGCCGGCGCGGGGCGGTCAAAAACAAACAAACAAAACAAAAATAGCCCATGGCACAAGAGGGAAAGATAATGATGTGTGCACAAATGTGTCAGGAGTGGAGAAAGTCCCGTGAGGCAGGTGGTCAATCTTTCCAGCCTGATCCTGCCTTTGCAGGCACCACAGCAGGGCAGCGTCCCTTCATCCGTCTGTAACTTTCATCCCTCTCCTCCAATAGGAGTTCAACTGACCACCATCACACAGCTCTTGATGGTGGCTAGAAGTTGAGTCACCGAGTCAGCCTTGCTCTCTCTCAGCTGAAGGAAGGGACAGAGGGCACTGCAGGTCCAGTTCTTCTAGGACCTGCTATCCTGTGAGCCCCTTCCCTCTAACCAGAGCATCTGGGTCTGTCCTGTGAGCCTTTTCCCTCTGCCCCTGGGGTCTGCGCTGGCGCTCCTCTTCCAACTCCCCTCAGAGGAGCTATTTTATTTCTAAGGAGACAGGACCCAAGGATTCAAAGACAAAGGTACCTTTGCTGGGACCATCACTTCAGGACCATGTCTCTGCCTCTGACCCGAGGAGCTCACCTCCTTCTGAGGCCTCAGACTGGGTCTTCTGTAGTCTAACTAAGGAAGCCCATGGCAGATCAGCTGGTGTCTGAAGCTGCTGAGCCGTGGGCTCAGTTATGAACCCTGACCCTGGAAAAGCAATGACCACACAGGCGATGCAATTAGTAACCTCCATGACGGAGCGAAGTTGAGGAAAACCCCAAAGTTTTCCTTGCCACCAGAAGGCACAGTGCCTCACTGTAGTTTTAAGAATTGACATTCAGTAAGAGCTGAATTACCGCCCGATAAGGTCTGGGCTCTGGAACGAAACTGACCGCCTGCTCTGCCGCTTTTATTCGTTTCATAAGAGGTCAGGGCCTACCGTGTGCCTGTTCTACTGTTCTACGGGTTCTACTGTTCTGCGTGAACAAAACTTCAGAGTTCCGCCATCTTGCGGAGCCATACTCTTAGCAGGGGAGATACAGACAGTGAGCCAGCAAAGTGATAAATGTAGGGTGCGTTTGTTGGAAAGGCATAAGCGTTATGCCGAAAAAACGAAAAAAGAAAAAGGATCCCTCCACTTTACTGTGTGACTTTGGTTAGGTTTCCCAGCCTTTCTATTCTTGCTTTCTCTCTATAAAACAAAGAGCATCGTAGTACCTCCTCACAGGGCTATTGTGAACAGACTACTGTGAAACACAGGGATGCCCGGCATTTACTAGGCACTGAGGAAACGGTCGCTGAATGAATCAAGATATGAACCAATCACTCGCTGACCCCCGTAGCCCCCCCTCCCCTCCCCACCGCGGCCCTGTCACTCAACACCCCAGGGACGCGACCTCATTGCCCAAGGCCCCTGCGACCTCCCCATTCAGCCCATCACCAACTCCGCCCTTCCTTACTCAACCGCCAGGATCCCGAGGTCTCAGGGCAGATAACAACCGGAAGCGTCAACTCGCACCGCCCTCGGGGTCAGCAGGGCACTTCCGCTCGCCGTCGCCCCGGGAGCCCGAGCGGTGTGCACGCGCAGGAGCGGGCTTTGGGGGCGGGGGGCAACACAGCCAATGGGCAACACGGCGCCTTTCGAGGACAAAGGATTCTGACGTGGTTCCCTCTGAGGTTAGATGGAGCGACGGGAGCGTGCGAGCATTTTCCGCGACGAGTCGTACGAGAGGCTGGGGAGGCGTGTCGGGCGGCGGGAGGCGAGCGGGCTCCGCGCGGACTGTCGTGGCGATCCGAGTCCGCCGCCTCCGAGGCCGAGGCCCGCTCTCCCAGTCCGTTCTCCCGCGCGGCCGGGCCTCCTTGTTGCTGTGCTCCTTGGGGAGTTCCCGCCCCTCCATCTTCCAAAGCCACGCTCTCCTCTTTCTTTAGATCCTCAGAATAAGAAACCGGTAGTCGTGCCTGCTGCCTCCACGGCGGCACATGGGCGCGGCCATGTTGGGCGCGGGGTGGAACCGTCGGAGCCGGGCCCTGGTCTCAGGCCAGGGGTCGGGGAGCAGGGTTCAAGCTCAGTCGGGGAAGCAGCATGGAGGAGGGGCTGGGAGTTGTGCTGCCGGGCAGGCAGCATGCACAAATGAGGAGGAAACCATGATGCTTGATTCTCCTGAAATCAGTCGAGGAACTCCGGTTTCTGGGACCTTGGGGATCCTTGGAGAATCTGGGCTTTGCCGGTTGGAAAGCACAGCATAAAGTGGGGGGAGAGCTGTTTCTCTGACGATGCCAGCCAGGGGCAACATGGCCTGCTAAAAGTCCTGTAGTGCCCTTGAGGAAAGTTTTCTGTTCCCTGTCGGGGTCTGGGGAAAGAGACCAAGGGTGTGCCGTGTGCTTGTGGTACCTGCCTGGTCACCAAGCAGAACTCCTTGGGCTGGGCAAGGCAGGGTCTGGGCTCAGTACACCCAATTCCTTCTGTGCTACAGCCAACAGGTGCCAGGCACTGTTGAGAGAAGCAAGTGACAAAAGCAGTCATGGAAGCCAACATACATTTATTTACTCTTCCATCTGAACATACTGCTTTCTCCCTGTCTTTCCCTTTCGCCTCTGAGGAGGTGGTGGCATGTGTGATATTCCCAGGTTGGTTGGATGAATCATTGCCCAGATCTACAACCTGGAGGTCTCCTGGGAAGTGACTCTGTCCCAGTCTTGTGTAGAAGTCCCGGGAGAAGAGTCTGTTTTCTGTCAGGCACGTGACTGGGGACTTGCCCCCCACTGTGATTCTTTGTACCTTATATGTTGGCCAGGTTTGGGGATGGTAACCTATTTATTTCCAGAAGAGAGGTGACCTGATAAGTTTTTCTGACACCACTGTCAGGAGGCAGGAGAAAGTTAATAGAGTTAGTATGACAGTGTCCTGAGGACAGTAGAGAAACCCCCAGCTGCAGAAAGACCTGGTCATTGGCCCTGGTCAGACGCTCCCCATATCCTGACTCTGCAGGAATGAATGCTTTCTCAAAGAGAAGGGGCTGGCGAAGGGCGTGCAGTTGTTGCTCATGCCGTGCCAGCATGTCCTAGTGTGACTTGGGCATCCAGGAACCAAGAAACATGCCAAGGTGTTCTTCCAGCCCACACTCCGCCCAGCTGTTGGGATCTACCGATCCGTAGAAGAGAAGGCTTGGCTCCACCACTTACCGGCCCTTTGGGCCTCTTGTAAGTCATAGCTAAAGATCGCACATCCCAACGGGCTGTCAGGATTGTTTAAAGGAACATCTCTAGCGCCCCCAGCCCAGAATGTGTTCTAAGGCAGGCACCTGGTAAGTGGTGGTATTACCAAAGCAAGCTTGGGTCCACTCACCCGCACCCCGTAAAACTTATGTACTGACACCAGGTCGTGGTGAAGGAAAGTAGAGCGTGTACTGCAGGGCACCAAGCAAGGAGTCCAGGCAACTAGTGCTCAAAAGGCCTGAACTCCCCGATGGCTTTCAGGGAAGGGTTTTTAAAGACAGAGTGAGGCAGGAGGTTGTGGGATGTGTGATCAGCTGATGGCCATTCTTCTGATTGGTTGCTGGTGAGGTAATCGGGGAGTCAACCTCATCAACCTTCTGCTTCCAACCAGTCTGGGGTCTAAGTGCTTGTGGTCAGCATGCAGTTAAGGTCTTCCACCTGATGGGGATTTCAGTATCTGCAAAACAGCTCACAGGATATGGCTCCGGATATTATCTATAGCCCGTGGGGAGGAACTAAAGGTCCTTGACTTTGTTTAATGGCTAAACTATTATTTTGTCTTGCTTGACTGTTTTCCTTTGTTTCTGCATTTTCTCACTTCTCTGATTAAATTATTCTTTGAAACTTGGGGAAGACCGAGGAGGCTAGAGTTTTTCTACAGATGAGAAGCAGGTGGAGGACATGGGAGGGGTCTGTCCCCGGAAGGCCTCTAGGGTCCTGCCTGGTTACCGTGGCAGTTTCTGCTGTCCTCTCCCCAACACTAGGGAGCGTGCTGGTGCCAGTGCTGCTCCTTCCTGCACTGTGTGCTTCCCTCCCCTTCGCCACCAACCTTGCCCAGGGTCACCACTGAAAACGTCTTTTTGTTGGTTTTTTTTGCCCAGGGCCCAGGAGTGAACCCAGGCCCTTGGCGGTGAGAGCACAGAGTCCTAACCACTGGACCGCCAGGAATTCCCTGAAAACATGTTTTTAAATGGCAATTAGGCCTCTAATTAAGTTAAAATTCATTGTAAAGTGTAACCTCAGCAGGCCCAGGTTACTCAAGCCCTTACGTTCCCAAGAAAAGCGTGTCTTGGGAAGACTGGTCCTTGCCCCACTCCTGGGAGAGCACCACAAAGAGCCTGGCGTGTTCTGCCTAGTAGGGTATTTCTGTAATCCAGGCACCTCTGTTCCATCTGACCAGGTGCTTCATGCTAATGGTGTGACGTATGGTGAGGGTCTGTTTTGTATGTCTGAGGCCCTCGGCTGTGCTGTATTAGTTTGACATCTGGGGGCTGTAGACCGAGTAGCTAAAGTGGGTGACGTGGAAGCTGCATGCCTGCATGACTGACCTCCAGTCAAATCTCTGGACCCCTAGGCATGGGTGAGCTTCCCTGACTGGCAACACTTTGCATGTGTTGTCACACATCATTTCTGGGAGAATTAAGCATTGTCCATGTGACTCCTTTGGGAGAGGACAACTGGATCTCACCACTGGGTTCCCCTGGACTTCACCCCTGCACACCTTTTGCCTTTGCTGATTTTACTTTCACTGTCATAAATCCTAACTGTGTGTATGGGACTTCCCTGGTGGTCCAGTGGTTAAGACTCCATGCTCCCAATGCAGGGGGCCTGGGTTCGATCCCTGGTCAGGGAACTAGAGCCCGCATGCCATTGTCTTGGGAAGACTGGTCCTTGCCCCACTCCTGGGAGAGCACCACAAAGAGCCTGGCGTGTTCTGCCTAGTAGGGTATTTCTGTAATCCAGGCACCTCTGTTCCATCTGACCAGGTGCTTCATGCTAATGGTGTGACGTATGGTGAGGGTCTGTTTTGTATGTCTGAGGCCCTCGGCTGTGCTGTATTAGTTTGACATCTGGGGGCTGTAGACCGAGTAGCTAAAGTGGGTGACGTGGAAGCTGCATGCCTGCATGACTGACCTCCAGTCAAATCTCTGGACCCCTAGGCATGGGTGAGCTTCCCTGACTGGCAACACTTTGCATGTGTTGTCACACATCATTTCTGGGAGAATTAAGCATTGTCCATGTGACTCCTTTGGGAGAGGACAACTGGATCTCACCACTGGGTTCCCCTGGACTTCACCCCTGCACACCTTTTGCCTTTGCTGATTTTACTTTCACTGTCATAAATCCTAACTGTGTGTATGGGACTTCCCTGGTGGTCCAGTGGTTAAGACTCCATGCTCCCAATGCAGGGGGCCTGGGTTCGATCCCTGGTCAGGGAACTAGAGCCCGCATGCCACAACTAAAGAGCCTGCGTGCCACAACTAAGGAGCCCGCATGCCGCAACTAAGACCTGGTGCAGCCAAATAAATAAATAAATAAAATTCTTTTAAAAATAATAATAATTCTGTATATAACAGCTCAGCAGGACTCACAGACTCTGAAAAGAACTAACAGCTTTTCTGAGTTCCGAGTCCTTCTAGGGAATCTTCAAGCCTGAGGGTGGTCCTGGGGAACCCGAACATACTGTTCCTGTAGATTCTGAGGTCGGTTTGTTTCAACCATCCCAGTGGGTGGACCTCATGAACACAGTGTGACTCTGCCCCCAGCAGTACACTTGCTTGGTGTTTGTGCGGAGGTTGCAGACCTGAGGAGCAGCAGCCGGAGGGCACTGCTGTGATTTTCCCGCCTCCGAGGAGCAGAGGTCCTGAGTACTTGCAGTGGGCGGCAGCTGAGGGAGCTTGCTTTCTTGCTGTGGTGCACGGTTCTGCTGAGGGTCCCTGGTACCTGCCTCTTCCTGGAAGTTTTCCCTGCAGTGACTGAGGTGACAGGTCCATCAAGCAATGTCTTGATGACGTTCTGCTCTTTGAACTGGGTGAGTTCCTGTAGGAAAGGGAAGGCCAGTTGCAAGTGTTCATCTCCTGCTGCACTGCATCGCTGTGTGTGCCACTGCCTCTGCAGATTTCCCACAGGCAGGAGAGTGTGCAGAGTGAATGGGGCTGGAATAGACAAAATGGGAATCCACCCCAGGGAACTGGTTGATGGCTCCAATATGTTGGCATGAAGCCAATCACATGACTGTCAGGTGGCACAGAGGTTAGAGCTTTAGTCTTTGGATGACTGTGTCTGTTAGTTGAGAAGTGTGTGTACCACAATAAAACCCAAAGGAGGAAGACTTCAGCTAGCTGATGACAATTCTACTTTCAAGGTCTCTTTCTGTTATTGAAAGATGTTGTAATAAGCCAGTGTGTAATAATATGTACTGTGGGAAACAGGCAGGAGAGTATGTAGAGTGAGTAGAGCTGCTCTTTTCAGAAGTGAAGGCCCTTTCCTCTTGTGCCCCTCTCTTCAGTCATTTTGCTGTACTCGTCATGTCCTATGTTGATGTCACTATCTCATCTGAATTTAACAGTGGTTTTTGCCAGATGTCTTACCACTGGTTAATATATTAAAATTATTGCCTGTAGCCAAATGTATTTTTATACTTCTGCTTGCTTCAGTTATTTTTGTATGAGTTTCCTGTTGATTTGTAATGTAGTAGCACAAAACTAATTCTTAATGTCCATCTCCAGTGTGAATTTCACATGCTAAACCAAGAAAAACCTATAGGGCTTCCCTGGTAGTGCAGTGGTTAAGAATCCCCCTGCCAATGCAGGGGACATGAGTTCGAGCCCTGGTCCGGGAAGATCCCACATGCCGCGGAGCAACTAAGCCTGTGCTCTAGAGCCTGCGAGTCACAACTACTGAGTCCGTGTGCCACAACTACTGAAGCCTGCACGCCTAGAGCCCGTGCTCCACAACAGAAGCCACCGCAATGAGAAGCCCGTGCACCGCAACGAAGAGTAGCCCCCACTCACTGCAACTAGAGAAAAGCCTGTGTGCAACAACAACCCAACGCAGCCAAAAATAATTTTTTAAAATAATAATAATAAGATGGGGGAATTCCCTTAAAAATGCTTGATTCTTTAAGAAAAAAATAGGACAACCTATGAATTACAATTATTTAGATTTTATTAAATTATCTGTTGGTGAATAAAGTATGAGGTATGCTTAAAAGAGTATAGAGGAGATTCAAATTTCTATTTTATATGAATTTTTTAAGTAAGAACACATCCCTCCCATCCACATTCACTATATTCACAGGGTTTCTGAAGTATGAATTCTCTCATGCTTGGTAATGGCAACAGTGCAGCCACATCTAAAGGATTTCCCAGATTTAATACATTTGTAGGATTCTCTCCTGCAAGAATTCTCATATCGCAGCAACACAGAGGTCATATCTGTAGGCCTTCCCTCATTCATGTCATTTACAGAGTTTCACTTCAGTATGAATGCTACGATGTTGAGTAAGATATGGGGATTGGCTAATTCAACACATTTGCAGGATTTCTCTCTGATATGAATTCTCTAATGTTGAGTAAGAAGTGAGTATTGGCTAAGGTCTTTCCATGTTCCTTACTTTAATAAGTTTTCTATTCAGTAGAAAGTTTATAATGCTGAATAAGTTGTGATCCAGAACTAAATGCATTTGCAAATTGCTTTGAATTGTACGTTTTCTCTACACCATGTTTTCTTTGATGTTTACGCTGAGCATTAACTAAAAGTCTTTGCCATTTCTCAAGCTTATAGGATTTTACTCAAAATAAATCTTTGTCCTTGAGCACAAGAGTAGAATTCTTTTTTTAAAACATGCTGGGTTCTTTTTTAAAATTATTCATTTATTTATTTTTGGCCACACCACGCGGGCATGTGAGATCTTAGTTCCCTGACTGGAGATGGAAGCCAGGCCCATGGCTGTGGAAGTGCAGAGCCCTAACCACTGGACCGCCAGGGAATTCCCAAGAGTAGAATTCTCTTCACGCTCATTATATTTCAAGGGTTTTTCTTTAGCATAAGCAACTTTGTTTTATTGGGAGTAAATTTATTTGGGTATAAACTAATACAGTATTAATATATAATACTGATATATATCATATATATCACATATATAATATTGTTTAATTGGGAGTAAATTTATATGGGAATTTTTTTATCATATATATAATAGAGTTTCTCTAATTCCTTTTGTGAAAATGCTCTTGAACCACTGGCTTCAAATGGAAACCTTTACCAGGTTTGTTACATTTGCCTCTTTTTCCCCCAGTTTTTTCTTTAGCATAGATAACTTTTACCTGAAATGCCTCCCATTTCCCCTCTGCATCTCAAATTAACCTTTGCATTGTCACTTTTTTCTGAAATGAAAATTGTATCATTGTTAATATGCACAGATATCCTAGCTAGATACCAACTAGGGACTTTGTAGAATCAAGATTAGCCATCATGTACATGTCAATGATAACTAGTAAAATATATATACTAGGAAGAATAATGCACATCAAAAAGCAAGAATTCAACTATAAATAAACCTAAGAAGATTGTATGTCATCTATATAAAAGAGAATAAATAAGCTGTATTCATGAATGAAGGCTCAATACTGTAAAACCCCAGTTGTCCATAAACCTAATCCATGAATTTCAGGCAATTTGAATCAATATTCTAAATAGGATCAGGGGCCTTTGGTACAATTCTTCATTTTAATTGGCAGGAAAAAATATATATGAAAACAGCCAAGGGTATTTTGAGGATAGTTATAATAAGGGAAGACATATAATATATTATACTCCATTATAAACTACAGTAAATAAAACATGTGGCATAGAGCAGAATTAATCACTGAAACAGAATAAAAAATCCAGAATCAGTGTCAAGTATATGAAATACTAAATGAAGTTTAGCTAACAATAGTGTGAAAAAACTAAGAAATTGAGAGGGGAATTTGCCTTACTGTATATAAAGTTATAAATCTACTTAAACTAGTTTATGATGGTTGATGAAAAAGTCAGTGGAAGGCAGAGGTCCAATGCATAGCCATGCATATATGGAAAATAACATGACAAGTGTGTTGTTCCAAGTTTGTGGAAACTGATAGTGCTGATATGATGTAAATCTATCTGTAAGGGAAAAAAATTCTGGACCCCTAAATCATATCGTATACAATGACAGATGGATTAAAATTAAATATGACAAAATAATAAAATGTCATAATGAAATATAGGAAAATATCATATAACATTGTGATGGAGGATAAATAGGAACAACTCAGAAGCCATGAAGTAAATCCTAGACCTCATTAAAACATCTTTAAAATAAAAACAAAATCAAAAGGTAAGATGTACATTGGGGGGACTTCCCTCATGGCGCAGTGGTTAAGAATCTGCCTACCAATGCAGGGGACATGGCCCTGGCCTGGGAAGATCCTACATGCTGCAGAGCAACTAAGCCCGTGTGGTGCAACTACTGAGCCTGCACTCTAAAGCCGGTGAGCCACAACTACTGAAGCCCACACGCCTAAAGCCTGTGCTCTGCAACAAGAGAAGCCACCACAATGAGAAGCCCCCGCTTGCCACAACTAGAGAAACCCCAGGCGCAGCAACGAACACCCAATGCACCCAAAAATAATAAATAAATAAATAATAAATTTAAAAAAACAGATGTACATTGGGGAAAATATTTGCAACACTTACAACAGAGCTACTATTCCTAATAAAAATATCCCCACAAACTGTTGTAAGAGAGGATAGAAAAATGGACAAAGAATATGAAGAAGCTAGTCACAGAATAAGAAAAAAGTTGTAACTATTTTGAACTGGTTTTTCTTTTGGATGGTATACCATGTGGATATAGTCTTCAAAGGAATAAAGGAAGTTCATATTTATGAGGGGGAGGTGTGCTCAATCTAATATTTGCATCTCTGACTCTGAATTCTTTCTAAACTATAATCTTACATTTCCATACACTACCAAACATAAAATACATAGCTAGTGGGAAGCAGCCACATAGCACAGGGAGATCAGCTCGGTGCTTTGTGACCACCTAGAGGGGTGGGATAGGGAGGGTGGAAGGGAGGGAGACGCAAGAGGGAAGAGATATGGGAACATACGTATATGTATAACTGATTCACTTTGTTATAAAGCAGAAACTAACACACCATTGTAAAGCAATTATACTCCAATAAAGATGTAAAAATAAAATCTTACATTTCCTACTGCACATAATGCTTGGAAATCTAATTCACACCTCAAACCTATTAAAAGCCAAACAAACATCATATTTTTAATCAGAGTAACATGCAATCATTGTATTAAAATTAATGAGAAGAAACTGGAACTCTCCTACTTTTCTTGTGGGAATGTATTGAATAAAAATACAGCCACTTGGGAAGACAGTTTGGCAGTCCCTCAAAAGACTAAACAGTTACCATATGACCCAGCAATTTCACTCCTAGGTGTATACCCAAGGAAATTGAAAAACATGTTCACCAAAAAAACTTGTTGTACATAAATGTTCAGAGCAACATCATTCCTAATAACCAAAAAGTGGAAACAAACCAAATGTCAATCAACTGATAAATGGATAAAAAAATGTGTATCTATACAATGAAATATTAACCATAAAAAGGAATTAAAGCAGAAACTAACACACCATTGTAAAGCAATTATACCCCAATAAAGATGTTTAAAAAAAAAAAAGGAATGAAGTACTGATACAATGTGCAATGTGTATGAACCATTATAAGTTAAAGAAGTCGAATACTACTCAGCCATGAAAAAGAATGAAATTTTGCCATTTGCAACAACATGGATGCACTTGAGGGTATTATGCTAAGTGCAATAAATCAGAGAAAGATAAATACTATATGAAATCACTTATATGTGGATTCTAAAAAATTAATGAATATAACAAAACAGAAACAGATATAGACAACAAAATACCAGTGGGGAAAGGGAATGGGGTAGGGGCAAGATAAGGGTAGAGGATTAAGAGGTACAAGCTACTATGTATAAAATCAATATGCTACAAGGATGTATGGTACATCACAGGGAATATAGCCAACATTTTATAATAACTATACATGAAATATAACCTTTAAAAATCGAATCACTATGTTGTACACCTGAAACATATACTATTGTACATCAACTATACCTCAGTTAAAAAAAGAAAGAAGCCAGACACAAAAAGCCACCTATTCTATCATTCCATTGATATGAAATATCCAGAATAGACAAATACCTAGAGACAAAAGTAGATTCGTTTCCAGTGGCTGAGGGGAGGGGCAAGTGGAGAGTGGCTATTAATGGTTTATTAATTTACTAGGGCTGCCATAACAAAGTACCACAACTGGGTGGCTTAAACAACAGAAATTCATTGTCTCATAATTCTGGAAACTAGAGGTCTGAGATCAAGGTGCTGGCAGTGCCCATGTTCCCCCTGGAGGCACTAGGGAAGTGTCTGCCCCAGGCCTTCCTCCCAGCTTCTGGTAGTTCCTTGGCTTGTGGCAGCATAATACTAATCTTCACGTGGTGTTCTCCCTGTGTGTGTGTCTGTTTTTGTGTCCAAATTTCCCCTTTTTATAAGGACATCAGTCACATTGGATTAGGGACCCACCCTACTCCAGTATGATTTCATATTAACTAATTCCATCTGCAATTACCCTATTTCCAAATAAGGACACTTTCTGAAGTAGGGCTTCAACATGAAATTTGGGGAACAAACACAATTCAACCTGTAACAAATGGGTATGGAGTTCCTTTTGGGGGTGATGGAACTGTTCTGGGAGTTAGTGAGTGGTGGTGGGTGCACAACATTGTGAATATACTATAAACCACTGAATTGAACATTGTAATGGTGAATTTTGTGTTATGTGAATTAAATTTCAATTAAAAATTACCCCCCCAAAAAACCTTAACCCTCTGGCAAGGTTGTCTTTTTCAAGCCTGGGTGCAATGTTATTCCTCACAATTTACGTAGAATATAAGCTCCCATGAGGACAAGGATTTTTGTGTAATCTGTATCTTAGTGCCTAGTATACTGCTGGAAACATCATAGATGATGAATAAATATTTGTTGAATTAATAGATGAATAAATGAGAGTTTTATACCATGTCTTAAAATTGTGCATCCGAGAGGTAAAATATCTTAAATATGTAACCTTTAAAATTAATCTGGTTTTAAATACTACAGTCAAACAGTGCCTTAATAGTCTTCTCATTGCAGAAATCTTGTTGCAGCCTTAGTAGAGAGGGATGGCAAAGTCTAATTCAGGGTCATCACTGCTCAAAGAGCTCTTTAGCTGAAAATAGAGAAAAGTAGCAAAACTCATCATCTCTAAAAAATTTCTCTCAAATGGATCATCTCCCATGTTCCTACTCTGTTAATACTTGCTTTGTGGGACTTCCCTGGTGGTGCAGTGGATAAGACTCCACGCTCCCAGTGCAGAGGGCTCAGGTTCAATCCCTGGTCAGGGAACTAGACCCCACATGCATGCCGCAACTAAGAGTTCACATGCCACTACTAAGGAGCCCACATACTGTAACTAAGGAGCCCACAAGCCACAACGAAGGAGCCCACCTGCCACAACTAAGACCCTAGATAAAATATTTTTTTAAAAGACTTGCTTTGTGATTCCCATTTTCTCAGCTAGAAGCCAGAAGGCTAGAGAGCCTGGTGGATGCAGAGGAGAGGCTCCTAAGACACACAAAGCAGGGTAGAGAAGGTTGGTGAGTGAAACTGTAGAAGAAAAGGGGATTATTCAGCACAGACATGATTTGGTAGAGTTGTTAACATTTGGAACCCTATGTTGATTGGTGAATTGTACTAAGTCTTCATGGAGTTGGAAAGGCCCTTCAGTGTTATCCCTAATTGAAGCAAAGGTGCCAGGCATTGAAACAGTTGTTGGATGTGGAGATGGGGCATGACTTTCCATTAGATGACTTTCTTGAGCCAAGGGCAAGTCCTGAGAGAGACTCAGCTGAGAGTTATTGGCTGCTGAATCTCTAAGCAGCTGAGAGAATGAGTAACTTAGTCCTAAAGGGGGAGACATCTGAGAGGCACACTACCGCATACACTACAGTTTATTACATTTCCTATCAAGGCCATGTGATTCTTCTGAGATGGAGGGAGTAGATGATGGCTGGAAGTAATGAAACTGGAGCCCAAATGAGAGCCAAGGAATGTTAGAAAGGGAAGGCAAGGAGAATTAAAGACTGAAGAACAAGTGATTGGTTCTTTAGATTTTCAGTGATTTATGAGATCTTTCCCTTACAGTGGCCTCCTATGAGTGAAAATGGGTGACTTCGTATCCTCCATCGGAGTTCTGCTGTGAGCCCAGATAGGCAGACAAGAAGAAAAGCCTGTCAAAAGAATCTGGAGGAGGAAAATTTTCCTAAGGCAGATTTTGTTTGGTTTGGTTTTGTTCTCATCAGTCCCTATTATGCCATTGTCAAATGCCTACTTCGTCTAACACAAGTCAAACCCTGGTCAAAAGGATGAATTCCTAGTTTGCTAAGGATTTTTATTGTGAATGGGTGTCAAATATTTTTCAAATTGTTTTTCATCAATTGATCTTATCAGGTCATCTTTTTCTTTAAATTGTTAATATGACACATTACATTGATTTTCAAATGTCAAACCTTCCTTGCATACCTGGAATAAACCCATACAGTCATGGTAATTATTATTTTTTTATATATTGCTGGATTCAATTTGTTAGTATTATGTTGGGGATTTTTGCATCCCTTGCTCATGAGAGGTATTGGTATATACTTTATTTATAATTGATTCAGTTGCCTGGGTTAGAGCACTCAAGTCCTACATTTCCTTTCCAGGAGCTTCCAACATCCTTGCGGTCTAACCTTAAAGTGACTGCGTATCTCTTGCCCTATTCCAAAGCTCTTACATCAACACACTGTACCTATCACTAGATTTACATAGCAACTAGACTCTTGAAAAGGGAATACTAATCAAATGCTTTACTCAAAATGAATTTTTTCAAAACCAATACATAAGAAGTAATAAACACTTTCGACTGTACAAAAAAGAGCTAAGTGACCTACACCCTGTTTTCTCCCCATCACATTTATATAATCGGTAAATAAAGCATTTATAAGGAAATGTGAACATATTAACAATGCTTAGTCATGACACTGACAATGCCTAGTCCAACTATCAGCCTCACAAGCATATAGCCTATGGGTGTATTCATCTTCTTCTCCTTGGCATCACAATCTCTGTATTTCTCAGACCCGGGGCCATTCTTCCATCTTGGTGACCTGGTCCTGTCTTGGTCAGACTGCAGTGAGTCCCTTGTCTTCTCAAGAGTCACCATGGAACAGTGATTGAAAGCATGTTCTGTGGAGCCAAACTGCCTGAGTTTGAAGCCTGGCTCGGCCACTTACTAGCAGCATGGTCTTAGGCAAGTTACTTAAACTCTCTGTGCCTCAGTTTTCTCATCTATATTATTATGACAATAATAAGTGTACCTACTTCTTAGGGCTATTGTGGAAACTAAATGGAGTTAATATCCATAAAGTATTTAGAACAGTGTCTGATATACAGTAAACACCGTTATAAGTGTTAGCTATTAATGTCATTATTTCAGTGTATCTGAGATCCTCTTGAATTCAGTGTTGATGGCCCTTGCCAGCCTCTTCACATGCCTGTGATGTTTGCTGACATTTTCTAGTCCTAGTTTCTCTTCATAGTAAACCTTTCTTCTGCGTTCCCAGGCCCTATCAAAAACAGAAGTATGGGGGACAGGCAATATTATCAGGCAGTCTTTTGACCCCCATTTGGCCATATAAGAATGGGCCTTGGGCTTGGAACACTTCCTGACCAAGAGATAAAGAGCCCACACAACCTCTGCTTGAGTGAATATCTTTCCCTGTTGCCAGCTCAATGTATGCTCCTTTGTACCACTTAAGCATGTGTGTCATATGGCACCTGACCAACCCCACTGCTGTATCTGTCCAATGAGGGGAGGGGACAGGGCCTTTTACTAAGGTACAAGAGATGTGTGCAAAGGCAAACTGCCCTGAGTCAGCTGTGGAGAGAGACCCAGTGGCCACAGGGGACCAACACACACTACTGAAGCTGATCTTGCTGTCTCTTCTCTATGTAAGTAAAGTACTGTTGCATTCAGTACTTGACTGCATTGTATTTTCCTTGGTGACTCCAATATCAAGATGCAGTGGGCAGAAGTGTTTGGAATCCTCACCTGGGACTGGTAACCAGTACACAGTGTTCTGCTCGACAAAAACAAAACAAAACAAAAAATTCTACTCAGGGGAATTCCCTGGTGATCCAATGGTTAGGTCTCTGTGCTTTCACTGCCAAGGGTGCGGGTTCAATCCCTGGTCAGGGAACTAAGATCCCACAAGCCAGGGCGGCCAAAAAAAATTTCCACTCAGGAAGTCCATTTGCAAGAATGACAGGTAAGCCTGGGAGGCTCTAGTGTCATGAACTCCTGGCTTCAGTTCTAGTTCAAGCCAGTAAGAACTAAGTCACCCTGACTCGGCCACTGACTCCTCACAAGGTGTCTCCCCAGCATGAGAAAACTAAATGAGCAAGGGTATGAATGCATGTCTCAAGGCCTGAACAAATGTTAACTCAAAAAACAAGCAAAGAGCCTCACACCCATGTCCTTTCTGAGAATGTTCCTTTGGTAATGAGGCTTTTCTGCAGAGTTGTTGAGAGTCCCCTGTCTGGTATCTTTTTTTTTTTTTTTTTTGCTGTACGCGGGCCTCACTATTGTGGCCTCTGCCGTTGCGGAGCACAGGCTCTGGACGCGCAGGCTCAGCGGCCATGGCTCACAGGCCCAGCCGCTCCGTGGCATGTGGGATCTTCCCGGACCGGGGCACAAACCCGTGTCCCCTACATCGGCAGGCAAACTCTCAACCACTGCACCACCAGGGAAGCCCCCCTGTCTGGTATCTTGAATCCAGCCAGAGTCCTAGTAGGATTGACACTCACAAGTGCAGTAGGAAGAGGGGAATTTTGCTGTATTCTTTTGGTGGGTAGTTCAGGGTAATGAATTAATATTTGTTGAGTGAGCATCCACCTCTACTACACTACTGTGTGAGGTCCTATAACAGGTATAAAACAGACAATGAGTTGTTAAACATAAGATAATTGAGCATAAGACAAAGCTCTTGGCGTGGAGAATCTTCCAGTAGGGCTGAAACCTGTCTAACAATGCTACATCTATAGGAGAATAATAAATGAATTAAGAGGGACTTTGGAAGAACAAAAGAGCTTCAACGGAAAATTGGGGAAGCCTCCATAGAAGAAGTGACATTTGAGCAGGGCCTTGAAGAATGGCCAGGGTTTAGTATGCAGAGATGTGAATGGGAGTGAGAGGAAAGAAGGGTATTGCAGGCAAAGGAAAGATTGGGTTGGCCAAGAAGTTCGTTCAGGTTTTTCCATACCATGTTATGGAAAAACAAGAACTTGTTGGCCAACCCAATAGCTTGAATAAACTACAGAAGTGAAAATGAGTAAAGGGCATTTGTGTAGGAAACCCAGATTTGGTATGAAAGGAATGGGGAGAGTTAGGCTGAAAAGATGGCTTTGACCAGACTTGATAGTACTTAAATGCTGGACTAAGTTAGATTTGGGGTTTTAGACATTGGATACAACTGAAGGATTAAGAGAGATGGCAGGCCTGGATGAGAGTTACACTTTAAAAAGTTAACCTGCTGAGGGGGACCTTCAAGATGGCAGAGGAGTAAGACATGGAGACCACCTTCCTCCCCACAAATACATCAAAAATACATCTACGTGTGGAACAACTTCTACAGAACACCTACTGAATGCTAGCAAAAGACCTCAGACTTCCCCAAAGACAAGAAAATCACGACGCCCCTGGGTAGAGCAAAAGAAAAAAGAAAAAACAAAGACAAAAGAATAGGGATGGGACCTGCACCTTTGGGAGGGAGCTGTGAAGGAGGAAAAGTTTCCACACACTAGGAAGACTCTTCACTGGTGGAGATGGGGGGTGGGTAGGGGGAAACTGCAGAGCCACAGAGGAGAGCACAGAAATAGGGGTGCAGAGGGCAAAGCGGAGAGATTCCCACAGAGAGGATCAGTGCCAACCAGCACTCACCAGCCCGAGAGGCTTGTCTGCTCACCCGCCAGGGGTGGGGTGGGGACTGGGAGCTGAGGCTTGGGCTTCAGAGGTAAGATTCCAGGGAGAGGACTGGGGTTGGCTGCGTGAACACAGCCTGAAGGGGGCTACTGTACCACAGCTAGCTGGGAGGGAGTCCGGGAAAAAGTCTGGAACTGCCTAAGAGGCAAGAGACCATTGTTTCGGGGTGCGTGAGGAGAAGGGATTCCTTCCCTGTGTGCCCACAGAAGGCAGAGCACCACTTAAGCAAGCTCTAGAGATGGTGGCGAGCCACGGCTATCATCTCAGACCCCAGAGACAGGCATGAAATGCTATGGCTGCTGCTGCAGCCACCAAGAAGGCTGTGCACAAGCACAGGTCACTATCCACACCAACCCCCTAGAAGCCTGCTCAGCCTGTCACTGCCAGGGTCCCGAGGTCCAGGGACAACTGCCCCAGGAGAACCCATGGCATGCCTCGGGTTATTGCAATGTCATGCTGGCCTCTGCTGCTGCACGCTCACCCTGCATTCAAATTATGACTACCATACCCCTTCCTCTCCCTGGCCTGAGAGAGCAACAGAGCCCTAATCAGCCACTGCTTTAACCCCGTCCTGTCTGGGCAGGGAACAGACACCTGAGGGCACCTACACAGAGAGGCAGGGCCAAAACCAAAGCTGAACCCCAGGAGGTGTGCAAACAAAAAAGAGAAAGGGCAATTTCTCCGTGAAGCCTCAGGAGCAGTGGATGAAATCCCCCAAATCAACTTGATGAACCCAGCATCTGTGGAATACCTGATTAGACAACAAATGTTCCCAAAACTGAGGCAGTGGAGTTTGGGAGCAACTGTAGATTTGGGGTTTGTTATCTGCGACTGATTTGTTTCTGATTTTTATGTTTCTCTTAGTTTAGTTTTTAGTGTTTGTTATCAATGACGGATTTGTTTATTGGTTTGGTTGCTCTCTTCCTTTTTTATTTTATTTCTTTATTTTTATTTTATTATTATTTTTATTTTATTAATTAAAATTTTTTAAATTTAATTTTAGTTTTTTTTCTTTTGAGCTGTGTGGCTAATGGGGTCTTGGTGCTCCAGCCAGGTGTCAGGCCTGAGCATCCAAGGTGGGAGAGTCGAGTCCAGGATATGGGACAACCAGAGACCTCCCAGCCCCATGTAATATCAATCAGCAAGAGCTCTCCCAGAGATCTCCGTCTCAGCACTAAGACCCAGGTCCACCCAATGGCCAGCAAGTTCCAGTGCTGGATGTCCCACGCCAAACAACTAGCAACACAGGAACATGACACCACCATTAGCAGAGAGGCTGCCTAAAATCAGAATAAGGTCACAGACACCCCAAAACACACCACCAGAGAAGGTCCTGCTCACCAGAAAGACAAGATCCAGTCCCAATCACCAGAACACCGGCACCTGTCCCCTCCATCAGGAAGCTTACACAAGCCACTAAACCAACTTCAACCACTGGGGGCAGACACAAAACAACGGGAGCTACAAACCCGCAGCCTGTGAAAAGGAGACCCCAAACACAGTAAGATAAGCAAAATGAGAAGACAGAAAAACACACAGCAGATGAAGGGGCAAGATAAAAACCCACCAGACCTAACAAATGAAGAGGAAATAGGCAGTCTACCTGAAAAAGAATTCAAAATAATGATAGTAAAGATGAGCCAAAATCTTGGAAATAAAATGGACAAAATGCAAGAAACAGTTAACAAGGACCTAGAAGAACTAAAGATGAAACAAGCAATGAGGAACAATGCAATAAATGAAATTAAAAGTACTCTAGAAGGAATCAATAGGGGAATAACTGAGGCAGAGAAACGGATAAGTGACCTGGAAGATAAAAGAGTGGAAATAACTACTGCAGAGCAGAATAAAGAAAAAACAATAAAAAGAATTGAGGACAGTCTCAGAGACCTCTGGGACAACATGAAACACACCAACATTCGAATTATAGGGGTTCCAGAAGAAGAAGAAAGAAAGAAAGGGACTGAGAAAATATTTGAAGAGATTATAGTTGAAAACTTCCCTAATATGGGAAAGGAAATAGTTAATCAAGTCCAGGAAGCGCAGAGAGTCCCATACAGGATAAATCTAAGGAGAAACACACCAAGACACATATTAATCAAACTATCAAAAATTAAATACAAAGAAAAAACATTAAAAGTAGCAAGAGAAAAGCAACAAATAACACACAAGGGAATCCCTGTAATGTTAACAGCTGATCTTTCAGCAGAAACTCTGCAAGCCAGAAGGGAGTGACAGGACATATTTAAAATGATGAAAGGGAAAAACCTACAACCAAGATTACTCTACCCAGCAAGGATCTCATTCAGATTCGATGGAGAAATTAAAACCTTTACAGACAACCAAAGCTAAGAGAATTCAGCACCACCGAACCAGCTTTACAACAAATGCTAAAGCAACTTCTCTAGGCAGGAAACACAAGAGAAGGAAAACATCTACAATAACAAACCCACAACAATTAAGAAAATGGTAATAGGAACATACATATTGATAATTACCTTAAATGTAAATGGATTAAATATTCCAACCAAAAGACACAGATTGGCTGAATGGATACAAAAACAAGACCCGTATATATGCTGTCTATAAGAGACCGACCTCAGACCTAGGGACACATACAGACTGAAAGTGAAGGGATGGAAAAAGATATTTCATGCAAATGGAAATCAAAAGAAAGCTGGAGTAGCAATTCTCATATCAGACAAAATACACCTTAAAATAAAGACTAGTACAAGAGACAAAGAAGGACACTACATAATGATCAAGGGATCAATCCAAGAAGATATAACAATTGTAAATATTTATGCACCCGATATACAAGCACCTTGATACATAAGGCAAATGCTAACGGCCATAAAAAGGGAAATCAACAGTAACACAATCATAGTAGAGGACTTCAACACCCCATTTTCATCAATGCACGATCATCCAAGATGAAAATAAATACGGCAACAGAAGCTTTAAATGATACATTAAACAAGATGGACTTAATTGATATTTATAGGACATTCCATCCAAAAACAACAGAATACACTTTCATGTCAAGTGCTCATGGAACATTCTCCAGGATAGATCATATCTTGGGTCACAAATCAAGCCTTGGTAAATTTAAGAAAATTGAAATCATGTCAAGTACCTTCTCCAACCACGACACTATGAGATTAGATATCAATTACAGGAAAAATTCTGTAAAAAATACAAAAACATGGAGGCTAAACAATACACTACTCAATAACAAAGAGATCACTGAAGAAATCAAAGCAGACATCACAAAATATGTAGAAACAAATGACAATGAAAACATGATGACCCAAAACCTATGGGATGCAGCAAAAGCAGTTCTAAGAGGGAAGTTTATAGCAATACAGTCCTACCTCAAGAAACAAGAAATATCTCAAATAAACAACCTAACCTTACACCTCAAGCAATTAGAGAAAGAAGAACAAAAGAAAACCCCTAGGTTAGCAGAAGGAAAGAAATCATAAAGATCAGATCAGAAATAAATGAAAGAGAAATGAAGAAAACAATAGCAAAGATCAATAAAACTAAAAGCTGGTTCTTTGAGAAGATAAACAAAATTGAGAAAACATTAGCCAGACTCATCAAGAAAAAAGGGAGAAGACTCAAATCAATAAAATTAGAAATGAAAAAGGAGAAGTAACAACTGACACTGCAGAAATACAAAGGATCATGAGAGATTACTACAAGCAACTATATGCCAATAAAATGGAAACCTGGAAGAAATGGAAAAATTCTTTAAAAGCACAACATTCCAAGACTGAACCAGGAAGAAATAGAAAATATAAACAGACCAATCACAAGCACTGAAATTGAGATTGTGATTAAAAATCTTCCAACCAACAAAAGCCCAGGACCAGATGGCTTCACAGGCAAATTCTATCAAACATTTAGAGAAGAGCTACCACCTTTCCCTCTCAAACTCTTCCAAAATATAGCAGAGGGAGGAACACTCCCAAACTCATTCTACAAGGTTACCATCACCCTGACACCAAAACCAAAGAAAAATATAATAAAGAAAGAAAACTATAGGCAAATATTACTGATGAACATAGATGCAAAAATCCTCAACAAAATACTAGTAAACAGACTCCAACAGCACATTAAAAGGATCATACACCATGATCAAGTGGGGCTTATCCCAGGAATGCAAGGATTCTTCAAAATACACAAAGCAAGCAATGTGATACACCATATTAACAAATCGAAGGAGAAAAACCATATGATCATGTCAATAGATGCAGAAAAAGCTTTTGACAAAATTCAACACCCATTTATGATAAAAACCCTCCAGAAAGTAGGCATAGAGGGAACTTACCTCAACACAATAAAGGCCATATATGACAAACCCACAGCCAACATCATTCTCAATGGTGAAAAACTGAGACCATTTCCTCTAAGATCAGGAACAAGAGAAGGTTGTCCACTCTCACCACTATTATTCAAAATTGTTTTGGAAGTTTTAGCCACAGCAATCAGAGAAGAAAAAGAAATAAAAGGGATCCAAATCGGAAAAGAAGAAGTAAAGCTGTCACTGTTTGCAGATGACATGATAGTATACGTACAGCATTCTAAAGATGCTACCAGAAAACTACTAGAGCTAATCAATGAATTTGGTAAAATAGCAGGATACAAAATTAATGCACAGAAATCTTTTGCACCCCTATACACTAAGGATGAAAAATCTGAAAGAGAAATTAAGGAAACACTTCCCTTTACCATTGCAACAAAAAGAATAAAATACCTAGGAACAAACCTACCTAAGGAGACAAAAGACCTGTATGCAGAAAACTAAGACACTGATGAAAGAAATTAAAGACTATACAAACAGATGGAGAGATATACCATGTTCTTGGATTGGAAGAATCAACACTGTGAAAATGACTACACTACACAAAGCAAGCTACAGATTCATTGCAGTCCCTATCAAACTACCACTGGCATTTTGCACAGAAGTAGAACAAAGAATTTCACAGTTTGTATGGAAACACAAAAGACCCTGAATAGCCAAAGCAACCATGAGAAAGAAAAACGGAGCTGGGAAAATCAGGCTCCCTGACTTCAGACTATATTACAAAGCTACAGTAATCAAGGCAATAATGTACTGACACAAAAACAGAAATATAGATCATGGGAACAGGATAGAAAGCCCAGAGATAAGCCCAAGCATATATGGTCTCCTTATCTTTGATAAAGGAGGCAAGAATATACAATGGAGAAAAGACAGCCTCTTTAATAAGTGGTGCTGGAAAAACTGGACAGCTACATGTAAAAGAATGAAATTAGAACACTTCCAAATACCATACACAAAAAAAACTCAAAATGGCTTAAAGACCTAAATGTAAGGCCAGACACTATAAAACTCTTAGAGGAAAACATAGGCAGAACACTCTATGACATAAATCACAGCAA
>NW_020173113.1:532563-539007 GCF_003031525.2 Neophocaena asiaeorientalis asiaeorientalis | reverse complement strand
AGATGGAGAGATATACCATGTTCTTGGATTGGAAGAATCAACACTGTGAAAATGACTACACTACACAAAGCAAGCTACAGATTCATTGCAGTCCCTATCAAACTACCACTGGCATTTTGCACAGAAGTAGAACAAAGAATTTCACAGTTTGTATGGAAACACAAAAGACCCTGAATAGCCAAAGCAACCATGAGAAAGAAAAACGGAGCTGGGAAAATCAGGCTCCCTGACTTCAGACTATATTACAAAGCTACAGTAATCAAGGCAATAATGTACTGACACAAAAACAGAAATATAGATCATGGGAACAGGATAGAAAGCCCAGAGATAAGCCCAAGCATATATGGTCTCCTTATCTTTGATAAAGGAGGCAAGAATATACAATGGAGAAAAGACAGCCTCTTTAATAAGTGGTGCTGGAAAAACTGGACAGCTACATGTAAAAGAATGAAATTAGAACACTTCCAAATACCATACACAAAAAAAACTCAAAATGGCTTAAAGACCTAAATGTAAGGCCAGACACTATAAAACTCTTGGAGGAAAATATAGGGAGAACACTCTATGACATACATCACAGCAAGATCCTTTTTGACCCACCTCCTAGAGAAATGGAAATAAAAACAAAAATAAACAAATGGGACCTAATGAAACTTAACAGCTTTTGCACAGCAAAGGAAACCATAAACAAGATGAAAAGATAACCCTCAGAATGGGAGAAAATATTTGCAAATGAAGCAACTGACAAAGGATTAATCTCCAAATTATACAAGCAGCTCATGCAGCTCAATATCAAAAAACAAAAAAAACCCAGTCCAAAAATGGGCAGAAGACCTAAACAAACATTTCTCCAAAGAAGATATACAGATCTGCCCCTTTCTTTCCTCTCCTTCTGGCCAACTTCCAGAGTCCTGAAGAAGTTGGTGGGTTTTTTCGTTTGTTTTTGTTTTTCTGCAGTTTTGTCAGTTTTATCATCTCTTTTTGAGGAACGGATTTGTTGAGCTTCTCACTAACCTATTTTGGAAGTCCCACCTCTACAGTAGCTTATTTTAATACCTACTACTTCCATGTCAAGTGGAAGGCAAACAGCTGAAAACAGAAGGCAAGTGGTCCTGAGAAATAGCTGCTTGTTAAAACATTTTAAAGGATACTTGAATTGAATTGCCCATTGAAGAAAACCTATCTTCAAACAAATCAGAGTGGTGAGTAATATTTATTAATACTTGTGTGATTTGGTAATTATTCACCAGCTGAACTAGTGTAATCATCTTACTAAAAGTTCTATAGTTCAAAGTAATCATGTTGACTAGAAATAACACTTCACACAACAAAGTTGAATTGACATATTTTCTTCCTCCAGCAGATGGTGACATTTTATAGATTATGGATAAATTGTCCAGAAGGACCAGCAAGCTAAGTGACTAAAATAGACTTGTATCTATTTCATTTCTTCTTTATCTACATCCTGAATTCATTTACAAAAAAGCATTCATCAAGAAGCTACATCTATCAAAGTAGTCTAAGAACAATAAAAAATCATGACTAATATATACAGTAAAAATTTCAACTTCTTCAGTGCTGAATTACATAGCGTTTTTAATCAGCTATTTTCTCCTTTGGCATCAGGGCACATCAGCCTGCCCATATACAAAAATAGAACAGCAAGGACAGAATGTTCAAGTGGGTAAATTTGTCTTTAAATAATGTTCACCTCTGATTTATCTTTGTTTCTTTCTTCCATGGAGGTCCCTCATTCCTCTCAGTCTCCCAGATTAGTTCTTTAGAATCAATTCTCCCTTCCTTTAAACTCAACACATTAATGTTTACTTCCCTAGTTTCTAACCTACAGTATAGAATCTAATTAAAATTCATTCTTAGGTGTATGTAATTAGTTGTCACAGCTTAATGTGCTAACTATACCGAGGATATTAAATACACTAGTTCAAACCAAACATCAATTGAACATATATTTCAAGGTTTCTTGTGTAGTTCAGAGTCCATCTAGTAAGGGAAAAAAACTCAAACAGTAGGTAAGAGGTATTTTAATGCACGTGTGCACAAGATTCCATGGGAACCCAGAATGTGAATCGTTAATTCTGTTGAAGGAACTTTATATGTGAGTTTCAAACCTCAGTGCCATATCATAGACTGAGATGGGCAAAGGTCATTTCAGGCAGAGGGAACAACTTGAGCTCAGATTTAGAAGCATCAAACTACTCGGCATTTTTGCTAAACCCAGAACAGTCTTGTTCGAATACACAGTATAAAACACAGTGTGCCAACAGAACTGGAATGGTGGATGGGAGGGGAAGAGGAAGGAAATGGGGGAAAGTGAGACTGTAGAGGTAGGTTGTTGCCAGACTGTGAAACCCTTAGAAGGCATGCTAAAGAGTAATGACAGCTCTATGAAAAACCTTATGAGGTGTACTAAGGAGTGTGGACTTGATCTTGTGAGCCTCAAAGAGCTGTATTTTAAAAGCAGTGAGGGATGGAAGCAGAGAGACCAACTGAAAGGTGACAAATCGCACAAAGCCTGAGAGAAATAACACAGTGTGGATTGATGAGTGGTGACGTCTTGCAGAGAAAAGTGTCAGTGATGAAGGCAAGTGTAAGAGACATTAACACGGTAGACTTCTGGGCTGAGGCGAATGGCTGGATGTGGTGCCTGAGAAAAGGGGAGGCATGCCCAAAGATGACTGTGAGGTTTCTAATTCTGCCATCTTGGTGTCTAATGATAGCATTATTCAAAACAGGAAATTCATGAAGAATAGCAGATTTGTAGAGGGCTGCAGAGGATTTGGTTGGGGACAAAGTGAATTTGAGATGCTTGCAGGCATCCAGGTGGAGGTGCTGAGACAGAAGCGGAAATATGAGTCTCATTGGAATTCAAGAGAGAAACATGGAAATGGCATTTGAGTGAACACTGTAAACTTGCTGGGAGAGGCCATGGTAATGGAGTCTCAGGTGGTTGAGTGCAATGAGAAGAGGGGTCCAAGGATGGGATTCCCAGTATTTTAGGTTAGGTGGAGACTATGAAGGAGATTAAGAAGGAGGAGCTTGAGCGGTAGCAAGGAATAGAGTCGTGTTTGAAGACGAAAGATGGTAACTAACCTTCCTCTCACAGTGTAACCTCCATATTTGTGGGAGATGGAGTGGTATACAATGATATCCTAACAATATTTCTAGAATAACCCCTGCCTCACTTTGGACAGAGCTTGGAAGACTGTCCATGCCAGAAAGTCAACATCATAAGAATGTGAAGTGAGAGTATTATGAAAGATGCCCTGACCTACACTGTGTACTTAATTAATTTTTCTTTTCTGATGAGAAAAAAATTAACAAACTTAACTAAGTTCCATTAAAATCTATGTTTTCATCCTCACAAGATAAATTATACATATTACAACAAGGAAGGAAAATGTGTAAAATTGGAAAAATTCCTGTGAGAAGACACTCTTTGCCCAGAAAATACATTTATTTGCTGATTTAAGTTTCTATCAGAACATACAGAGGGACCTGGGAAATGAGTTGTAATTGGATTTCAACAGGAATCCACCCTTTCTGCCTTTGTCGATGTCAGAGCGTGTGGTGGATGCTGTCCAGATTCTCCTTCAGGAATAAAGAAAATGTTCCCCAGCTGCTGGGAGTGGTGCCCATGGAGAGCCCTCAGCTGCCGGCCTCTTCAGAGATTGCCTTGGCTGAAGAGAGCTGCCTCACCCAAAGTCACAGCCTTCTATGGATTGGCCTGAAACTAATAACCGAATGACAGGGGGCCTGTCCCCTCAACTTGGGACAACTCTCAATAGCCACTCCATCTTCAAAGGTCACCATGTGGTACGCCAAAAGAGTCGTTGGGCTCCTATTGTAAGCCAGCTTCTCCCTGTTTCCAATCCTGCATCCTTCCATTCCCTTCAATAGACGTTGATGCCTCTGATAAATCTCCTGCATGCTAATCTCTATCTCAGAGTCTGCTTCAACAGAAGACTCAACCTATAACAGGGGTGAACTCATAGAGCATAGACATGGGTTGCAGGCAAACCCTAGGCCCACCTTTTCATCCATTTGAGCTTGGTCATTGGAAGAAAGCAGGGCTAGAAATATCTGGATTTCTTAAGTTTATTCTTAAATTAACCTACAGTAAAACTCACTCTTTGGGGCATACAGTTTTATGAGTTTCCACAAATGCACCAAGTCATGTAACCTCAACCACAGGCAAGTTACAGAATAGTTATAATTACCACCACTCCCCAAACTCCCTCATTCTGTCACTTTATAATCAGTTCCTCTACTCTGTCCTTAATCCCTGACAACCACTAATCTCTTCTATCAATATACTTATGCATATTCCAGAATGTAATATAAATGGAATCATACAGAATGTAGACTTTTGAGCCTGGTTTCTTTCACATAGAATAATGCATTTGAGATTCATCCATGTTGCGTATTATCAACAGTGTGTTCTTTTTTATTGTTGAGTAGTATTTCATTGTATAGATCACCAGTTTGTTTCTCCATTCACCAACTGAAGGACATTTATGTTGTTTCCAATTTTTAGCAACTATTTAAAAAAACTGCTATATTCACATAGAGGGTTTGGTTTGAACATCAGTTTTCATTTCTTTTGGGTAAATATGTTGCCATGGAATTGATGGGTCATGTAGTAAGTGTATTTTTAACTTTATAAGAAACTGCCAAACTGTTTTTCCAAACTGTTTGAACCACTTTTACACTCCTGCCAGCAATGTGTTAGAGTTCTAATTGTGCTACAACCTTGCCAGCTGCTGTTATTGCCAGGTTTTTTAAAGCCATTATAATAGGCGTTCAGTGGTATCTCATTGTGGTTTTAATTTGCATTTTACTATTGATGTTGAGCATCTTTTCTCACAGGAAATGCAGTGGAATATCTTCCTTGGTGCAGTGTCTGTTCAAATCTTTTGTGCATTTTCATATTGGGCTTTCTGTTTCCTTATTGTTGAATTTTGAGAGTTCTTTCTATATTCTAGTTATGTCTTTTGTCAAACATGTTATTTATAAATATTTTCTCCCAATATATAGCTTTTAGTTTTACCCTCTTAACAGCATCTTTTGTTGAGCAAAAATTTTTACTTTTCATGAAGTCCAACTTATCAAATTTTAATTTTATAGATGGTGCTTTTGGTGTCATATCTAAGAATTCTTGTGCCCAGGGCACAAAGATTTTTTTCTATGTTTTCTTCTAAAAGTTTTACATCTTACATTTAGGTCTATGATTGATTTTGAGTGAATTTTTGTAAAAAGTGTGAGGTATGTGTTGAGGTTCATTTATTATATATGGATGCCCAATTGTTCCAGTACCATTTTTTAAAAAGTTTTATTGAAGTATAGTTGAGTTACAATGTTTTGTTAATCTCTTCTGTACAGCAAAGTGACTCAGTTTTATATATATATATATATATATATATTTCTTTTTCATATTTTTTTCATATTCCTTTCCATTATGGTTTGTCAAAGGATATTGAATATAGTTCCCTGTGCTATACAGTAGGACCTTGTTTTTTATTCATCCTATATATAATAGTTTGTCTCTGGTAATCCCAAACTCCCAATCCTTCCCTCCCCTAAGGGCCCTCCCCCTTGGCAACCACAAGTCTATTCTCTATATCTGTGAGTCTGTTTTTGTTTTGTAGATATGTTGTTTTGTATCATATTTTAGATTCCACATATAAGTGATATCATATGGTATTTGTCTTTCTCTTTCTGACTTACTTCTCTTAGTACGATAATCTCTAGGTCCATCCATGTTGCTGAAAATGACATTATTTCATTCTTTTTATGCCTGAGTAATATTCCATTGTATATATATACCACATCTTCTTTATCCATTCATCTGTCAATGGACATTTAGGTTGTTTCCATATCTTGGCTATTGTAAAGAGTGCTGCTATGAACATAGGGGTGCACATATCTTTTCGAATTATAGTTTTGTCTAGGTATATGCCCAGGAGTGGGATTGTAGGATCATATGGTAACTCTATTTTTAGTTTTTTGAGGAACCTCCACACTGTTTTCCATAGTGGATGCACCAATTTACATTCCCACCAAGAGTATAGAAGGGTTCCCTTTTCTCCACACCCTCTGCAGCATTTATTATTTGTAGGCTTTTTAATGATGGCCATTCTGACTTGTGTGAGGTGGTACCTCATTATAGTTTTGATTTGCATTTCTCTAATAATTAGTGATGTTCAGCATCTTTTCATGTGCCTATTGGCCATCTGTATGTCTTCTTTGGAAAAATGTCTATTTAGGTCTTCTGTCCGTTTTTCAATTGGGTTGTTTGTTTTTTTATTATTGATTTGTATGAGCTGATTGTATATTTTGGAAATTAAGCCCTTGTCGGTTGCATTGTTTGCAAATATTTTCTCCCATTTCATAGGTTGTCTTTTCATTTTGTTTATGGTTTCCTTT
>NW_020173113.1:527464-531283 GCF_003031525.2 Neophocaena asiaeorientalis asiaeorientalis | reverse complement strand
TTCTTTTTCATATTTTTTTCATATTCCTTTCCATTATGGTTTGTCAAAGGATATTGAATATAGTTCCCTGTGCTATACAGTAGGACCTTGTTTTTTATTCATCCTATATATAATAGTTTGTCTCTGGTAATCCCAAACTCCCAATCCTTCCCTCCCCTAAGGGCCCTCCCCCTTGGCAACCACAAGTCTATTCTCTATATCTGTGAGTCTGTTTTTGTTTTGTAGATATGTTGTTTTGTATCATATTTTAGATTCCACATATAAGTGATATCATATGGTATTTGTCTTTCTCTTTCTGACTTACTTCTCTTAGTACGATAATCTCTAGGTCCATCCATGTTGCTGAAAATGACATTATTTCATTCTTTTTATGCCTGAGTAATATTCCATTGTATATATATACCACATCTTCTTTATCCATTCATCTGTCAATGGACATTTAGGTTGTTTCCATATCTTGGCTATTGTAAAGAGTGCTGCTATGAACATAGGGGTGCACATATCTTTTCGAATTATAGTTTTGTCTAGGTATATGCCCAGGAGTGGGATTGTAGGATCATATGGTAACTCTATTTTTAGTTTTTTGAGGAACCTCCACACTGTTTTCCATAGTGGATGCACCAATTTACATTCCCACCAAGAGTATAGAAGGGTTCCCTTTTCTCCACACCCTCTGCAGCATTTATTATTTGTAGGCTTTTTAATGATGGCCATTCTGACTTGTGTGAGGTGGTACCTCATTATAGTTTTGATTTGCATTTCTCTAATAATTAGTGATGTTCAGCATCTTTTCATGTGCCTATTGGCCATCTGTATGTCTTCTTTGGAAAAATGTCTATTTAGGTCTTCTGTCCGTTTTTCAATTGGGTTGTTTGTTTTTTTATTATTGATTTGTATGAGCTGATTGTATATTTTGGAAATTAAGCCCTTGTCGGTTGCATTGTTTGCAAATATTTTCTCCCATTTCATAGGTTGTCTTTTCATTTTGTTTATGGTTTCCTTTACTGTGCAAAAGCTTGTAAGTTTGATTAGGTCCCATTTGTTTGTTTTTGTTTTTATTTCTAGTGCCTTGGGAGACTGACCTAAGAAAACATTGGTACGATTTATGTCAGAGAATATTTTACCTATGATCTCTTCTAGGAGTTTTATGGTGTGGTATCTTATGTTTAAGTCTTTAAGCCATTTTGAGTTTATTTTTGTACATGGTGTGAGGGTGTGTTCTAACTTCATTGATTTATATGCAGCTGTCCAACTTTCCCAGCACCACTTGCTGAAGAGACTTTTCCCCATTTTATATTCTTGCCTCCTTTGTCAAAGATTAATTGATTGTATGTGTATGGGTATTTTCCTGGGTTCTTTATTCTGTTCCACTGATCCGTATGTTTTTGTGCCAATACCACACTGTTTTGATTACTGTAGCTTTGTAGTATTGTCTGAAGTCTGGGAGGGTTATGCCTCCTGCTTTGTTCTTTTTCCTCAAGATTGCTTTGGCAATTCTGGGTCTTTTATGTTTTCATGTAAATTTTATGATTCTCTGGCTTTGCTAACCAGAAATTCTACCTGGAAATTTTAAAATGTTCTATTAAATAATTCTTGAGAGGAAGGGAAATTAAAAAATGAAATAATAGAACTAATTTAAAAATAATGCTAATAAAAACACTACATATCAGAAATTATTGGATATAATTTTTTAAATGATTGGATGAAACTCCATACCCTTAAACAATATCAATAAATAACAACAAATGAATAATATCCATACTAATAACATGAAAAAATGAAAACATGAAAATATATGAATTAAATTCTGCTAACTTTGTACTCAAAGGTGTAAAGCTGAAAGCTTTTCCTCTAAGATTAGGAAAAAGATAAGAATGCCTACTCTTGCCATGTTTATTCAGCGTAGTCCTAGCCAGAGCATTTGGGCTAGACAAAGAAATAAAAGGCATCCATATTGGAAAGGAAGAAGTAGAATTGTTTCTCTTTGCAGGCGACATGATATTCTATACATATATATATATGTGTGTGTGTATATATATATATATACACATACACACACACATATAAAAATTCCCAACTCAAAACCCTAGAAAAAGAGCAACAAAGTAAACAAAGTAAAAGCACAGGGAGGAAAGAATAAAGATAAAAGCAGAAATTAATGAGATTAAAAAATAGAAAAACTATATTTTTACATCTAATTAGTAAATCAAAAGCCTTTTTTCTTGAATAAATTAGTAAAATAGACAAACCACTATTGTACTGATAGTTCCAGTTTAATGTTAAATATTTGTGAAGATAATGGGTATCCTTACCTTGTTCCTGATCTTAGCAGAAATTTCTCTAGTGTTCCAAGGGAAAAAAAAAAGGTGGCAGATGTATACAAGGTTAGAAATGACATGAGGGAAATAATCATTGAAATAGAAGAAATTTTTTTTAATCATGAGGACTTTCATAGACCTCTATGCAAATAAATTTGAAAACAGATGAAATAGATAAGTTTTTAGGAAAATACAGTTGCTAAAATTGACCCCTTTAGAGAGACAAAGCTTAAACATATCAATTTCTTTAAAGTTATAAAAGAACTCTTCCACAAAAGAGCAGTTGGCCCAGATGGTTTCACAGTAGAATTCTGCCAAACATCCATAGACAAGATTGTTCAAATAGTACATAAATTATTCCATAGCATGGAAAATGAAGGAGAAACTTTACTTTCTTTTCATGAAGCAAGTATAATCTTGATACCTAAACCTTATAAAGACAGCATAAAAATCACAAATTAAATCACTTTTATGAATATTGGTGCAAAAATACTAAATAAAAAATAAGCAAACATGATCCAACATGATATTAGTAAGTAATACTCCATGTCTAACTGGGATTTAATCCTGAAATGAAAGGTTGGTTCAATATTATGAAATTCATTAATATAACATATTAACACATCTGAGAAGAAAAATTATTTGATTATCTCCATTGATGTGAAAAAGCCTTTGACAGAATTTAACTTTATTTCTTAATTTTAAAAACACTCAAGAAAACAGAAATTTATGGATACTTCCTTTACATACTTCCTAGCATCTCAGGAATTTCTGTTAAGATCAGGAACAAGGTAAGGATACCCATTATCTCCACGACTATTTAACACTAAAGTGACGGAATTAGCCAATAGAATTAGACAAGAGAAATTAATTAGAGGCATAAGAGTTTGAAAAACAGAAATAATTTTCTATTTGCAGATGACATGATAGTAAACCTGGAGGCCGCTACAGAGTCAATAATAAAAACTAACTCAAACAATGAAAGAATTCAGTAAGTTAGCAGGATATAAAATTAACATAAAGGAATCAGCTGCTTCATGTGCACGATAACCTGTTAGTAAATGTAATCTTAGAGAAAAATCCATTTACAATAGCAACAAAGAAGGTAAAATACTTGAGAATAAGTTGAACAAGGAATATGCTAATCTATACAATGAAAACCTTAAAACACTCCTGAATGACACAAAAGTAGTCTTGAGCAAATGGAAAGACATTCCTTTATCTTGGATAGGACAAGTCAATATCATAAAGACAATTCTCCTCCCTAAGTTATTTTAAAAATTCACCACACTCTCAATAAAAATACCAATAAGTTTTATTCTGGACCTAGACAAGTTGACCCTAAAATTTATATGGAAAAACAAATTTGTGAGAATAGCAAAATGGTCTAAGGTTTTTGAACTGGCCAGGTTCTCTTCTGCTACTCCATTGCCACCTCATTTAATTGGGCTCTTCTCCATCTTCAGATCTCAGCTCGAGTGTCCCTTCTGGGAAGCCTTTA
>NW_020173113.1:522358-527215 GCF_003031525.2 Neophocaena asiaeorientalis asiaeorientalis | reverse complement strand
TGTGATCCCTTTTCTACACACACACACACACACACACACACACACACACACACACACATACACACACAATCTAAGGCAGGCATTTTGTTATACACTGTCACAGAACTGTGTTACTCTCCTTCATAGCACCTTGGCTCAATTTGGAGTTATTTACACACTGGGGGATTTATTTGGTTAATGCTGGTCTCCTCTCCTAGGCTGGAAAGGACAAGAGAGGAGAGACAGGGACTGTTTTCCTCACCATGTATCTCCTCAGCCCAGCACAAACCCAGGTGTAAATGCATGATTGCATCTGGTAAATATTTTTGAATAAATATCAAGACATGAAAAAAATACAAAGGAAAGTTCCAGCCATTTTTGAGGAGGTTTGGTCTCTAGTCCAGGGTTTTTAAAGGATTAAAGATGTGATTTTAGCACCCCTGTTTATAATGTTTGAAACCTCATGAAAAAGAGAAAAGGTAGCAGAATAAATGAATCAAAAGGAATCATTTTTTTTCTTTTTCCCACATCAACAATTGGCCTCATTTTTCCTCAGCCAGGCCTGCAGATTCTGCTTTCCCAGGCTCTCTCCATCCTTTCCTTTCCTACTGCCATCTACTTCAAATCCTCCTCCCCTTCCCGCCCAGTACGTCTTCTTGCCTCCATCTCAATCCACTGGACTCCAGCAAGACTATTTTTGGAAAGTCATTTCTGCTAATATTACTTACTCCCTCAATAAAAATAGTCAGTGATTTGCTTTCAAAGACCAAATGCAAAAGCGCTTCCTGCAGCAGTCACCTATGTGCTTGACACCATGATAAGCTCTGGCATTCAACACCCCTAACCACACAATTTACAAGCTTTAATGATTTGAGTCTTTATCCAAAGGCCCATTGGAAGCCATGACAGACTCCAAGCCCAGGAGTGACAGGACTGGAATAAATCACTGATTCAAAATCAGAGGAGAGGGGACTTCCCTGACAGCCCAGTGGTTAAGACTCTGCGCTTCCACTGCAGGGGTCGCGGGTTCCATCCCTGGTTGGGGAACTAAGATCCCGCATGCTGCAAGGCTCGGCCAAACTACGATTAAAAACAAAACAAAACAAAACAAAAACAGGGCTTCCCTGTTGGCGCAGTGGTTGAGAGTCCGCCTGCCGATGCAGGGGACACGGGTTCGTGCCCCGGTCCGGGAGGATCCCACATGCCGCTGAGCAGCTGGGGCCCGTGAGCCATGGCCGCTGAGCCTGCGCGTCCGGAGCCCGTGCTCCACAACGGGAGAGGCCACAACAGCGAGAGGCCCGAGTACCGCAAAAAAAAAAAAAAAAAAAAAAAAGGAGGAGAGCAGAGTGGAGACAGAGACCAGCTAAGCAGTTTTTACAGTGCTCCAGGGGACAGAGGTGCTCACCTGGGCTAGGCTGGTGGTAGTGGCAATGAAGAGAGGTAAACAAATTAAAGGGATATGAGGAGGTAAAACCAACCTGCCTTGGTGATGGATTGGATTGAAGAAGGTGGGGCTGAGAAAGAAGGAGGTGCCAAGACCAACTCCTACATTTCTGACTGCATAATAAAATAGATGGTTTTCCCATTCACATATTAAACTTGAGATGACCAAGAGAGATTGTCAAGTAGGCAACTAGATTTCTAGGTCTGGAGCTCCAAGGAGGAATCTGGACCAGAAATGTCGATCTGGGGTTATTGAAGAAACCACAGAGAAGAAAAAGGGCCTAGGGCTGAGCCTGAAGGAATTCTAAACATTCTGACATTGAATGACCAGGCAGAGAAGGGTGAGCTTCTCACAACAATGACAGTAACAAAATCCTTGAATCTTACTCCACGTCATGCTCTGGGGTTCTATTTATATCTAGCTAGCTAGCTATCTGTATTATAAGATTTAATTCTTACAATAACCCTACAGGGTAGGTACTATTAGGGTCACTGTTTTACAGAGCCCGGTCTCCCAAGCACTGTGCTGTGAAGGTGCAGCTATGAAACGGGAGGAGAGCTGAGCAAAGGGCATGTTGCCAAAGTTGAAAGAAGAGAGAGTTTGTAGGCGGGAGCTGTCAACAGTGTAAATGCTACTGCAAGGTCAAATAGGCGAGGCATTGAAAATGTCCTCTGGAGTCAATAACACAGAAGCTATTAATAAGCTTAGAAAGAGCTGTTTAGGTAGCAATATGGGGTCAGAATCCAGACTGGACTGTGCTGAGAATGAGTAGGAGATGACAGCAGGGAGGGAACAAGTATAGACAACTCCACCGAGAAGCTGGGCTGTAAGGAGCGGGCAGAGAAACTGATGACAGCAGGTCGAGGGTGTGGCGAGGATGCCGGGCAGGAGGATGCAAGTGCAGGCTGGAATCCAGCCAGGCTCTGCATCCAGCTGTCAACTTGGACCTGGGGCTGTGGCCTGAAGGCAGGGGTGCTTTTCTCACTGTGGTCAGTCCTCCTTTCTGCAATTCCTCTGTCTGGAGGGGCACCTTCTGATCCCCATAAAGGTGCTGAATGTGTTAGCAGCAGCTGTGCTACATGAAACTGTGAATCAATGGGACTTTAAAAAGAAAAAGAGAGACATTTAACTATGCTGCATTCTCACGTTGGTGAGAATAATCTGGTTGAGAGAATGTGGTTGAATTAACAGGAGGGAGAAGTGTTGACTCATGGGGAGAGGGGCCTACTCTATTATACCAGAAAGAAGAAAAAAGGGGTGGCAGGTTCACTAACTTAGGTGTGATAGAAGTCACTTTGTAGAAAACAACTTTATGGGTTTGTTAATTGACTGTTGGGGTGACAGACAAGTGACCTTGATGATTCCTAGTGTTTCTCTACTCTTAGGGCTGTACAGTTAATCTGGGGTCTTAGGATCACTGGGTTTTGGTTCACATGATTGCCCCTGAGATGTCACCATCACTCTCTCTGTGACCCTTCTGCTGCCTCCCATCTGTGGCTGTCAAGATGAACCATGCAGCCACTCCTCCTTGAGTACTGCTCTTCCCTGATGCGTGGCCAGGAAGAAGAGCTCAGGTACTCTCTGCTCTGGGGGCATAGGCTTTCCTCTCTCCCTTCCCCCACCCCCAGCCTAGGGGAGGGGCCCATGGAGCGCTGCTCTTTCCTCTGCTTCTCCAAGATATTTTATCGAAGCCCTCACACCTTCTCTGTATCAGCTAGTTTTTGCTGTGTAACAACCCCCTAAAACTTAGTATCTTGAAATCCACAGCTGTTATTTCTCACAACTCTGTGGGTCAGCTTGGTGATTCTCCTGGTTTGGTTCAACTTGAATGGGGCTGGACAGTGTCGCATCTTTTCAAAGCATGCTTCTCAGACCAGCAGTACCCAGGAGCTTATTAGAAATGTAGACTCTCTAGCCCCACCCTAGGCCTAATGAATCAGTTTTGGCATTTGGCAAGATCCCCAGGTGGGTTACGTATAAAGTTTGAGAAGCACTGATCTAAGATATCCTCCCTCACCTGTCAGGTGGTTGGCATGCTGGTTTGTCTGGGGGCCTCAGCTCGGATGGCTTACTCTCTGATCCATGCGGCTACCCAGGCTTCTTCACACGGTGATCTCAGCGTTCCCAAGAGCAGCAAGAGGGCAACCCCCAAAGTGGAAGCATTTTTCAAGCCTCTGCTCGTTTCATGTTTGCTACTGTCCCATTGGCCAATGCAAGTCACAAGGCAATCCTAGAGTCAGTGGAGGAAGGCACTACCAAAGGACATGGAGAGAGGAGGGGAAAACTTTGTGGTTATTTTAAAAACCTACCTACCATACTCTCCAGTACTGGAGTTTATGCTTTTGGAAAGAAACACCAGCGACCTTCTGCATTCTGCCCAGCCACATCCCTCCCTACAGGTGAGCACAGAGTCACTTACTTGCTTAAAAAAGGAGAGAAGGGAAAAGTGAAAATATAAGGAAGGAAAAAGTTATAGATTAATGTTGGAAAATAATATCCTTGCAAAGGAGAAGATGGGTACAGAAGTAAGTGGATATATGGATCTGATAGTGGACAAGTGAGATTCTCCAACCATTTCATATTTTCTATGAAGTAAGAGGTAAGGTCACCTGTTGAGAATGGGGAGGGGGGTGGAGGGCAAAGAGGGAAAACAGAGTAGACCTCTCCTCAGAGAAGAGGTTTGAAATAGTCACAGTTGAACTTGAGACTAGGAACTGACATGAAAAGCACAGAACTGGGACTTCCCTGGTGGTGCAGTGGTTAAGAATCCACCTGCAAATGCAGGGGACATGGGTTTGATCCCTGGTCTAGGAAGATCCCACATGCTGCGGGGCCACTAAGGCCATGCAGCACAACTACTGAGCCTGTACTCTAGGGCCTGTGAGCCACAACCACTGAGGCTGCGTGCCACAACTACTGAAGCCCACGCGCCAAGAGCCCATGCTCCGCAACAAAGAGAAGCCACCGCAATGAGAAGCCCTCGCACCGCAACAAAGAGTACCCGCCCCTTGTCACAACTAGAGAAAGCTCCCACTCACCGCAACTAGAGAAAGCCCCCGCGCAACAATGAAGACCCAATGAGGCCAAAAATAAATAAATTTATTTATTAAAAAAAGAAAGAAAAACACAGGATTTCAGGGACCAATTAGGTTGATGCTTATGACTTTATCTTGATGCCAATCTGCCCCGTGGGGAAACTTTTTGCAACAGCGTTGGCAGGCACAGAGAAAGCCAAAAGCAGAGATTGGGGGGGGGATGTTGCTAAGTGAGTAATAAAAAGACAGAGGGTCAGGGAGCTCAGGTTATTGGTAGAAGCGTTACTAAAAATAATGGTCTGGAGCACGGGAGACCTTCAAGATGGCAGAGGAGTAAGACGCGGAGATCACCTTCCTCCCCACAAATACATCATTAATACATCTACACGTGGAACAACA
>NW_020173113.1:508997-522340 GCF_003031525.2 Neophocaena asiaeorientalis asiaeorientalis | reverse complement strand
CGGCCTGAGTGAGCCAGAGCCCCCGAATCAGCGGCTCCTTTAACCCCATCCTGTCTGAGCGAAGAACAGACGCCCTCAGGTGACGTACACGCAGAGGCGGGGCCAATCCAAAGTTGAACCCCAGGAGCTGTGCGAACAAAGAGAAAGGGAAATCCCTCCCAGGAGCCTTAGGAGCAGAGGATTAAATCTCCACCATCAACATGATGTACCCTGCAACTGTGGAATACCTGAATAGACAACGAATCATCCCAAAATTGAGGCAGTGGAGTTTGGGAGCAACTTTTGCTATACGCGACTGACTAGTTTCTGGTTTTATGTTTATCTCAGTTTAGTATTTAGTTTATTATCATTGGTAGATTTGTTTATTGATTTGGTTGATCTCTTCCTTATTTATATATATATATTTTTTTCTTTTTCTCTTTTTGTGAGGGTGTATGTGTATGCTTCTTTGTGTGATTTTGTCTATATAGCTTTGCTTTTACCATTTGTCCTAGGGTTTGTCTGTCCGTTCTTTTTGTTTTTTTTTTTAAGTATACTTTTTAGCGCTTGTTATCATTGGTGGATTTGTTTTTTGGTTTGGTTGTTCTCTTCTTTCTTTCTTTTCTCTTTTTTTCTTAATTACTTTTTAATTTTTTTATTTTTAATAATTTAAAAATTTTTTTATTTTAATAACTATTTCTTTTTATTTTCTTTCTTTCTTTCTTTCTTTCTTTCTTTCTTCCTTCCTTCCTTCCTTTCTTCCTTGCTTTCTTTCTCCCTCCCTTTTCTTCTGAGCTGTGTGGCTAACAGGGTCTTGGTGCTCCATCCACGTGTCAGACCTGTGCCTCTGAGGTGGGAGAGCAGAATTCAGGACACTGGTCCACCAGCCTCCCAGCTCCACATAATATCAAACAGTGAAAGCTTTCCCAGAGATCTCCATCTCAACGCTAAGACCCAGCTCTAGGGACTGAGAAAATATTTGAAGAGATTATAGTTGAAAACTTCCCTAATATGGGAAAGGAAATAGTTGATAAAGTCCAGGAAGCACAGAGAGTCCCATACAGGATAAATCCAAAGAGAAACATGCGACGACACATACTAATCAAACTATCAATAATTAAATACAAAGAAAACATATTAAAAGCAGCAAGGGAAAAACAACAAATAACGTACAAGAGAATCCCCATCAGGTTAAGAGCTGATCTGTCAGCAGAAACTCTGCAAGCGAGAAAGGAGTGGCAGGATATACTGGAGCTGGAGGAATCAGGCTCCCAGACTTCAGACTATACTACAAAGCTATAGTAATCAAGACAGTATGGTACTGGCACAGAAACAGAAATATAGATCAGTGTAACAGGACAGAAAGCCCAGAGATAAACCCACGTACATATGGTCACCTTACTTTTGATAAAGGGGGCAAGAATATACAATGGAGAAAAGACAGCCTCTTCAGTAATTGGTGCTGGGAAAACTGGACAGCTACATGTAAAAGAATGAAATTAGAAGACTCCAAAACACCATACAAAAAGTAAACTCAAGGGCTTCCCTTGTGGCACAGTAGTTGAGAGTCTGCCTGCCAATGCAGGGGCACAGGTTCGTGCCCCAGTCCGGGACGATCCCACATGCCACGAAGCGGCTAGGCCTGTGAGCCATGGCCACTGAGCCTGCGCGTACGGAGCCTGTGTTCCGCAACGGGAGAGGCCACAACAGTGGGAGGCCCGTGTACCGCAACAAAACAAAACAAAACAAAACAAAACATAATAATAATAAACTCAAAATGGCTTAAAGACCTTAATGTAGGGCCAGACACCATAAAACTCTTGGAGGAAAACATGGGCAGAACACTCTATTACATAAATAACAGGAAGATCCTTTTTGACCCACCTCCTAGAGAAATGGAAATAAAAACAAAATAAACAAATGGGACCTAATGAAACGTAACCACTTTTGCACAGCAAAGGAAACCATAAACAAGATGAAAAGATAACCCTCAGAATTGGAGAAAATATTTGCAAGTGAAGCAACTGACAAAGGATTAAACTCCAAAATTTACAAGCAGCTCATGCAGCTCAAAATGCAAAAAACAAACAACCCAATCCAAAAATGGGCAGAATACCCAAATAGACATTTCTCCAAAGAAGATATACAGACTGCCAACAAACACATGAAAGGATGCTCAACATCACTAATCATCAGAGAAATGCAAATCAAAACTACAATGCAATACCATCTCACACCGGTCAGAATGGCCAGCATAAAAAAATCTACAAACAATAAATCCTGGAGAGGGTGTGGAGAAAAGGGAACCCTCATACACTGTTGGTGGGAATGTAAATTGATACAGCCACTATGTAGAACAGTATGGAGGTTCCTTAAAAAACTACAAATAGAACTACCATACGACCCAGCAATCCCACTACTGGGCATATACCCTGAGAAAACCATAATTCAAAAAGAGTCATGTACCCCAATGTGAATTGCAGCTCTACTTACAACATCCAGGACATGGAAGCAACCTAAGTGTCCATCAACAGATGAATGGATAAAGAAGGTCTATACAGATATATACAGATATATATCTTTATATATAAAGTGGGTGGGATAGGGAGGGTGGGAGGGAGATGCAAGAGGGAGGAGATATGGGGATATATGTATATGTATAGCTGATTCATTTTGTTATAAAGCAGAAACTAACACACCACTGTAAAGCAATTATATTCTAATAAAGGTGTTAAGACAAATATAATGGTCTGGGGGCTTCCCTGGTGGCGCAGTGGTTAAGAATCTGCCTGCCAGTGCAGGAGACACGGGTTCAATCCCTGGTCCAGGAAATCCCCCATGCCGCAGAGCAACTAAGCCCATGTGCCACAACTACTGAGCCTGCATTCTAAAGCCTGGGAGCCACAACTACTGAAGCCTGTGCACCCTAGAGCCCACGTGCCACAACTACTGAGCACACATGACACAACTACTGAAGCCCACACTCTCTAGGGCCCACGTGCTGCAAGTACTGAGCTGCACGCTGCAACTACTGAAGCCCGCACACCTAGAGCCGCCCTCCGCAGCAAAAGAAGCCACCACAATAAGCCTGTGCACCACAGCGAAGAGTAGCCCCTGCTCGCTGCAATTAGAGGAGAGCCCGTGCACAGCAACGAAAACCCAACGCAGCCAAAAAAATTAATTGATTAATGAAATAAAAGTAATGGTCTGGGGTCTCTTAGCTGAATATGAAAAATTGAGAAGTAAGTGGGGGTAGTGGTCAATGAGGTTGGAAAATAGAGAGGATTTGAACCAGTGGCTGAAAGGAGAGGGAACTGTAGACAAAAAGCAGGATGCCTGAGCTAGTGATTTCAGAGGTGGAGTCGTTGCTGTGATGAAAAAGACTAGAGGAGAAGATCTTTGGAGATATTTCCACTTTTCCAGTTTGAACACCTTCCCCTGGTGGAGATGAGTACATTTGCTTTCTATCGTCATTAACCTTACAACACCTTCCCCAAGGGGGTGTTCATTATCCTCCCGAAACAGAGCAAAAATTAGCGTTTTTAGTTCTCTTGTATTTCAGGCACTCTGATCTGCCTCTTGGACTTCCTGTCACTTTTTCATCCATCCTTGAGTACATGTTCCTCCTTATGGGTCCTTTTATTTTTTTTAACTTCTTATTTTATATTGGAGTATAGCCGATTAACTATGTTGTGATAGTTTCAGGTGCACAGCAGAGGGACTCAGCCATACATACACATGTATCCATTCTCCTTATGGGTCCTTGTAAACACTGAGCTCCTGAGAAATTCCAGCATCCTACCACTCTGATTCTGTAAATGTCTTTTGCTCATGTGTGTCATAATAGGCTAGGTTATTCTGTGCTAACAAAGGACCCCAAAATCTCAGGCTGGAAGGTATGGAGGCACTAAAACTTATCCGCATTTTACAAATGAGTAAACTGATCTTCAGGGTGTCGGTAAAACGTGCATGGCCCTCAGCGGGCAAAACCCTAGGAAGACAACACTTATATTTCCGCAAAGGCTACACCTAAACAATTAAATGCTCTGAGTGAACGCAGTTGTGCTTCCAATTCCTCTGGACCACGATGCACTATGCAATCTGCGTCTTTATGCTAGTGGAGAAGTGCTCCCATCCAGAGCTCAGTAACACCCACCCCGGGGCTGACGGGGGCGCTGGATGTAGATAGTGACCAGGGGCCCCATTCTAAATAGTGTGGAGGCGAGCCTGCTTACGACAGAGATGGCCAAGCAGGGGACATAAAACAGGAGAGACAGTGGAGTTCTCCGGGTGGGGTCCACGTCCTGTCACTGGGTACATTCTGTACACACGAGCCCCTCCCTTGCTTGCACTCAATTCATGAAGACTTGACTTCATCACGGAGGAGTTGGGGAAAGGTGGGGTCTGGCTCCGTGCGCCCCAGCCGGCGTCCCCCGCCCCGCGGCAACCCCTCCCAGATCAGGCAGAGCCCTGGACGAACCCCAGCGGGTAGAGAGGCGGGGAGAAGCTGCGGGGTGGAAGGCGGGGCGGGCCGCTGCCTAGTCGGCCAATAGGCGGCTCTCCAGCGCGGAGCCTGGAGAGGGCAGGGGATTCGCCACTAGCACCACCGCCTCCAGAGTTTCCCTTGTGGATGCACAGCCCCAGTGACTCCGCTCCTCCCGGCGCAGAGGGGCTCCAAGAGGCCGGAGGAGCGCACTCGGGACGGGATTTCCGAGGAAAGGGAGAGGAAGGGCGCCCCACCCGCTCTGGAGGGGTTCAGTGAACGATGAAGGGCCGGCGGCGGCGGCGGCGCCGAGAGTACTGCAAGTTCGCGCTGCTGTTGGTGCTGTACACGCTGGTGCTGCTGCTCGTCCCCTCTGTCCTGGACGGCGGCCGCGACGGGGACAAGGGCGCTGGGCACTGCCCGGGCCTGCAGCGCAGCCTGGGAGTGTGGAGCCTGGAGGCGGCGGCGGCGGGCGAGCGCGAGCAGGGCGCCGAGGAGCGGCCCGCTGCGGAGGAGGACGCGGGCCGGTACCCCAGGTCCCGGGGCAACCTCAACGGCGCCGTCGGGGAGGCGGCGTCTCGCGAAAAGCAACACATCTATGTGCACGCCACCTGGCGCACGGGCTCGTCGTTCCTGGGCGAGCTCTTTAACCAGCACCCGGACGTTTTCTACTTGTATGAGCCCATGTGGCATCTGTGGCAGGCGCTGTATCCGGGAGACGCCGAGAGCCTGCAGGGCGCGCTGCGCGACATGCTGCGCTCGCTCTTCCGCTGCGACTTCTCGGTGCTGCAGCTGTACGCGCCGCCGGGGGATTCCGCCGCGCGCGCCCCGGACGCGGCCAATCTCACCACGGCCGCCCTCTTTCGCTGGCGGACCAACAAGGTCATCTGCTCGCCGCCGCTGTGCCCCGGCGCGCCCCGGGCCCGCGCCGAGGTCGGCCTCGTCGAGGACGCCGCCTGCGAGCGCAGCTGCCCACCCGTGGCTCTCCGCGCCCTGGAGGCTGAGTGCCGCAAGTATCCGGTGGTGGTCATCAAGGACGTGCGCCTCCTCGACCTGGGCGTGCTGGTGCCCCTGCTGCGCGACCCCGGCCTCAACCTGAAGGTGGTGCAGCTTTTCCGCGACCCGCGGGCCGTGCACAACTCGCGCCTCAAGTCTCGGCAGGGGCTGCTGCGCGAGAGCATCCAAGTGCTGCGCCCCCGCCAGAGGGGCGACCGCTTCCACCGCGTGCTGCTGGCGCACGGCATGGGCGCTCGACCCGGGGGCCCGTCCCGCGCACTGCCCGCCGCCCCGCGCGCCGACTTCTTCCTGACCGGCGCGCTCGAGGTGATCTGCGAAGCCTGGTTGCGCGACCTGCTGTTCGCGCGCGGCGCGCCAGCGTGGCTACGGCGCCGCTACCTGAGGCTGCGCTACGAGGACCTGGTGCGGCAGCCGCGCGCCCAGCTGCGCCGCCTGCAGCGCTTCGCCGGGCTGCGCGCGCTCGCCGCGCTCGACGCCTTCGCGCTCAACATGACGCGCGGCGCGGCCTACGGCGCGGACCGGCCCTTCCACCTGTCGGCGCGTGATGCCCGCGAGGCCGTGCACGCCTGGCGCGAGCGCCTGAGCCGAGAGCAGGTGCGCCAGGTGGAGGCCGCATGCGCCCCAGCCATGCGCCTGCTGGCTTACCCTCGCAGCTGGGAAGACGGCAACGCCGAGCCGTCCGAGGACGAGGAGACGCCGCCGGAGACGGGGGCCGACGGCGCCACGTAGCCCCGCTCCCGCGCGCCCGGGACGGATCCGGGTAAGGTGGCCCCCGGCAGGGTAGGGTCAGGAAAGGGTCTTGGGGAGCTTGGATCAGCCTTCAGGGGGAGGGGAAGGATGCCGTCTCAGATCGATCTCACCGGATGAAAATAGATCCGAGCGGTAGGGGAAGTCCAGCTGGGAGCATTTGGGAGAGTCATTGGGATCTCTAGCATAGCCCCCTGCCTTCTCAAAGGAAGACCCAGAGAAGCGAGAGGTTAATTATGGCTAAGGCGGAACGCAGGTCTCCACACTACCAGTTTCCCCTATGAAGTAAAAGGTAGGATCGTCTGTGGAGGATGAGGAATGGGGGAAGGAGAGGGAAGAGGGATATCACGGGTCTGAGCAGAGTACAGGATTTCGGGGACCATATGAGATCCATGATTATGACTTTATCTTGATGCCACTAGGTCCTGTGGGGAAACCTTTTGCAGCAGTGCTTGCAGGCACAGGGAAAACCAAAAGCAAAATTTGGGGGAAAGTTATTGACTCTTATCCTACCTACCCCTAATCTGTTTCATATTTCTCTGCCTCTGCCTCTCTGACGTGCAGACTTCGAGGCTTTCTTTCAGATTTACCAAATATACAGTCATAGGCTTCTCTTGCAACAGCTTTTGCACATGTGTGTGCCTCAGGCTCTGGTATACTGGCGTGGAATGGACTTTGCTTTCCCCTGGCTCGAGGGGTGGCTCCCCCCACCTCCCACCTCCGCCCCCAATGGCTGGCGCTCCCAGGATATTTGACCATATTCCGTTCACATCAGGTCACAAAAGCTGCCTGGTCTGCTTCCTCTAGTGCGGACAGAACCTCAGGGCTGGGCTTCCCTCACTCTGCCCGATCCACTTGAGAGATGGAACCTTGGATTGGCAGTAGCAGCTTTGGCTGTGACTGCTGAAGGAGCTTTGTGAAAAGACATTCCCTTTCTGCCCCCCCCTCCCATTTTTTTCTTTCTCTGTAAAGCATATATCCTAAGGTATCCTAAGATGCCAAAATGGGGCTTAAATGATCTCAAAATGTGTTCAGTGTCTGGGTCGGTCTATGGCCTGTTCATTGGGATGAGGGAAGTTTGTTCTACATGATGTTGACCTCAGGAGTCTAGTTAGTGGCGTGGGAATGCGATTTCCCAAACTTTGTGTGAGCTGGAAGAGTGCAGCCTTCTGCACTGTGCAGTCCAGAGGAGGAAAAGCAGTGCCGGGTGGGCGGAAATGACTTAAGTTTCCATTCATTAGTTTATAGTGTAATTCAGTATTCCTCTGGGATGAAGCTCTGAGGACAATAGTCGAAGACGTTAATGAAGATGGATTTTGTTGTTGTGAATAGAGCCAGGGTTTCAGAGTGATTTCGGAAGCTGATTTTCCTCCTAGTGATCAAGTCGTTTTCTTAGTTTCTGTAATTGCTTAGGAAGTCTGTGTTCTTTCCTGATTTCCAGAGTGAAGGTAAAAGGAACAGGGTGACTTGTCACATTTTAACAAAAACATCCTTTCATCTGCTAATCCTGTATTTACAGATGTAACATAATGGGTCTCCAATCCTCCTTCACCGGTCTGAGGGAACGCCTCTCGAGGACAAATGGCTGCAGCATTATATGGTTTTAAGAATTGACAATCTCCCAGAAACTCTCTTTTTTTTTTCATTTTTACTAACATTTGGCACTGACTGGGGTGAGGTAAGAAAGTGAATAGAGAGGAGGGTTAGAGGACACAGTCTTCATCCTCTAGGAGGTTAGAGTCTGTGCACGTGACAGTGACTATGGGGCCGGACATCGGTGCTGCTGTTTGGAAGAGCCAATGGGGCTTCCTTTGCAGGGCTGCAGGGACATCTGGGAACAAGCTTTAGGCTCTTTCAAACTCTGGTGACTGAGCTCTTCCTCCCACATTTCTGCTGGAATTATCGGGCACTTACCATGTCACCACCAACTAGTGGATTTATCAAAATGCTTGTATTCCTGGTTCCGAGAAAGATAATGTTACCAGCCAACTGACGAATTTCCAAAAGTCTGTCACACTCCACTCTAGGAATGGGAAGGGGATGGATCCTCAGGTGCGATGTGTTGAGTTAGGCATTGTGGATATATCATTACTGTGACTGTCGATGAAAATAAGCAATAAACAATCTATAATAAGAATAGGAAAGAGTTTTATTTGAGCCAAACTGAAGACTATAGCCCCAAAGACCGGAAGACAGTCAGATAACTCTGAGGAACTGCTCCAGAGAAGCTTGGTTTTCAGACCAGTTTTACATCTTGTCAGAACAAAGAACACTAAGCAACTCAGGGATCCGTTCCTTCAAGGTTTCCAAAAACAAACAGACAAACAAAACAAAACAAAAGAGATCAGCCAGTATGTCCTCAGCACCTGGGAAGGGAGTCTTATCATTGAAGGAGTACCAGCATGAGCGTCCCAGGAAGGAAGGCATTTAATCTTTATTTTAAACACAGACATTCTTTACTTCTGGTCAATGCGCCCTTTTCTTTAATAATTAAAGTAGAAGTACCGTGTACGTTTGATAGGCCACAAACAGGCTGTTTTAGTTAGCATCACATTCGGGTTAAATCATGTATAAGCCAGAATGACTTCCCCATACCTCCATATGTGAACATTTCTTTCATCATGACATATTATCAGTTTTACAGATGAGAAATCAGAGATTCAGAGAAGTCAGGTACCTTGCCCAAAGTCACACCTGGGCTGCTGGGCTGCTGAGCTGAGTGTTAGACCCCAGAGCTCAGAATCTCTCCATTATAACACGCCCTCACCTGCCCGCCCCCCCCCCTTTCCCATCCCCTGGCACCCTTTTGGCACTGCAGCCAGGCATAGTGGCTACTCTAGGGTGAGAACCACACTTAGCTTTATTACTAACAAACACTGAACAAACCAATAAAATATCCCTGAGCGCTGCCAACAGCACCTACACGGGAGAGCCCCTGACTCTATAGCCGTCCTCCTCATGGCTGTCCTTCGCTTGGGGCACCTGAGCACCCTTGGGGCACCCTTGGCTCAGCAGTGAAGAGGGACTGCACGTGAATTAACCTGAGCGACTTCTGGATGCTCCAGACCTGACAGCCAGGATTTGGCAGGGAGGGAGTCAGTGTGCTTTTTTTCAGGGCTGGGTGGGGACCACAGCACCAAACTAAGTCACCGAGGACCCCAGGCCCTTTCCATCTTTTCCATCTTCTTGGCTTTCGTTCACCAACTTATCTTCCCACTGTCACAAGATGGTAGCCTCAACAAGAAGTATCACTTCCTCACCCAACCACACAGGGCCGTGAAAATGCAGAAAGGAAGGAAGGTGGTTACTAAGGGGTAGCGTTTTCCCTCATGTATCTGTCTTTCCTCCAATCTGGTTATAAGACCATCCCCAGAAACCCCTACCCCAGTCGACTTCCTTTTATGTCTCACTGGCTAGAACTGGGTCACGTGTTCTGCCCTAGCCCAGTAATTGGTGAAAGGGAAGGGGGTTGTCATGATTGGCTTAGACCAGTGGGTTCTCAGCCCTGGCTGAACATTACAGTCACCTGAGGAGCTTTTCTTTTCTTATGTCAATATTAAAAATACTCCATCCTCAGAGATTCTGATTTAATTGGTCTGGGGTGGGATCCAGTTATATAATTACTGTATAATCCTCCAGGGGATTGTATAGTGCAGCCAAAGATGAGAGCCACCTACCTGGACCCGTCATGCTTCATCCCCTGGGCTGAGCCCTTGCCACTGGAACAGGATGAGGATGCAGACTAAAGTTGATGAGCAGCGAACTGTCTGCCATAGTCGTTTATGTGAAAGAACTTGAAGCTGTGAAATACCAAGCAGCTGTAGGGTGTTAATATGGAAACGTCTTAAATTATTCACGGCTCCATTTATCACCCTCTCACATTCCTTCAAATGCTTTGTTGTCTGTATCTCCTTATCTATAATCCATCATGGTACACTATCCACTACCATTCTGAACAGACTCATGTGCTGTCCTATCCTTTTCAGCATGTATCCGTTTGACCTCTGCCCTTGGTAGGACCCAAGATTTCATTTCATTAGGCATTTAAGGCATCTTGGTCTTTGTTCTTCACAAGATAGATGGACCCTCTGATTGAAATTAGGAAGGGAGATAAGTGCACTGTAGCCGAAACCCCAACGATCAGAAAGTGTTCTTTCTAAGGAAATCATCCAAACAAAAAGAAATGAGCAGCCGTCACCAAATCCCTAACAAAGCATTTTGAAAGTCATTCCATTTTAGTAAAGCCAAATGGCTTATGTATAAAAATCACTGAAAGGGAAATCTCTTGCTTAAACAGTAGTCTGTACTGCTAAAGAATAGCCATTCGTTAAACATTGTTCCTACCTAGAATTTCTCATTCAACAAAATTTGTTCAAATCCCTAACTGTAGTAAAAGAATGAAGCTAGAACACTCCCTAACACCATGCACAAAAATAAACTCAAAATGGATTAAAGACCTAAATGTAAGGCCAGACACTGTCTAACTCTTGGAGGAAAACATAGGCAGAACACTCTATGACATAAATCACAGCAAGATCCTTTTTGACCCACCTCCTAGAGAAATGGAAATAAAAACAAAAATAAACAAATGGGACCTAATGAAACTTCAAAGCTTTTGCACAGCAAAGGAAAGCATAAACAAGACGAAAAGACAACCCTCAGAATGGGAGAAAATATTTGCAAATGAAGCAACTAACAAAGGATTACTCTTCAAAACTTACAAGCAGCTTATGCAGCTCAATATCAAAAAAACCAAACAACCCAATCCAAAAATGGGCAGAAGACCTAAATAGACATTTCTCCAAAGAAGATATACAGATTGCCAACAAACACATGAAAGAATGCTCAACATCACTAATCATTAGAGTCAAAAAAAAAACAAAAAAAAAACAAAAAAAAAAAACACATCCACATCCAAATTATTATTGCCCCTTCGAGAGGTTAGTGCTGCCTTTGACCAAGACATTCTTGGAGCTCCCCCTTGGGGCTGCCTTCCCAGGCAGGACCCCCTCAGTTGATGGTGGATTTAGTGTTTAGGAAAAATCACGGCTCACCAAATGTGGTGAGTGAAGCAGGGGAGGAGGCTGGTCCTGCGAACTGAGGTGTGGCCATAGAGTAGTAGCAGAGTCATTCCTTGGCTCATATGAAATCAGTTTTTATATTAGGGGACAGGAACCCAGGCATCAGAGCCTGGCTTTCCTGGTTACTACATGATTGACCTTGGCAAGTCCCTAAACCATTTTGGCTTTAGTGTTCTACCAATAAGAAGACGAGGTTGAATTAAGAGGATTTACGAGTTTTCTTGGCACTAAGTGGGGGTGTGTGTGACATTTATCGAGTGCCTATTTTGTGTACTGTGTTACTAGCTTAGTGCATGTTGTCCGAGTTAGTCCTCATCTTAGCTTTATGAGGTACATAGTATCCCCATTGTATGGATGGTGAAACAAGCTCAGAGAGGTTGGGTAATTGCTAAGGATAACACAGCCAGAGGATTAAAATCAGGTGCTCTCTATTTTGAAACTAGTGTTAAAAATTTTTTAGGAATAATATAAGCACGTGGCGAAAAAAGAGTTCAACAGTTTAGGAGGATATAAAATACCTGCCAGGCTCACTTCATAGAAGTAACCACTACGTTTCTTGTGATATATGTCTAGAAATATTTTATGCAAATTCAAACAGAAGTATGTAGCCTTTTTGTACTTAAATCTTTTTATTTTTAATTCCTTAAAATTTTAAAATTGAGATCCGACATAACATTATATTAGTTTCAGGTGTACAACATAATGGTTCACTCTTTGTATATATTGCAGTAGATCTCCACAGTTAGTCTAGTTACTGTCCATCACCACACAAAGTTATGTAGTTTTTTTCCTTATGATGAGAAATTTTAAGATCCACTTTCTTAATAACTTTAAAATATATGGGAATTCCCTGGCGGTCCAGTGGTTAGGACTCTGTGCTCTCACTGCTGAGGGCCCGGGTTTGATCCCTGGTTGAGGAACTGAGATCCCACAAGCCGTGCGGCACGGCCAAAAAAAAATAATAATACACACACACACACAGCATTATTAACTGTAGTCACCATGCTGTATATTACATATCCCTGACGTATTTATTTTATACCTGGGATTTTATACCTTTTGACCCCTTCACCCAGTGCCTCTGGCAACTACCAGTCTGTTCTTTGCATCTGCAAATTCATGGGTTTTGGGGTGGGAGGCGGAGGGCTAGATTCCACATATAAGTGACAGCATACAGTATTTGTCTTTCTCTTTCTGACTTATTTCACTTAGCATAATGTCCTCAAGGTCCATCCATGTTGTCACAAGTGGTGATATTTCATTCTTTTTTTATGGCTGAATAATAGGCCCTTGTACACGTATATACCACATTTGCTTTATCCATTCATCCACTGATGAACACATAGGGCATTTCCATATCTTGGCTATTGTAAATAATGCTGCAGTGACCATGGGGGTACAGATATCTTTTTGAGTTAGTGTTTTCATTTCCATTGGGTAAATACCCAGCAGTGGAATTGCTAGATCATATGATGGCTCTATGTTTAACTTTTTGAGGCGCTTCCATCCCATCTTCCATAGTGGCTGCACCAATTCACATTCCCACAATTCTTGGGTGACAGGGAGGGGTACTTTGTTGTACTGGATTTCTGCTGTCATCTACTTAAAGTCCAGAAACATGATGGCAAAGATGAGTTTATGAAAACCGTGCCTTTGAGGAAGATGGTGGAGAGAATTCGAATTCGCAAGTCCCAGATTCTAAATGATGAGGTAATCACTATCTTGGATAAGTACTTGAAGTTGTGCTATGGAGAGAACATGGCCACGGGGCACGTTCACCGCTCTCAGCCACCCATCTACCAGTCCCTGGCCAGCAGCTGAGGGCACGTATATCACCTGTTTTTTTTTTTAATAAGTAAATAAATAAATTTATTTATTTTTGGCTAAGTTGGGTCTTTGTTGCTGCGCGCGGGCTTTCTCTAGTTGCGGCGAGCGGGGGTCTACTCTTCGTTAGGTGCGCGGGCTTTTTGTTGCGGTGGCTTCTCTTGTAGCGGAGCACAAGCTCTACGCCCGCGGGCTTCAGTAGTTGTGGCTCG
>NW_020173113.1:506252-508912 GCF_003031525.2 Neophocaena asiaeorientalis asiaeorientalis | reverse complement strand
AACCTATCACCTGTTTTTGAAAAGTCCCAATACTGACTACATTTAATAACTATAAGGGCATGTTTTTTGTTCTATAAATTGTTTAGTGAGAATTTTAGGGACTATTTTTCAGTATCTTTGTGCCAGTTAAAGTGGGATGCTTTTTTTTTTTTTTTTTTGGCTGCACGGCTTGCGGAATCTTAGTTCCCCCACCGAGGATCGAACCTGGGCCCCCTGCAGTGGAAGCGCAGAGTCCTAACCACTGGACCACCGGGGAATTCCCTAAAGTGGCATGCTTTTCAATCTAAAAAGCTTAATTTTATAAAATTGACTTACTTTTCTAGACTAAAATTATATATGCTTTTGGTAATTGGAAACTCTGAGAATATTGGCTGCTGATTGTTGCCATCATGTTCTTACAAAATTATTTTCCATTTTTTATAGAATGTTCCCACAGCTAGCTGTGTCATAAGGTACTGCTCAGTTCATCCATTTATCCTTTGGCAAAGTGTCAGTAATGTTTAGAGAAAGATTTGTAGGCTTAAACAAGAAACTTAATGCCAGCGAATTGATTTAAAGTCCTTTACCGATTAGCATTAAACTTAATGATTAAGTATTTCACTTTTGTTTAGGGATTTTTCTGAGGGCCTTTTGTGAAGAATCTTTTCTAAGTAATTCTTCCCTTTCCTTTTTTGTGTCAGTGTTTCAGAAAATAGTGAACTCGAGTCCTCTGCTTTCTCTAAATCCACTTGTGACAAAAGCTAATTTGTGAGGTATGATTTAAAGGTTACAGGGATAAAACTAATGAAACCTAAAAAGACAAAAAGTTCCTATATCTTCTTTTCAGTGACTGTCTAGTATTTCATTGTAGGAATGTATTGTAACATATTTAACCAGTTCCTAGTCCCAACATTTCATTGCTGCATTTTTAATAGCATCTTTTGCATACATGTAAGTACATCTGTAAGAAAAATTTCTGTAGTAGGGTGATGGTATAGAGCAAAAGGTATACAGGCTTTTTTACATTTTGAGAGGTTAAGTTGTTCAACGTTGCACCAACATCTGCCCCCACCAGCTGTTTCTTGGAGTGTCCGCTTCCTAGACTTTCAACAACAAGCATTTTATCTATTTATTTTTTCAGCATGGCTAGTGTGATAGGTGGAAAACCCTTTCTCCCAGCGCCCTGGCCCTCTCTGACCCTACAGTTCATCTCAGGCGGTGAATAAATGCCTCCCACCTCAGGTTGTGATAACCAGATGCCAAGATGAAATTCATTCCTTAGTCCTTCTTTGACGCACCTGGGTTTGCAAAGTGTCACTTCTGTGGTTCTTTTGAAGGACTGGACACATCTTGAAATCAAAGTAATCATCCCTTTATAAAACCACACTTACACAGGACATCAGGTTGTAGCAAGCTTCTTACTAAGCTGAACTTCTCCTACTACTGCTGCAGGGGATTGTACCTAGTGACTTGAACTTCAGCTATTTCGGGACACTATCAGTGGGGAACTGAGGCTGATTTTAAATGAGGTTGAACTCTATACATTTTCTCTCTACTCCTGAGAGCCCTCTTTATTGGTGAGGGCAGGGAGGTGGAAGGCGGAAGTGCCCATTTGCAGTTGTTGAGGCAGGATTCAGAGGATTTTCAAAGAGGCTTTTTTAGTCTGGGCAGGGATTTGTTTCCCATGAATATTAATGTAATATAAATAATTGGGAGTGATGCTTTTAAAAAACATTTATAAGCAGCTGGCTTAAAATTCCTCAGTCCAAACAGTACAGAAAAGACTGAAACTTAAAAAAAGCCTGGCCCCTCATCCTCTCACTTTGTAATGGAACCTGAGGAACTTGCTCTATTGAAAGAACCATTTCTGCTCAGGTGCAGTATAAAATAAGAACAGTAGGGACTAAAAAACAGCTCTGGCCCAAGTTCAAGAACACAGGGAAGTGGAGAACTACTGGGGAGTTGAACAGGAAGCAGTTTCAGTCGGAGCAAAGTTGCTGAGCTCAGTGATGTCTGCATGGGAATGGGAAGCCTTCAGCTCTGCCCCAGCCCACAGGCACCAAGCCAGAGGCCGTCAGTCCACTGGACGCTGAGAAGACATTGGAACGGCAGCTGGCAGTGAATGTTTTGAAATCTGGGGGGTTAAGGGGCGGTGGAAGACGACTACCACGTTTGACTTCAATGATGACCACAGTGAGCAAATTTCTCCTCCCCTGAAATGGGTGCAGCAGGGGGCTTGGCTGTAGAGTCACATTCTAAAAATAGCCACTGAGGTAGACTTGTTTTCTTCTTTTTTTTTTCTTTTTTTTTTTGTGGTACGCGGGCCTCTCACTGTTGTGGCCTCTCCCATTGTGGAGCACAGGCTCCGGACGTGCAGGCTCAGCGGCCATGGCTCACGGGCCCAGCCGCTCCGTGGCATGTGGGATCTTCCTGGACCGGGGCATGAACCCGTGTCCCCTGCATTGGCAGGCAGACTCTCAACCACTGCGCCACCAGGGAAGCCCTGTGTTCTTCTTTTTTCTTTTTTTTTTTTTTTGTCATCATTATTTTTTTTACATCTTTATTAGAGTATAATTGCTTTACAATTGTGTGTTAGTTTCTGCTTTATAACAAAGTGAATCAGTTATACATATACATATATCCCCATATCTCTTCCCTCTTGCATCTCCCTCCCTCCCACC